>NC_080102.1:9941953-10253907 GCF_950005125.1 Chionomys nivalis | reverse complement strand
CTAAAAATGGACTTACATGGTGGATTGACTAAACATAAATGCTTTCTAAGATGATATAACTTTTATTTTTGCTTGAAGTTTTTCTTTATAAAGGCCAGTTTCTACATTTTGAAGTATGCAAAAGGAATTATAAAACTGAAATTAATGAACAGGCACAACATAATACTGCCATCCAGTGGCCATTGTGGCTAAATGCAGACAGAGGTGCTTTCCAGATTATTCCAATCAATGGAAAGAGGTGTTTGGTAATTGCTATTTAATTCGATTTATGTATGCAAGAAGCAATTTATTAATTGATCATATGTCAGCAAGCAAGTTGTGTGATGTTTGCATTTTCATAAAAATTGCGGATTGCTAAAATATACAGGAGTACCAATCAAAATTGAGTTGATGTATATATAATGTTCTAATGTCTCCACTAATTATTTCATCTATGTAATTACTAACATTCATCGTGCTTCAATCTTAGTTTGCTAATTTTCATTTTTTTTTTTACAGTTGGGTTCTCGAATGGTCTTCAAATACATGCTTACAGCTGTAAGTCGTCTCCAGCTTGTTGCAGCCTGGGAAGGCTGGTAGAAGTATCAGTCCATATTTCAGTTTCCTGAAGACTGCATGCCCATTGCTGAAAAGAAAGCCAGTGCTCATTGGAGTTACTCAGTGGCCTCAGAAGTTAGAGCAGCTGGGGTCCCAGGTGGCTCTTTTCCTTAGGGAAGGAAACACAGAGAATTTTATTTAAGGAAACTTTATTTAAGAAAGCACAGAGAATTTGATTTAAATCATACCTATCAATTAAGTTCCGCCATTCACAAATAGCCACACTACTGACTGTATTTGCATCCTGACAAACCCACATGAAATGCAGGGCCCAGGAGGTCGTCCCTCCGCGTGTCCAGAGGTGAGAAGCTGTTGGGCTGCATTATTTATTCAGTAAACATGCCCCTATCTTTGCCTTCTTCAGCTAACATATATTCAGCATTCTTCCACCTCTGCTTATGTAAGGTTCTAACGTTTCAATTGCAGCTTCAAATATTTTTCTATTTCAGACTATACGTTTTCAACCCACTACATCCAAGGGGGGTTAAGAAATTGGCTAGTATAAGCATCTAATTCTACTTAGCTTTCAAGCAAAATTGTCTATAAATAAAAATTACACATGCTTGAAAATCCATTTATTTTTAAAGGCTATGATTTATTCATTTTTATTTATCACAAACTTCATGATCATTCCTAAAACTCCTGTATGGTCGTTGACCTGGAAGCCATCTTTTGTTTTGTGCTGTTCTTTTTCCACTCTTATGATATTCCTTTGTCTACAGTGGCCAGTTAAGGATGTTGTGAAATTCTATAATCAAGTCAAACAATTCAATACATGCTAGATAAAACTTTACAGTACTAAAAGCACTATCTCCTGGTTTCATCCAACCTCAAAGATCTGGAGTAAATATATTGAGTACATTGACTTACAGTGAAGGTATTTAGGTGGAGATGGTCAACAGATGAAATGGATTTAAATACTGTCTTCTTTTTAGTCTGGAACTATGAATTTGATGAACAAATCTCTTTTAAAGCTGTGTCCCAAGTCTCAACCCTCTGCATACTGTCTGACTGTGGGTCTGCTGCCACATTTATTGATTGATTGATTTGTTTGTTTGTTTATTTAATTTGTTTTTTTATGACAGGTTTTCTTCTCTCTCTCTCTCTCTCTCTCTCTCTCTCTCTCTCTTTCTTTCTTGCTTTCTTTCTTCAGGACAGAGTCTCTCTGTACCTTTGGGAACCCATCCTGGAACTAGCTCTCATAGACCAGGCCACAAACTCACAGAGTTCACAGAGATCCACCTGGCTCTGCCTCCTGAGTGCTGGGATTAAAGGCATGCACCACCACCGCCCAGCTCCTTCATGCTCCATTTTTTAGCCAAACATCAGTATCCACTGTTTTTATTTTATATAAATATAAAATAAATATTTTACCATAGGTTCTTTGCAATAATGTATCTTGTAAGTAGGCCACTTGTAGATTGAAGTGCTTTGTGGCTGGGTTGGTGTTTAACTTTCTCCTTTGAAACCATATCCAGCACAATAAATTTAATTTTGTTTTTGTGGCTTCTAAATTTAAGAATCAGATTCATGATAAAATGACTTTTATCCATATGTTTATTTATACTCGGAATGATTTTAAAATTAGTTTTCTGCATGGGATTGTTTCAGTTATTCCAAGCAAATGTGTCACACGTGTGTGGCTGTAGAGAATCTCTGGCAGCAACTGCCACAATTGACATCCCGTTCTCATCTCTCATCACCTAAGTTAGTCAGATTACACACACACTTCCAATTTCTCGGTTAAAGGCCAAAGCTGTTTTTCACAGTCAATTTTATGAAACTTTTCTCAACCCCAGTTATTTCATGTTTGCTTTACAGTTGTTTAAAGAAGAAACAGTTGAACTGGTGAGAGAGTTTTAAAAGGACAAACAGGAAAATGTTTAATAAATATCTACAAATTTTTGTTTCATAGTGTTGATCATTATACAAGTTTTCAGTGTTATCCTGTCTCTACCTGATATAACTTTGGCTTTTTAGGGAAAGCAAAAGCCCACAGCTTTTATCTACATTTTTTAAAAGGTAATTGTGACCACAAGTTCCTTGTAGCTTTAAAAACATATTTGTTATTGAAATTCTGCTTTCAGAACATAACTATGAATTAAATTCTCTGAGATCAACAACTTGATTTGAATAAATATTCTCACAGATATTTCCATGTTCTGAAGTTCCAAGAATCCATTTTGTTCCTCATATTTAATTATCTATCATATTATATTTGAAACATTGGAATAACCAAAATTCTCCTTTCACAGTGACCTATATAACACGTGAGATTCCACTCAACTGTTACTGACAACATTAAAGAAACCTAAAAATAAAGACAACAGTTCCAATTACATCCTTTACCTTACAATCATGCAAAAATAGAAAAAAGGATTTTAGAATGAGTAAAGTGATAGATCCCATTTGTGACTTTTAGTAGAGTTAGCTATCAAAAAATCATAATCAAAGAGAAACTATCAACAGATACATTGTGAGGAAACTTCACCTATAGAACATTGGAGCAGAACCATTTTCACAAGGTGTTTAGCAAGACAATGAGCTATTGAACTACTGGCCAAAATGATCTAAGCACTTATTCAAGATCCCAGTTATAAAATTGATTACCTGCAGGAGTTAAGCTGGTGACTTTGTATCAATTAGTAATTGTAATTGAAGCTGAATGTAATTAATTATTTAATTTAGGGGTGTTAGTCTTAAGTCTCATTCTCATTACATGAAGAAACTGAATCATAATGCCAAATTCATTTATGTAAGAATAGAGTCTCCTTAAAGATGGTGGACAGTTTTATTAACAACATCAATAAAATTACTTTCACCTGTAGGATAAATGTTAGCCTGAAGGCAATTACTAGTTATAATTAGCTAAATCTCTCATGTCTCATATTCTTCATACTTCTGTATTACAAAATTTTCCTAAATGTTATTATCTGACTGAGAGAAACCAATTTTGTTCTTTTCCATCCTTTCTGTAGTTGAAACCTAATGATTATGAGATTTTGCTCCATTTAGACAGATTTTTTAAAAGTAAGTACATAGACTAGTGACACTGGATTTAACAAATACCACCCGTGATGAATATTTAATAATGCATGCCCTGGAAATTATACAAGTCAAAAAGCAACTTTGCGTATTGAATTCAATTTTAAGTAATGTTTCATATGGAACTTTAAGGAACCAATGTTAACAGCTTATATTAGCCACACAAAATGAAAAATATTTGGAAATCCATCATTAGTTCATGAACTATGGGTACAAAAACACTCCCTACTTGTTTTGTTTTCTTGGTATGCAATACATTGACTGCAAATTAATTAACTCAGACAATCATGGAGTTAAGCTCTATATCCATATCATATTTATTCTGTTTTCTCATGCCTATGATCATTAAGAAATAAACAAAAGCTGTGAGTCTATGCAGTTGCATTAAATTGTTATTGTTTTATAACCTTCACATTCTCATGAACTATGCTGGATCATTGCTTAAGAGTACAATTTACTGGTGGATGCAGAGATAGTCCAGGGGTTGCAAGAACTTTAAATTCTCATTATTGCAACAGAGAACCTGGTTTTAGTTCCCAGTCCCATCAGGTGGTTCACAATTAACTGCAACTTCAGTTCAATGACAGTTAACTCCCCATTCTAGCTTCAACAGCCACTATGTGCATGCAGTGCCCATATTGATAATCAGGCAAGTGGACATATTTAAATACATGCAAATACAATCTGAAACCCAACTTTGTTTTTGTTTTTGATATAATTGTTATCTGAAATTTTATATTTGTGAATTAAAGAATAGACATGCCTGTCTCATGACTTTGTTTTCTAGATATGACAGCAATGCTATATCGATTTAACTTCAAAAATAGGACCTATATAATGTAAGACCTAAACAGCCCTGTATAATGAGAATACCAGTTGTGATGTCAACACGGATGTGAGAAATTTCAAAAGATGCCACCCCTAGAGATGAAGAACTACAGTCAGACAACAACTACTGAGAGAAGGGGAACAAGTTTTCTCCAGTGACAAGCCTCCTGATAGTTATTCTTTCCCAAAAGTTCAGTCTTAAACACATACACATACAAGTAACACTAAATATAATCAGTGGATTATATTTGTTAATTATGAAATGATAATAAATACAGAGGAAAAGGTCATGAAGCTGAAAGGGTATGCAGAAAGGACACAAATCTTTGCAGAGGTTGGAGGAAAAAATGGAAGTGATGTAAATACTGTATGGATGTCTGAAATTCTAAGAAAGAATTAAATATTCACAAAGTGAAAATCTCAAATAATATAAAGCTGTTTTGCACCTGAATTTCTGTCATTTCTGTTTTGTGTTATGGAATATGAAAATAAATGAACACTAGAGAGAGTTACAGCCTCATATTACTTAGAGACAGTGATACACACACACACACACACACACACTTATATGAACAATGGTTTAAGTGCATCTTCCCACATTAACCAAAACTGACTTCCTCAAAAAACTCAAGTGAAGATCATAAAATCCAAGTTATGTTGGCACTTTTGTGTTTCTGAACCTATATAAAAGCAACAAATTAGTTAATACTATAGAATTCTGTCCAAAAATTGATTGCAATTCTAAAAATACCTTTTATCAAGCAGAACAAAAGAAATCCATGTTCTTATTCTGGGAAATCAAGTATTCTATGTTGCATGGCTGGAAGTTTATTAAATTTATAGCTCATATAAAATGCATAATAACATTGTCTTAAGATGCAGAAATTGCATTGGAATATCAGGATGAGTTTAATAAAATCACAATTCACATTGCAAATCATAGAGATGCAAAATGTCTCAGAAACTATAACATGAAGAGAAAATTTTTCATCAGCTATTGTCCAGTTAAAGACAAAACAGGTACCATGAGCTAAAAATGGAAGAAACCCCTAGATGTGGAAACTAAATCTCCTGTTCAGTCTCCAGCATCAAAACTAAGACTTCCTTTTTACTTTGTCTCCTTATCTGAAGAATGAATACAGAAAATGTGGTCCATTTACACAATCATTTATAACTCAGCTATTAAAAACAAAGACACCATGAAAGTTGCTCACAAAGGGAAGAAACTAGAAAATCACTCTGAGTGAGATAACTGATACTCAGAAAGATAGACATCATTGGTGCCTAGACCATCTGTCATCAGAGAGACTTCATCCAGTACCTGATGGAAACAGATGCAGAAGCCAAACATTAGGCATAGTTTTGGAAATTTTATGGAAGACAGGGAGAAAGGATTGTACAAGGTAGACAGGTCAAGGACACCACAAAAAACCCCAAAGTATCAACTAACCTGTGCTCATAGGAGATCACAGAGACTGGACCAACAACCAGAGAGCCTGCATGGAACTAATTTAGGCCTTCTATATATTTTACAATTGTCGAGATAGAACATTTTATAGATTTTCCAACTGTGGGAGCAGAGTATGTCTCTGAACCTGTTTCCTGCATCTGGGTCCATTTTTTTTTCCTATCAGAGTGCCTTGTCCAGCTTTAATAGGAGATGATGTGTCTAGTCTCACTGTAACTTGGCTGGTTATATCCACTGAAGGCATGCCTTTTTCTGAAGAGAAACAGAGAAAAAGGAGTGGATGAAGGACAGGAAGAGGGGAGGTGAGGAAGAAGGACTGAGAGGAGAGAAGGAAGGAGGGGAAACTATGGTGAGACTAATTAATTTATTATTTAAAAACTTAAAAAAGGAAAATAGTTAACAATCACACACACACAGCCCCTCCTAAATTGGAAAATTTGAATTTGGAGCAACACCGATGAGGACAATGTGACAATGTGAATGTAAACAGATGTAAATAGACACTTCTTTGTAGATAAAGAAAGCCACTGATGTCTTGATTCTTGAATAGCAAAGAACTAACTTACCAATTCTGAGACTCCAGAGTGAACTAGCCTTTTCCATATAATCTTATCTCACCAGGCTGAATTTTTATCTTCTGTCTTTGTAACAGTAAAGTCATTGGCTTGTGTGGTTTTGAGGTGTGTTTGTAGCAATGATCCCAGGACATCGCTCTAATTGAAATTAACTATGAATGTCATTAGGAAACTACTGATGAACAGGGTCTAATTTAGACTATAGAGAAAATACACATGAAGTTATAATTAAAATTAGCTTTCATTTACAGCTATCACTTGATTATTTTTCTATGTTATCTTGGTAAATCTAATTTACGAGTCTTTATACTTATATTGTAAACTTCAGAATGTTTTAAATATCAATTTTTGCATACCATATATTTGTAAAGGTATTTGTAATTTTATTTAAGTTATTGAACAATTAAAATACCTTAAGTAGCATGAAATTTCTCAATAGTTTAACTTTATATAACCTTTTGAAATAGAATGATCATATTGTATTTGAGACTTTCATATGATTCTATTTCTGATATCCATTTTCCAAATAAAAAGATAATTATGTTTTGATAATTTTGCTACTCAAGCTGAGATGAAATTCAGCCAGGTAATTTTGTTTATTTTTATATTTGTTTAACTGACATAATTGCATCTTAATTGTGTTGTTCTAAAGCACAAAGCTAAATAAATCACAATGTAAGTAATACTATTAGAAACTGCTTCATGTTTTATAACTTAAAGAATTGATTTACTATATCCACAAACTGGATAAATGAATAACCTATTTTAATAGAATCAGTTCAGCCACATAATTGATTTCATACAAAATGCTGATTTTTGAGTTTAGATAATTTTATATGACAGATATTTTAAATAGTATTTTGTAATATTTTAAATATTTAAACGATCTGAAATATATATCATGTTCAATTATGATGGCATTTCCTTGTTCTTTCCTCTAAAACTACATTGTGCCACTAAAAATGTACAAAAGTTGTTTGCAAATTAATATAATAAGCTGCTATAAGCAACTTTACTTAACTGTACTTAACGATAAACAATCCATCTTAACCTTACATTAAGAAAATTTTTACAAAGACAACTTATGCATGAACCATTTTAAATATTAATCTGTAAAACATCATCTATTGGAGTGAAGTGGATCAGGAGATAAAAGTACGTTTGTTATAAGCCTGATAATCTGAGTTTAAACTCTGGAACCCATGTTAGGAAGAAAATAGACTTCCAAAAGAAGTCCTCTGTCCTCCAGATGTATTCTGGGGCCTACACATTCCTGCACACCTACCTACAATAATAACCAATGAAATTTGAAAGTCTATCTAAATTTAAATAACATCAAGTAGGTTCGTTTCTAATCAGTAATATAAGTAGAGCACATTTTTAGCCTTGTAACTCCAAGATATGGAGCTCCCAAATTGCAAAGCAATGTGGATTCATGTACTATGTACTAGACCACTTCAAGATCATAGGCTGAGTTTGGCAAGCTATATTGATGGTCGCAGTGGTAGCACATATATTGATAAAATTACTTGAATATATTATGAGACCATTATTTAATCAAGTTGTGATGGACAGTTTTAGAGCTGTTGCAGTTGCTTCAGCCCTGAGTGTTTTTAGGAAACAATGTTGGCTAGATGGTTAAGTTATTTAATGAGAGTAGAATAGCTTATTTATGAGGATGTTCTGCTTCTCAAATGCTTTGGTTGATAGTGAGAGTTTTCTAAAGTAGTGATTCCAACTTAGCTTTTAGCTGAATTATATGATACTAGGAGTTCTTTTTTTCTTAGTCCTAATCTTGATTTCGACAATACTCTTTATATTTAGCTCTTCCATTTAAAGGGTATGATTGTAATTTTTTCAATAGTCTTTTTCAAATAAGCAATTTTAAGATGTGAGTGAATCATTTTTAAACTAAACTGTTGAAGTATTCGTAGTTAGGTATTTCCCTCTAAGATTTTCTTTTAAGTCAGTAATTTAGTTAGTAAATACAGAAATTTCTAAATTTTGGCTTTATCAAACTATTTTTAATTGCAAAACTTAATTGTGGCAGTAGTTGATAATGATACAAAACTGTGTAGGATTTATCTAATTACAAGACTTTTGTGCAAGTAGAGAATACTTAGGATGATAAGTTCAACTATGATTTAGGTCTACCTTTTACTCTTGTTTTCTACATATCATTAAATAAATTGTTCACTTCCTGCAGGTCATATTTATTAATCAGTGGTGTCTACCCCTATAGCATTCAAAATGTGATATCAAGTAATTTGATTTTCCTAGTAACTCTTTGGAAACTCAATTTTACATCTCAAAACGTAGATCTTTTATAGGTAAAAATAAAATTTTCTAATACCACTAGTTTTTCTTCTAATTAAAAAATTAAATGTATTTTATACTTTTAAGTACGTAGTTTTATATATGCATATATGCCATGTGCCTGTCTGGTGTGTAAGGATGTTGGGAAAGCGTGACGAATTCCCTGGAACTGGAGTTACAGATCATGTTGAATCACCATATTGCTGCTGGGAACCCAACACAGGATCTAAATTACAGAAACAAGTGCTCTTATCCACCAAACCATCTCTCCTGAGTTACCAATCTTAAATATTTTAATGTCAAATTCCAAAACTAAAGAGAATAAAGAAAAAAGAACAAAACAATAACAAAGAAAGTGGAAGTTGTAATGTGGCCCATTAAGAGAGTTTATCTTTTGTTCCATTCATCTTTACTTGCAAGTGTTTATTGCTATGAGTCTTTGGGCTGGTTGAGGCCTCTGGCTTCTACTACATCACCAAAATTTGGTTCTCACTGAGGATCCTCTTGAATATCCTATGTCCTGTGTTGTAGAGATCCTGCTGTTTTAGGTCTATCGACTCATCCCCTTCACATGCTCCAGTATTTCATAGATTTGACGGCTGCTGGCGTGGGCCAACTCATAGTCCTGGTTCTAAGCCTGGATGGTAGCTGGGCTGCTCAGTTCATTAGCTTTTCTTTATCTTCACTACCCAGGAAAACTCTCCAACACTGTTTTGGCTAGTATACCCAATGCAGCCCACAACAAGGAGTGGGGCCAGTTCTTCTGCTCTTGGGCCCTCAGATCCGAATCTCCCTTACTATATTGTTAGGACCAGCATCATTGTTTTGTTCAGGAAAGGTGCAGGGCCCTCTTTCTTGGTTGCTGTAGGGGGCAAATGGAGGTGTCAGAGTCAACTCTCCTATTCTCATACTTGCTCACCTGCACCCTGACAATAGGGTCAACTGATTCCTATTATGGGATTCCCCTTCATATTCTGTGAATACTATTGATTAATAAAGAAACTGTCTTGAGCCTATTGCAGAGCAGAATAGAGCTAGGTGGGGAAAACTAAACTGAATGCTGGGAAAAAGGAGGTGAAGTCAGAGAGAAGCTATGTAGCCCTGCCGGAGACAGACACTGGAATTGAACTGGTAAACCATAGCCTTATGGTGATACACAGATTAATGTGGATGGGTTAATTTAAAATATCATTTAGCCAGAAATACACTTAAGCTATTGATCAAACAATATTGCAAATAATATGGTTTCTGTGTGATTATTTCAGGAGTTTGGGTGGCCAGGAAATGAACAAGCTGCCTCATAAAAGAGTCACCTCTAGTGTACTGCCCAGGTGAGATTTAGAGACCACTCTCCTGTGTGTTGCAGATGGTGTGTGGCAGAGTTAGTTCATTCACTCTCATGAGCTGTTGGCAAGCTCTTTCCTCTGTCACAGGCATCAAGGGATAGAAGCAGGAGGGCATCTTTCTTTTACCCATGCCACCCTCTAGCAGGTAAAGGATAGCAGGTCACCTGACGCTTTCATGCATTCAGGGCTGGCTAACCTTTCCCCTGACTGCAGGGTCAGCTCTAGTGTGCTTCCCAGGTGAGATGCACATCTATGGTGAGAGGTAGTGTCACCTTTTATGACTACAGTGATGTGGGTAGATCTCTCCTAAGATGTAGGGGATACGTCCCACTTGCCTGCTATAGCATCCAGTTGGGAGCAAGACTAGCCATTCCAGGGACATTGAAGAGCAGGGGTGGCTCAGCTCAGCATGGCCCCAGTGACCCCTGTATTAACTATGGCCATGGACAGCCCCATAGACACCAGCTGCAGCAAGACCATGGACCCAAATATGGCCCTCAGATGCAGCTCAGGCCAGAATGTCACCACTGTCCCACTGATAGCATAGGCCACTAAGGTCAGCATGGCCATAGTTGCAGCATGTCCCCTGGGAACCAACATGGTCCTGGGTGACTGGCCAGACACCTGGATATCTGCTGAGGCCTCTGTGGCCACTGAATTAACAGACATAACTCCAGAGTCACAAACCCAGGCATGACCCTAGCCAGAGGCTTTTGCGTGGAAATCTCCATGGTTCCAGGTGGCAGCACTGAGCATCCTGATCAGGAAATCCTGTGAGAGATTTCCCAGGGTCACAATAGAGTTGCTTAAGAGATATCTAGTTAATAAATAAGTTGTCATCTTCTATATGCTTTCTGGAGAGGATTTCTAGTTTTGCATAAGATTTTAATTTTTATATTTCTTTCCAGATTTTACACGCCTTCCTTTCCAGTACGTCTTCACACTTGTGTTTGCCTACGTCCATATTCACCTCTCCTTACAGGGATGTGAGTCATGATTTATATAGAATATAAATGACCTCATCTTAATTGTAACTCAAAAGAACCTGCTTCTAAATGAGGTCATCTTCTGAGGCTGGAGGAAATAAGAATTTGATACACTTGTTTTGAAGAAGGGGAAGCATAACACAGATCACCAGGAACATTCATTAACCCCGAGTCAGTACAATGAAATAGCATCAGACAGGCCTCTTCATCTTTCGAATCTGGAGAAAGTTTTCTGTCTAAACACATCGAAGAACGGATGCTGAGAGAAGAACACATAGACAATGCTGGATTTCCTTTTGTTTTCCAAATCTACTCTGCATGGCACCTTGTCTTTGATGTTTCATTGCTGCACAGGAACTTCAAAACACATCGTCTTGGCCTTACAGTTAGTTCAAATATTCACAGGTGTTAGCAAGAGTTATAATGATGAAAAGAGAAGTGAAATTATTTCTGATTTTCTTAACTTAATTTTTATATGCCAGAGCTTTAGGATATATTTTTTCCAAATTTGACACAAATAGCCTGCTGGTTGTCTTCCATGGGTATTATTTCTACATAATTCCAACATCTTACCCTGTATCCATACCCAGTTCCAAATATAAAAGTAGTTTCCCATTGCCTATTAACCCAGGGTTTTCTTTGTAGGTGTTTTTCACTTTATCCATATGTGTAAATTGTCTCCTTCTTTTATACTCATCTATCATATGTTTTAAGTACAAAGTTTTTACATGGCCATTATTCTAACAATACAGTAAAAGTATAAAAAGGTTTTCAAAGCTGATTAGTAAATTATGTCATTTATTTCTGTACCAGTTTGAAAATAAGCTTAGACCTCTCCCGTGGAAAGAATATAGAAGATAAGGATGTGTTGGAATACAGGGCAGGAGGGATGGCTCAGTGGTCAAGTATGCACACTGCTCTCAATTCTCAGTAACTCAGACACAAAGTTATCTACAACTACAACACCAGGAGATTTGACATCTTTTCTGAACTTCAAAGGTCCCTTCCTGGACTCTTGTGTACCTACCAATTCCTGCACACATACACACATAACTGAAACTGAAACAAATCTTTAAATATTTTTCACTAGTAATAGTTCCAAAGAAATTCGCTAAACTATTCAATGGGTGAGTTTTTAAATGGTTTTGTAGAACTTCATATTTGCATGATGCACAGATGTATCTCCTGCATATTGAAAAAGTACCACAGTGCTAATCATATTTTTGATACTCTACTTCCTAATTCTAGAGAGTAATCTGTTTATACCCTTTATCTAACTAAGTTTTATTCTTTTAAATATCACAGTGGGTATTCTAATATCTTGGCATGATTGCATAACTATCATAACCATCTGGTGAAATTCTACAAAGTTAGCTGCCTTTTATCCCAGGCCCAAGGAGGTAGAAGCAGGCAGCTCTCTTTGATTTTAAAGTCAGCCAGCTTTACAAGCAAGTCTAAATCAGTCATGGCTACTTATAGGATCTTGTTTCAAAAACAAAAGGAAACAACTTTGTAACAAAGGGAAATGTGCTTTATTTTTGTTTTGTTTTGATTTTGAAGAAGCATGTTTTATGTATTGTTTCACTTAATTACACTCTAGTAAAAATACTAAGTCATGTTGCAGTAAAAACATCATTCCCAGATATGCTACTTTTATGTACATGAATCTGTTGACCAAAATACTGAAACAACAACAACAACAAATGCTTAGATCAAACATCAGCAAATTTCTAAGAAACAGTGACCAGCTTGTATTCAGAAGACTTGGATGCTAATGATCTTCTGACTTCCTAACAAGCATTTTTTTTTCTGATTTTACATTATCAAACCCAGGTGATTTGTATAAGAAAACATAGTTAAGACTCCTGCCAAGGGAAGCCAGTCTTTAACTAGAGATTTCACCTCTTCCTCCCTTCTGCCAAGTTCAATGACCTTTTCTCTACCCCAGCTCTGCAGCACCTGGATCAGCCTCTGGCCACCTTATCTCTGGGAAACCGTACAGCCTTTCCCTTCCTAGCCTCCTTTCTTTCATCCTTTGCATTGTCTCTCCCCTAACTCCAGCGGGCATTCCCTGAAAATCCACAGGCCACTCAAGGCAAGGAACAGGTGGGCTAATTGAATACCTTCCCATTTCCCTCTCTCTCTCTCTCTCTTTTTTTTTTTTTCCCGAGACAGGGTTTCTCCCCCAGCTCCTTCTTTACCTCCAATTTTATCACGCAGTTTCTTGCAAGTTCTGTGGCAGACCACCTGCTGTAACCTCCATTCTCCTCTTTTATCCATCTTCAGTGGGTCACTGAGATCTTCACCACGGAACATCCTTCCCTTAATCGATTGCTTTGTGTCAGCGTCCAGCTCTATCAGGTACTCCCAGCCTACCCACAGGTCACTTTAACCAGGGATGCAAGTAGGCTAACTGTAGATCTTACCTCTTCCTCCCTTATTCCAAGTCAAATACCTGAGTCGTATTGCCAGCTCTGTAGCAACAGACTTTCTACTGTGGCATCTCCACACTCTCTGCCCCCATTCCCAAAGGACTAATTAAGCTGATTTCTGTAGAACGCTCCACTTACCTCCCCCTTGTTGAACTTCTCCACAGATATCCCGTTCTGAATCTCACTACACGGTAACATAATTTACATGGAAATCACAATTCCTACATGCTTCAAGACTCTACAAGATTTTTCTACAGTTAACATATAGTCACACACTCTCCAAAATACCAGAGAGAAAACAAACTAAGGAACAAAACACCCACCCAACAAAGAGAAGACCAGATATAAGTACATAGAATTATCGTTTTTCCAATCCCAAGTGCCAAGACTCCAGTATAAGAGCACAATCAACAAGAGTCAGGACAATATGCCTCCACCAAAACCGAAAAACTATACCCCGGAAAGCCCTCAATATGCCAACATACTTGAAGATGAACAAAATACCTTAAAACAGCCTTTAAGAAAATTATAGAGGTCCATAAATATGAAGAAAATAAATCTCTTAATGAAAACACAAACAGTGGAGGTAACTGAATAAAACCATTTAAGACATAAGATCAATAAAGAAAACCCAAATTTAGGAAAATATGGAGATGAAAAATTCAGGAACTTGAACAGAAAATACAGAAAGCAAGTTTCACAAGAGAATACAAATGATGTATGGAAGAATCTAAGACCTAATAAGAGAAATATATACTTCAGTCAAAGAAAATGTTAAATGCAAAAAAAAAAAAAACCACACACACACACACACACACAAAAAAAAAACAAATAGTCAAAGAAATAAACAAAAAACTCTTGAAGAAAAGCATTCATGTAATCTGGGATGCTAAGAAAGACCCAAATCTAAGAGTAACATGAATAGAGAAAGAAGAAAAAACAGGTCAAAGGCTAATAATCAAAATACTAAATATACAGAATAAAGAATTATTTTTTAAAAGCTGTATGGGAAAAAGTCTAATAATGTATAAAGGCAGACATATTAGAATTACACCTAACTTCTCAATGGGAATCCTAAAAGCCAGAATGGCATGGACTACAGACTTTGAGGACTTCAAGTGCCTGACCACTCTACTATACTCAGAAATATTTTAATCATAATATTTGTAAAAAATAAAATATTCTATGCTAAAGTAAAAAAAAAGGAGGGGTACACCTGTCTTCAAATCCAGTCTTACAGTAGTATTAAAAACCTGAAGGGCCCGCCTTAAAGGTTTTCGCTCAGGATTCAAAATTATAAGTCACAATAAGTGTAGGAGCTAAAGTCTGATGGCTTAGGAAAAGAATCTTCTCTCACAAATTCTTTCTATCCATGTGCTCTTCCTTTCTTTCTCCTAATTGTTTATAATTTCATTGTTCTAGTTCTCTGTCTCAATTTTAATTCCAAATTCTCTGTTACAATGTTTTGTTCCAAATCATTCTTATTCTAATTACCCTACATTCCTCCTTCTTCCCGCTCCTCTTCCTCTTCTTCCTCCTCCTCTTCTCCCTGTACTCCCTCTTCTCCTTCTTCTTCTCCTCCTGCTCCTCCTCCTCCTCCTCCTTTTCCTCCATCTTCTTCTTCATTTCTTTTCAATCTGTTCATTCTGCCATAACAAATTCCCAAGCATAAATATATCCATTCCCTAGCCACTTGTTAGCAATATCAAAAAATACAAAGAAAATTCTCAGGGACAAAGTCATTCTTTGAATATATGTAGCAGAACTTATCAGCTACGATGTAGCTAACCACAGCGTGAGGAGGTCCAGGCCACCTTTTAAATGGGCCACTACAGGTTACAAAGGAAAAAAAAACTAAACCATTGAATGATCTAAGGAAAGGACAAAGAATATGTGCACTATTGTACATTCCTTAAGTGTGATTAATTATATCTGGATATGATTAGTCAGTTAGGTGCTATTGGTCTCTTGGGGACTAAGATGGAAAAAGGACAGACACCGCCAATACCTCCATTATTTGTCAAACATCAATCAAGATCAGAGGCTTACACAAAAGAAAATCTAGGGAGAACAATTTCTCAGTTGAAATTCACTCTTCAAAAATGACTCCAGCTAGCATTAATTTGACATAAAATTTGCCAGAATAGTTTTCCATTTAGTTACAAAATAAATTTACAATAACATCCTGGTTCTTATATTTCCCTACATGTGCTATATCCTAATTATTAAGATCCTAACTATCATGGCAAAATTATTTTTAGATCAATGTTAATGGATATATTTATAATGTAAGCAAAAGATTACCGATTTAAGTCTAAAATTTATTGGATTTTTTTAGGAGTTCCTGTAGACCTGAGCTTTTGTGGCTCTAGAAATATACATAGTGTGTCTTCTTAAACTGGAAGTAGTTTTCATTATTTCTTGAGTGACACACAACATAATGAAACATTAAGATGAGAGAAACTTAATTCAAATATTTATGAGACAAATCTTTCTATTGTTCATATATTTAAAGATTTTCTACTATAAAACTTTAAAACCCGAAAGTTGTCACAAGTCTATCTAAATTTAAATATCATAGAGCTTTTGTGAAAATGCTTCAGCTTTTATGTAATCATTTACTTGCTTTTATATTTCCTTGTCTCAGCTGCTGTAGCCATTTATAATTTAAAGGTACACTTTGTTTCAAGTCAAAGCATATAGTGCTTAGAGTATATTGCAATGTAAAAATAATATATACTAACTGGATCCTATAAAGTGATGAATCCTGCAGTAAAATACATGTCTACACTGCTGCAAAGGGAGAGAAGTGATGGGAATAGAGAAGGAGAGAGGACAAAGGGAGGAAATATGGGTGGAAGGGAAGGTAGACAGAAGGAAAGAAGGAAGGGAGGAAGGGAGGAAGAAGAACTAGGGAGAGAGAAAAGAAAGGAAAAGAATGGGAGAGAGCGAAGAAAGGAAGAAAAATGTCACCTAGCCAAAAATTTTTAACAGAGCACCATGCATAATTAAGACACATTTTTTGAAGAATGAAGACGTTTATTCTTTGTGTGAAAATATATTTCAGTCTCAGGCAATTTTAATATAATTTCAAGTGACAAGTTTAATAACTGCAAATTATGAAACAACGAATATTAAGAAAAAACTCAATTTAATAACTTGTGGAGTTTTATCTTCCTTAGCTAAATGTGCTATGAAATCTTTGAATCATTAAAATTTTATCATTAAAATGACATCTGCCTTTCCTGAAGTTAGACTGAGGAAAGAGATTGTTATATACACATCGACCAATACTTTGTTCCTTTTCAATGTCCCGAGCTATAGCAACATGAAGAATTATGCTTTTTTTTTCTTTTGAGTCCCCAATATTATGAGGTGTTTTATTCCATTAATCTGATATATTGTACTGCATATTGCTTCGTGACATCTATATGTCATAGTACAACTAATTCCTATCAGTGATTTAATATTTCTCAGGATTTCAGGATTAGCTAGCAAGGGAAAAAGAAATCTCATATATGGGGTGATTTTGTTCCAGATATTTCACTTCTAGTATAAGAACTGGGTCAAAAAAAATTAGGATTGTTGATAAGAAAGGCTATCTCTTTGTATGTGCACCTAAGCAGAGGTTCAACATTATTTTTCTTTTTATACAAAAATCATCTTAATGTGCATATTTCAAACAAAGTATGTAAATAATTTGATTATGTGAGAGGATGCTTAACCTCACTAAAAATAGGAAAAATTTAAATAAAAAATAATAAAACTCTTCTTGTAATGGTTATTATCAAAAAGACAAAAGAGATTTATTCTTGCTATGGAAAGGCAGAACCTTTTCCACACTACAGGTAAATGTTAATTATTATAACCATATTGGAAAAAAGTATGAACATTGATAAAAATTTACATTAAAAACATAATTGCAACAAGCCATACTAAGAGGAATCGGCTGGCTGTATTTGCATATTCATGTATTTCTAAGTGAATGAACTCAGAAAGTCCAGTCATCATGTGCAGCACTATTAATAGAGTGCTATTCACAAAAGTGATGTCATGGTTGGCTGTATCAACTGATGAAGAGGCAGAAAGTGAGTGCTAAGGCTATAATACATTGAGCTAAATATTTTGGTAACAATTTGCAAAGTCTCCAGTGACTGTAAATTATGGCGGAATCAGAAGCCATAGCTGTGAGCATAATGTGGGTAATGAGCCTTGTCCCCCAATAGAAGTCAGTGGGATATCAATAAAAACTCTTTTCTTCTGAGAGAGATTCATGTATCACATAGTTATAGATGTCAACTACCCTTAATATTTTGGGTGCAATCTGGTTTGCCATGCTGTATTTAATAACATTGTTTATTGTGTGTGTGTGTGTGTGTGTGTATATATGTGTGTGTGTATATATATGTATATATATGTATATA
Organism: Chionomys nivalis; assembly: GCF_950005125.1. Lineage (NCBI taxonomy): Eukaryota > Metazoa > Chordata > Mammalia > Rodentia > Cricetidae > Chionomys > Chionomys nivalis. The sequence goes on along the minus strand of NC_080102.1, from coordinate 10,235,890 downwards.
TATGTTTGTGTAATATAAATATATTATATAAATGCATATGCCTATGTATATGTGTATTACATAACACACCTATATATTTCATACTGTATACATTCAATGTATTTCCTACATTTTCATTTCTTTGAACGTGTGCAGAGTATCATGCTAATCTCACACTCACTCCTCCCACTTCTCTCTTGCCCTCCTACAAACTTTCCACCCATCACCATACCTTATTTTAAAATATTTATGCTCACAGAGATAATTTAGCAATTCCTTTATGTACTGGTGTGGGATAATTTACTAGGACATGTAAAACTTGCATTGTACTAAAAAACACTCTAATTTTCTGTCATATCATAAGATGCCAATTGAGGAAAGGGAGAGAGACTATTTTAAAAATAAATATTTACAAAGCATGACATATTAAGTTGGGCAGGACTAAGCTCCTCCCCTTGTATTAAGGCTGGAGAAGTCAACCCACTCTGAGGAATTTGTTGCAAAGAGCCTGCCAAAGTGTTAGAGACAGCACCTGGACCTCTGCTAGAAACCCCACAAGTAGATTGAAATATACAACAGTCACTCATATATAGGTGGGTCTTAAACAGATACCCTGGTTGTGGGGCCAGACTTTGTGAACTCCTCCTATGAATGCCTATGAGCACAGGTTAGTTCCTTCTGTGGGTTCCCTTGTGATTTTACTGACCTCCCTGGCTTGTATAATCTTTCTTCCCTTTCTTCATCAGGATTCCCTGAGCTTGGTCCAATGCTTGGCTGTGGGTCTCTGCATCTGTTTCTGTCTGTTACTGAAGGCTTTATGATGACAATTGGGATAGTCGCCAATCTATGAGTAAAACTGAATATAATTATACATTGTCTTTTTTCCAATCATATTTATTTCTATCCTAGGACGCTGGGTAATCCAGCCTTTCTTAACAGAAACAGAGTTAGTCAGGAATATGCCTAAGCTATTGGCCAAGCAGTGTTGTAAATAATAAAGTTTCTGTGTGATTATTTGTGTCTGGGTGACCAGGAAATAAATGAGATGTCTATGTTTGCAAAAATGACACTTAAACATTGAGCAGCATACATCCACATAAAGCTTAAGAAAGCTTAAAAGGGCTTCTAGACCCACAAAACCAGGAATCAATTGAAACTTCTTGGTATCACATATTTTCAGATAGGCTTTGTTTGCTGGAAGCAAGCAGATGCACAGCTGTTTTAAGAGAGGTCTTCCTGACTCAGCATTAGCAGAAAAAACTGTGTGACTTCTTAAAGCTGACTTCCTGATTTTTGCTGTTAATACAAATGGCTCTGACTCTTGGGAGATACTATTATGAAACTCTTAAATGGAGCTTGTGAGAAGAGTGCTACAATTTGCTTAATGGCAACATAGACCCACTGTGTCCCTATAGCTGGGGTAGTGTGCATAGCTTGTGGAGGTGGTGAACATACGTCAGCCATGTTGTATGGGGTTGAGCCAACAGATAGGGCCCTGCAGTTGGTCCTAGCCATGCTCACTTAACAGTTAAAAAGGAAGACACTCCTTGTCAGAACACTGAAAGCAGCAATCATTAGGACTTCCTGAAACTGGAAAGCTTCTGCAAGTCAAAAAACATAATAAATAACACAAAACAGCACCTACATAGTAGGAAAATATCTTTACCAACCTCACATTGTTATGCCCAAATCTGTGGGGTCCCCACAAAAGCCAACAAAGGAGACCAAATACCATATGTAAAAGCAAAGATTCTAACACTTTTCTTGTTGCAAACATCCTATTTTAACCACCATCAAATAATGTTCTTTCATTTGAATGTGTAATTGTTTTGGAATGGATCTGCAAAATATCAGAAAATACATCTGGAGAAAAACATTTTTGCTATATTTTAAATAAGGCTTTGTGCTTTTAAAGTTGTAAATATATTAGATGTGTAACAAAATACAAAATAATTAAGGATTAAACATCTCATGAGAGTCAATAGTTGCATCTTGAGGTAAATATTACTTTGCCTCCATTTACTGCTATTTAGTTGTGTGTTACTTCTGGGAAATGCTCAAAGTATATAGATGAATATATACTAAATCATACAGAATGCTGTGGGCTATGGCTATATACATTCCTTAAGGTAAATCTACAGAGATGATAAGACCTAGGAAGCAGACTCTGAGATAAAGATGAGCTGGTGGGATCAGAAAGAAGTCAGGCTAAACTATGGTCCTCTGTAAATAAGATCAAGCCAGGAATCAACTGACATGATTTTGCCCAGATCTTCAATGTAATGGTTTTAATACTGATTGTCTAATTGACAGAATCTAGAATACACTTGGAGACAAATCTATAAGCATATCAGTGTGGAATTTTCTAGTTTAGGTTGTCTGAGGTGGAAAGGTCAACTCTCACTTCTAAACTGAGAAATAGAGCACACAATTTCTGTTTCCTGACTGAAAAAAAAAGTGTATCCAGGTTCTTCCTCTCTCTATCCAGATATCTTCTTTGAAGGATGGACTGAATCACTGGTCTTTTATTTCTTAAGTTTCCTTTGTGAGGTATTTTGTCATAGCAACAGGTAATTGATCTACTATTGTGGTGTGTTAGTATTAAAAATTATGATAAAGTCCTCTGATTCACCATTCTGCTGACTAATAGTAATTTTACCATTTATTGGTATATTATAAGAAGTTATGGAGCACACCTTTATTCCCAGCACTCAGGAGGTAGAGGTAGGCAGATCTCTGTGAGTTCAAGGTCAGCCTGGTTTCCTAGAGGTAGTTCCAGGACAGACACAAAAGCTACACAGACAAACCCTATCTCAAAAAACCAAAAATCAATTAGTAAAATAAATAATCTATTTTAAAAAGAGAATTTATTTATATAAACCACAACTCCATGAGCTTTTTACTAATTTATTAGTATAATATGTTTGATCCAAACTTCAGGAGGAATATGAAAAATAAAAAAATATTCTTTCTGAAGCAAAATGTTAATTGTAGATATCTTAGAGACAAGCAGATATCAAGATATACCTTATATAGTATGTGAGAATTGACTGTATTTATTATGTACACAATAAGACACTGTGGCTGAAGATAGTGCACACGAGTAATAGTGTGAGGAAATATCAGTTGGTACTTAAGAAGGAGCTTCACCACAACCAGCTAGCTTGCATAGTGCTAGAAGGTGCAATTCATATTACTAGAGCAGCCAAGCAATTATCAGTCTTACCCAGCTGTGCAACCCACAAGCTACAGTAAGACCATCCTAGAAATGCATGCTCACTGGTGCAATAGTCACACCAGTATCATTTGAGTAACCAACATCTTTCTAATTGGATTTAAAGCCCATTCCACAAGATGAAATCTGTACCTGACACCATCAATGTCCCTGTGTCTATGCAGGTAGAACTTTGGTAAGAATACATTGTATTACAATATTAAGCTCACTTCTAATGATGTCATTATATTAATAGAATAATGGATCTCTCAACCCTCCTTTTTGCAAAGGACAATTGACAAAGAGATATGCAACTCACTGAAATGCAAAAAAACGAGAGACCAAGGAAAGTTCATTCCCAAAAGAGGATGGCTATACCATCCTACCTTTGCTCAAGGATAGGTGATCACTGAGAAAATGGAGGCAGAAAGACTGCAAGAATCAAACATAGATGATCACATAACATAAAATATTTTGAAATCATATATATATATGATAATATATATAATGTGTATCTGGATTTTTGATAATAATACATATCTAAGAATAGATTCTATAATTTATAGCTTGCATCTGTTCATTAAAGATATTTTTCACTGTGACTTTGATGTAGGCTGATAGTTATGGTTGACTCTATAATTCATGAATTTTTTTTCATGCCTTTTATCAGTATGTTGACAAAAATATTCAGTGAAAGTTTTACTGACTTCTGTCACAGAAGACATAACATACATTTTATGTTTATATCCTTCATCATATATCAAATATTGATTAATTTTTTTCATGGATAATATAACCACAAAACCTTTTTGTGCAATTTCTTCTTTATAACTCTCTTTGCAAAGAATATTAAATCTTTTCAGTTTTATAGCATAATTTAACTTATTTTCATCTATTAATATGAAAGATGACTGAATAAAGTTTACAATTTGTTCAATTTTTAATACTTAATATTCCTTTTAAGAAGCTGTTTAGAAAATGATACTGATAATGGCTAATATTTATATATAGCAAAATTATGACCCCAGAACCTAGAATTGCTTCTTTGTCTTGACAAGCAGCCAACATGCTCATTGCTGCACTTACATAACTCTCTAAGGCTTGGATTGTAGAGCCGAATGCACAGATCTCACTTCACACAGAATGGATACTAAAACCAGGTCACGGACAAATGCAACAGAATGTGAACCTTAACTTGCATATTAATTGTGAATGTCATGCAAGACTCATTACTATTATCGTGGGATGATGAGTTTATATCTCCAATATTCTCATTCAACCTGCAGGTCTGTCCTCAAGTTAATAAAGTACATTGTAACGCTATGCAAAACAAGTCATAGAACCAAGACTGGGGTGACTAATTTTACTCCTGATAAGTAGACCGGCAATATCATATTTCATTTTTAATGAATCATTTCTCATATAATATGAAAATTATCTGACAGAAAATATTCTTTATCTAAAGCCACAAAAATTGAAAAAGAAAGCTACCCATTGTTGGATATATAAATCATATTTATATTTTAGAGGGCCATTTTTCTGAATGCAAATTGAACTTAAATTGAATTACATCTGAAATTTCATTTCCTGAGACTGAATCATTTTTCTTTTAATGTTTTTTGTATATGGTTGTTAATATATTTTTGTACAAGTCTACACACACACACACATGCACACATATATATTTATATATGTACTTTCATTAAGGCAACATAGTCCTCATTACTTGAAAGCTAAGACCAGCTAAATGAAAAAACATTTTACCCCAGTAAGTATTCTAAATGTAGATAAAAAAATACAAAAAATTAACCATGACCTGAATTTTGTTTCACGTTTGATCAATCTCAGATTACAAAGAATTTTTAAGCATCTTTTAAAATAGATCACTGAAAGATAAGTATTTTGTCATTAAATAACAAATTGCAGCAACTGAAGATGCATATGCAACTAAAACACTCCCCATAAGCATTCTGCAAACGATATCACAGTAAACCTGAATACTTGACATTAAATAAGCATTCTTTGTCAACTATAAATTCAAGTTAGGGGTCAAAAGGAATCAAAATACGTACTTTTGTGTCTATTATCTGTACTACAGTGAGTGTTTTACATAGTCATATACCTAATTTCAGTAATTCATTATTATTTTATAACTGAATAGTATTTAAATTGTATAAAATGTAATATGTGTGCACATTAATACTCTGATAAAAACAGATTCATTCTAGGTTTTGCTATATTACTACAGAGAGCAATTGGCTGTGTAAAAGATAGTGAATTGATGCATAGTTCCCTCTTATGTCTAAATATCAGTACACAGAAACATAGAAAATTTAATTTTTGTTTTTATTTTTGTGTATGCATCTTCATGCTATAATGCACCTGCATATATGGGTACCTGAGAAGAACAGAAGAGAAGTTTTAACTCCTTTAAGTTGGAGTTAAAGACATGTGTCTCTAGACATGAATTCTGAAAGCAAACCCATTTCCCATGGAGGAGCAATAAGTATACTTTACTTCTAACCTAGTTTAGCAGTACCAGAATTATGTCATTTTATGGGAACATTGATTTAACAGGGTGGGTACCTTCAATTGTTCTCATTATCATTTATATTTCAGAATTATATTTGCTCTCTAATCTTATTAACTCTTACACTTTTCTGAAGATTTTTTGTCATACGTTATTGAGATTCTTATGTCCATTTCTTAATAATTGATAATAAAGCAACCTGTTTTTCCTTTACTAGTCTTTAAATCTCCTTCTCCTTTATTATGTCTAATGATATTTTTGTCCACTACCTCTGATGTTTTCTGCCATATAATAAAGTAAACATATTAAGCATGTTTTGTTTGATAAATATAACATTTAATTAACTGATAAATGTTTACAATTTTGATAATTTGTAGTTAAGCATATATATATATAATTTTATAATTAAGTACTAAAAATAATATTACAAGGCCAAAACACAATGTCAATGATATAAATTTTCTTCTAAGATTAAGGGGATTTAAAGATACATAGAGATATCTAGAGAACCTCTGGTTGCTAGTTGTCCAGGCAGTATCAGGCATGGGCTCCCACTTAGCAAGCTCTTGATGTTGGTCCAGTCATTGATTAACCAGTTCAACAGGTTTTATACCACCTCTATCCCAGCACATTAGAAGGCAGGACAAATTGTAGGTTGAAGGCTTTATGTCTAAGTTAATGTCCCAGTGCCACCCCTGGAAGCTTTACCTGGTTACAGAAGATAGCCTGTTCAGACTCTGTATTCTCCACTACTAGGAGGCTTTGCTAGGGTCACCTAAAGATTCCAGCAGGTTTCGGTTGCACTAAGGTTCCACATTGTGCCCCCTCAAAGTAGCTAAATTCCAGTCTCTCCCAGTATTATTTCTCCCAACCCCATCCCTTCTATTTCCATCTCCACCAGCCCCAGTCCAACCACGCAATCTGCTCTTTTCTTCATCTCAAGGAGCTCCGGGTGTCCCTCTGTCCACCATCCTTGTTATTTTGCCTCTCTGATTCTGGGGAATTCAGTGTGGTCATCCTCTAGTTTATAAATAATATTCACTCATAAGGGAGTACGCACCATATCTATCTTTCTAGATTTTGGTTACGTGGCTCAGAATGACTTTTTCCAGCTTCATCCATTTGTCTGAAAATTTCATGATGTCACTTTTTTGACAGCTGAGTAAAGGTTCCACATTTTCTTTATCCATTCTTCAGTTGAGAGACGTTTGCTTCTAGCACCAAAGACGACTGGCAAAAATATTTCAATTAAATTATTCCTAATGATATTATGATATACTCATAGCCTTGTCCAGTTGCAATCAGAGAGACTTCATCCGGCAAATGATGGGAACAGATACAGAGACCCACAGCAAAATGTTAGGAGGTGCTCAGGGAACCCCATGGAAAAGGAAGGAATGTAGGAGGTGCTCAGGGAACCCCATGGAAAAGGAAGGAATGTAGGAGGTGCTCAGGGAACCCCATGGAAAAGAAAGGAATGTAGGAGGCAGAGAAGATGAGGACACTTGGAGAACATAACCCACATAATCAACTAAGCATGGTTCATGGGTCTTACAGAGATGGAAGCAACAATCAGGGAGCCTGTATGGACCTGAGCTAAGTTATCTACATATGTGTTATGATTGTATAGCTTGGTGTTCTTGTGTGACTCCTAACAGTGGAAGTGGGCATGTCTCTGACTCTTTTGTGTGCTCTTGGGACCCTTTCCCTCTTGCTGTGTTGCATCATCTATCCTTGGTATGATGCTTGTACCTAGTCTCGTTCTAACTTTTTCTGCTGTGTTCAGTTGATATCCATGGGATGTTCTTTTCTGAAGGGAAGCAGAGAGGCATGGATCCGGGGGAGGGGAGTTAAGGGGGAGGTACAAGAAGGAGTGGAGGGTCAGGAGAAGATAGATAGATAGATAGATAGATAGATAGATAGATAGATAGATAGATAGATAGATAGATAGATAGATAGAGGATAGTGCATTAAGACCTTTACATTTTATTTATTTATTTATGGTGTATTTTTCTTCTTATAAGGAGACATACTATTTACAGTGGATTTTTCAGACTTATGGCACTAGCATACACAGAATTGCAAAAATTCCAAAATAGACACATCATTTCTGTCCCTGAGGCATTTTCAACATTTGCTTCCTGATACGGACATGTCAAAAATGACCTAAGGCAACTTAGTAACTTAGCTTTCTTCACTGAAATAAAAAGGAAAAAGAAAATATGCCAATCTTGGGTTTTCTAAAACTAAAGAAATAATAACTAACTATAACTAATAAGATTAAACAATAGAGAAGTAAAAATAATTGAAAATGAAAGCAATTATAAAAGCATCACTAAAATACAGTATTTATTTATAATAATATACAATCCAATCAAACATTCCATAGCAATACTTTTCCATTCTATTTTTTTATGAAATTTGGCTGAATAATAACTTTATAGCTTCAAAATACATAATTTAATTCTATTCCCATGATAGTCCAATAGAATTAATTTTTGTAAGACAGGATTTATTTTATTCCAACTCTGTGGAAATTTATATTACAGGTGCATAACTGAGTATCCATGTTAAACAGAAGCAGAGAAACAAGAATCAAAGATCATATTTTATTCAGAAGGTGCAAAGGCATCATTATATCCACAGAATGGAGATGTAATGCAAGTCATGTCAAATTTATAGTGAAGCTGCATGTTTCTCGGGCATGTGTAGCAAAGGTGTTTACATCTCTGCATGGATTGTTCAGCAGTGAGGAAGTCCACAAGTTTTCAGAAATAAGACTGACAGCAAGAAAAATATCTCTGCATTAGTTGTGTTTTCTTTTTCTCCCACGGTTACTTACAAGACACTTAAAGGATAAACAGGTAGGGCTAAAGCTGGAGGATTCTGAGAGGGCCACCCCGTTTCAAAAGATTTCTGTGGGACCATAGCTTCCCAAAACTAGATAATTTGGAGTATCCTGTGTGAAAAAAAAAAAAAAAAAAAAAAACCTTTTATTTGAATGAATGGTACTGCCTAGGTCAAAAGCTGTTCCACATGGCTGGTCCGTGAACGTGATGATGAACAATTGGCTGTATTTTTCTAGGCATCTATGACATCAATTTCAAGCAGTCCTTAAAATAGCAATAGCTTTCACATTTTTTATTCACCCTGCAGCCCAGTTCTATGATAATATAGTTGAAATTAACAATTTTGATATAAAGAGAAACTATCCTCACCACATTCTCAAGGCAAGATCTACATTAAATTCTTTAAATTTTCCTACCTCATCAGGATAGTAGCTAAAAGAGGGATGACCTAAGCGATGGGATTGTTTGCACCTGTAAAAGTCTGGCAAAGAACCCTCTTAGATGTTTCAAGTACACGTTGATGTATGCATGCATGGTGCTCACACATAGGAGGAATACAAAAGCATACACTTGCCAGTGTAGCTTAAGATGTTTTGGGAACTCTGAGCATATTTTCTGTCTTGCAATGAGAATATCTCTGAAATATAACCCAGAAACTATCATTCTTCCCTACCCTATAGAAGCAGAATCAAACTCCCAGGCACTTCTAATTCCATAACAAAGCTCAACAGATCCTCTTTTCTAAGAGAAAACAAAGCTGAGCAGGTGTCTGAGAATGTACTTAAGAATAAGAACAACCTGAAACCAGAGAGAAGAAACCTGAACCAAACACAGCACAGAAGAGCCCCTCTCTAGATGTCTAGACCGCCAAAGTTTTAGAATACAAGAGTCATTGAATGTAATAGTACCGTAGAGCCCTATAAATGCTGTCTATCTCCAGTTCACCAACACAAAACAGAGGATCTTTTGCTGCACTAGGAAGACACATATTTATGGAATTGTTAAATGTTACTTACAAATAAGAAGAATTACGGAACTCAAAATAGTTTCAAAATATCAGGAGATGCTTCTAAAATATAAAGGTCTTAAAAAGTTAGAGCTATTTCATTGTCTTCAGTATCTTTAAACATAAATATAAAGAGAAGACTGGAAGTGGAAAATCAAGTATTCCAATGGATAGTCTCCTCAATATGAAAAAGATAACAGAAATCAGAAGAACCCATCACTATGTTTGTGAAAAACAGTAAAACTTGGTTAGAAATTAATCCAATCAGACTACTTCAAAGAGCTGAGTATGACATCAGGAATTTATTAATAGATGAAATCTTATCAAGTACTTCTGCAAGAAAAGGCTTATTAAAAATTGTGAATACTAATCATCTGTGTAGTGATATTGCATTTGTATTTCAATAAATAAAGCTTGTCTGAAGTTCAGAAAATAAACAACTACACTGATCAGCTGTACAGACCAGGTAGTTGTGACACACACCTTTAATCCCAGTAGCCACATTTGTTTGCCTTAAAAACTGGGTGGTAGTGCTGCACGCCTTTAATTCCAGCACTAGAGTAGAATATAAGATAGGAGTCAGCACTCACTCACAGTCTCATTCTGAGATTCCTGGAGGTTGGATAGTCGAATGGGACTGAGTAAGTGGTTGGCGGGTTTTTCTGTTTGTTTGTTTGTTTGTTTTTTTCTGACAATCAGGTTGAATCACAATTTCTGTCTCTTGGTTTTTATTAGTTGTGTTACATATCTGAAATTTCTAAGTTATAAATAAATTACACAACACCACACCATAATCAAGTTAACAAAAATGGTTATAAAGTGTTGTTCTTAAAGAATAAGATAAAAATGGTCTCAAGAATACACAAAAGTAATATGTATCACCAATAAATGCCAGTGCAAAGATCTAAGAGAAAATCAAGAACTGTCAAGTAAGGATTTCAATATAAAGTTAATAGAGACTTCAGAGAGGAAGAAGAAACAGAGTCATCAATAGACTAGCCAAAGCTGACAAGATGTTGCTAGAAGGCCTATGCTAAAAAGAAGACTGAAGACAAGAATCTTCCCATTCTGCCTAACATGTCAAACATTAGGAAGCTTACAGTTTTAGCTTGACAACCAAAAACCAGTTTGATGGTCTACAAAACAATGATTTTGATGAAATTATCAGAGTCTGAACTTAAGAGGTGATCATCTACACAGGGTGTGCAGGAAATTCCCTGCAGGAAAGGAACTCTGTAGCCTGAGGCTGAGCAAGGAAAATAAGGCTTTCCACATGGCAGAACTAAATGAGTTAATAAAGGTCAACCGAGGTGATGATCCCACAGGCCTTGTAGCATGAGAACAATGAATCCCAGGAAGAAATTGACTATTCCCATTGCTGTTCACCACATCTTGGGAGCTGTCATGCAAACCACTTCTAGAAAAATCCAAACAAAATCTCCTTTGCTGGTGTAGAAACAAAAGTTGATAAGGGATGGATCATTGCTGTAAGAGAGATACACAAACATACTGTTTCTACCTGGAGCACTAAAGTATTTTTAAAACAGGTATAAAAAAACAAAACAAAACAAAAAAATAGAAGCCAAAGCCCCCTTCTTTCCCAGTAGGCATACACTGTACAGATAGAGCTCTCTAATGTCTCTGCAAATGTGTCTTCCAGATGGTTTTCTATCATATGGAGAAAACTGGAATCAGGATGGTCAGACTTGTGTAACAAATGTTGTCTTGGAGTTTCTCAGGGGTGGAAATAAAAAACTCAGATGTCTTAGTGTGTCTCCGTTGTTGAAAAGTTTGATTTTTTTAACACTATACCTGACTTGCCTTTGTGATTGGAAGTCTATGCAGATGGTGTGGATTTCTTCTATCATCCTCCATCAATAAACCAATTTTACAAATATGAAGGTGACTAGGAAGAAGCAATGTCTCTTACAAAACAAGTTAAATTTATTTATTTTGCCAGACGGTGGTGATGCACGCTTTTAATCCCAGCACTTGGGAGGCAGAGGCAGAGGCAGGTGGATCTTCGTGAGTTCAAAACCAGTCTGGTCTACAAGAGCTAGTTCCAGGACAGGCTCCAAAGCCACAGAGAAACCCTGTCTCGATAAACCTTTTATGAGTCTTTTCTCTGGGTCATCATAATTTAGCAAGTTCATACATCATGTGATTGCTGAAATTGACTCATTTACATTTTCTCCCTGTTTACCAAGTCATAATATGCAACAATTTTCCAGTATCTTCAAAAAGCTAAATATTTGCTATAGTATCACTTCTCAAACATGTCAACCTATGGCCAAATCTCTTGACATTACTTCTGTCAGGTAAACAGTAAAAGCATTGGTTACCCTTTGTCTGTCTTCTTTGCTTTTACGGCTAACATAGAAAAATAAAAAGCTCACTGAATATGGTTAAACAGGAAAAGAAATCTCCTGAATAGAGAGTGAATAAAAGCATTTTCTCGCAGAGTTATAAATGAATCTTTAGTCTACAGATTTCCCTTTTCCCCCGACAATATTAAGTATTTTAGTTTCCTGTTTAGCACAGAATTAATTTCCTATTTGTTGAAAGCTCTGGACAAAAAAAAAAAAATCCAAAAAACTCCATCTGACTTAATGTACATAGCTTACTTAAGAATTGTTTTGAGTCTTTTCAAATATTATTCATTATTCATGTGACTTCTCATTTTCTTACTAAATATAATTAACACAATAAAGATATGCCAAATCCTCATTTATTGAGACAGTGAAAGTTTCAACAGAAGAGGAATTAAGATAATTTAAAATTTATTACAAGGAAATTACTGTATAATTTCTGAGAAGGACAGTAACTGGGTGGCTTGAAGAAAGCATGACACATCAAGTTGAGGTAGGACTAGCTCTTCTCCCTGCATCAAGGCTGGGTGCGATAATCCAGCATGGGGAACAGGTTCCCAAGAAGGAGTGGAAGGGGATGTGGGTTGATGGCTGTCAGTGGGGGAAGGGAATTGGAGGAGAGTAAGGGGAATGTAAAGGGAGATTGCTCATTCATTTCCTGGTTACCCAGACCTGAATAATCCCACAAAAACTATATTAATCACAGCACTGCTTGGCCAATGACTCGGGTGTATTTCTAACTAATTAACCTGTTTCTATTAAACTGTGTATTGCCAAGAGGCTGTGGCTTGCCGGGTAAGGTTCTGGAATTTTCCTCCTTCAGTCCTTCATGGTGTCTCTCTGATTCCCACTACTCTGAATTTCTAGCCTGGCTTTACTCTGCTAAGCCATTGGCTAAAACAGCTTTATTCATTAGCCAATAAAAGCGACACCTATGCAGAAGGACATCCCATATCAGGAGGGGAAACTGTGGTTATTGTGTAAAAGAAATGAAATAATAGTTAATACAATAAAATTATGTATTTGTATGGCTAAATACCAAGTGCTAGTGAAATCTTGGTTATTTGAATATAATCTACAGTCACTAATTTATTTAAAGCAGCATAAGCCCTAACAATAATAAATAAATATTTTTCCTTAAATCCACAAATAATTGTAGTCTTCATGCTTCATAAGGAAGATTCCCTTTGCAACATACAGACCAAGATCACTATTAAGAACCACAATCAAGCAAACTGTGTAGTCTTGCATTTTAGTAACAGTGGGTACATCTCCAGAACACACTGCCAAAAATTAAAACATCTAAATAAATGTCCAATAAATATACTGAAATAATGATAGAAATAAACCAATTGAAAGGAAAAAATAAAATACGAATAAACTCAAGAAAGTGAAATATACTACATTTTTTGGTTCTGACTTGCACTTCTAACATGTGCCTTTTTACATGGGAAGATAAAGTGAAAAGTCCAAACAGTATATAAAAGTGTAATGTGGCTCCATAGAAGAAATAAAAATTTATGGCCAGTTTCAGCTCTATAGAGAAATTCAAAAAAACTTGTTTTACTGGAACATATCCTGTCTCCAAACACACACACACACACACACACACACACACACACACACGCATACACACAGTGACTGATATTTTTATAGAGTTCCTAAAAGAGCATTAATTTATAAGTACAAGAATGTAATATAATGCAATACAGATATAATTATATGTTCAAGTGAATATAAAACTATGGAAGATAAAAATATAAAATCAAGATAAGAAAAGCAACATATTATGTAAAGGGACAAGAAAAAGATGCAGTTGAAAGGAGATGAATTTTGTATAAAATCATTTATGTTGCAACATTTTTAAGACGTGAAATAGGAATTCAACATGCAGTCAAATTATCCTACATAATCAAATGCCAAAAAAACCATAATTCAACCAGAACTGTAAAAAAATAGTTAGTTTATAAACATCTATAAGAAAATCTAAAGAGCCGGGCGGTGGTGGCGCATGCCTTTAATCCCAGCACTTGGGAGGCAGAGGCAGGCAGATCTCTGTGAGTTCGAGACCAGCCTGGTCTACAAGAGCTAGTTCCAGGACAGGCTCCAAAACCACAGAGAAACCCTGTCTCGAAAAACCAAAAAAAAAAAAAAAAAAAAAAGAAAATCTAAAGAAAGTAAGTCAATTTAGGTAAAATATAAATTAATCAATCAATCAATAAATATATTAAGTATATATTGAGAGAATGACCCAGATTGAAAGTAAATGATAAGTGTGTTAATAAAAAACGAGACTGATTTTAGTTCTTCATTTAACAAATTAACATGAAAACTTAGTAAAACCCTATTTAAACATTGTATTGTAATGGCAATTCATAAGAATATAAATAATAAGAAAAATAGAGATGTTGAGATAAATTATTTGCAAGTCATAGATATATCAAGGTTTTAGTATCCACAATATCCAAAAATGTTTATTCATAATAAAAAGACAAATTAGCATAATAAAACAGAACAAAAGACTTAAAATAGAAGTTATTCAGAGGTTATATACAAATAACTATTAGGCAACATAAAAGATATTCGATGTCATTAAGCTATTTGGGAAAAGAATGCAAGACCCGTATCTATTGCAACCCAGAACAACTCCTATAAACAAAATAGTAACATGGCTTTAATGAGAAATGTCCCCTATATTCTTGGTCATTTGAGTACTTTGTTCTCACATGGTGATGCTCTTTCAATAGGTTTAAGAGTTGCAACTGCGTTGAATAAGTCCTTGGAATCTGACTTTGATGTTAAAACCTTTGATCACTGCCAGTTTGCTTATTGTGTTTTGTGCTTGCATTTGGAGCTGAAAGCTCTCCGATCCCTTTGGCTGTCTTGTCATGCTTCCCTACCATGATGGTCTCTTCTCCTTCTGGCACAGCGAGCACAAATAAATGTTCTTCTTTAAGTTCCTTTGGCCAAAGTTCCTTTATCACAGCTACAAAAAAGTAACTAATACAAGCAATGAAAATTCCAATGCATATTAACAAATTGTCTCCTCATTTAGAAATGTCACACTTGTTAGTGGAAAGGGAAAGTGTTACAGCTATTGTGGGCATTTCCTCAAAAGTTAAACAACTTCACATTGGCTGCAGCAATTCCTCTCCTAAGAATATCTCAAGAGAATGAGAGCCAGCAACTAACACTGAAACATAAGCTCAAATACTCAGACAAGGCTATGGAAACAACCACAAGTAGAATCCGCCGAAGTATTCATCAATGGTTACTTGAGTAAAGAAGCGACAGCATTCTATTACCACAAACTTAGCAAAATATTGGTGTGAGATGCAGTACGGGTAAGCCTTGCAAACAACCTTAGGGAAGAATGCAAATATAAAATCACGCATATTATATGATATGGTCCCCATTGTAAGAACTGTTCGATTGGTAACGACAGACTGCGTACAGGTATATAACAGTGTTCTGAAGTTTATTAGTTAGCTCAGACACAGCAAACACCTCCACTTTTCACAAACTTACTACTGTGGGACTCTGTGGATGCTCACAAAAACTACAGGGAAGGCACAGTTCCATTTATATCCACTTCCATAAAATCCAAGCATAAAAATACTATATACATTCTGGAAGATTTAGTCTGTCTATCTTACTGACTCTTTTATTGCTGTGAAGAAACACCACGACTAAGGCAACTTACAAGAAAGAATTTGGTTGAAGATTTGCTTACATTTCCTGAAAGTAAAGGGATGACTACCAAGCGGGGAAAACCACTTGCCATAGATAGCCAGGCATGGTGCTGAAGCAATAGTTTAGAGCTTAGATCTGATCTACTATCATGAGTCAGAAGTAGAGAGAGACAGAGACAGAGGAGAGATAAGGACAAACAGAAGGACACATAGAGAGAAAGGAACAAGGACAGGGACAGGAAAAGGGACAAAGCCAGCAATAGAGACGGAGCCAAAGAGAGAGCCCTAAATGGACATGGCATAAGCTTTTGAAATCTCTCAGCCAGTCCCAGTGATGCTGTCTCCCAATAGGCCATGCCTCCTAATCCTTCCCAGAACCAACTAAGTTCCACCAAGTAAACATTCACATCCATGAACCTATGTGGACCATTTTCATTCAAACTCCCGTACTATAAAAACTGACATCCACCACTACAGAGAAAATTCTTAGGAAATAATGGATGTTGGAGACTTCTGGGAGAAAGAACACAGCAGAATTTTTTTTAGGGATAAAACACAGTGTCAGTAGACAACGATGGGTCCTACACCTATGGACATACTGGCAGCACCAGTTGGATTGAGTGTTTAAAATAAAATACAACATGATACTGTGAATAGGATGTGGTGAAGGTTTATTGGAGGATTTGAAAGAAAGTTATCGGCGGGTGGATTTTATCAAAACACATTGCATACATGTTTGAAATTCTCAAACAATAAACTACAAATATATTCTACAATTATGACAAAATGCTGTTACAAACCATCTTGTTCCTTTTCCCAGACAATCAGACATCGATTCTGATAGAAGAGAAGAAACAAATGTAAGTTTTCTACCCTTGTGGGAATCTACTATTGTTCAAATGATAGTGTTCCCTGCCAATTCCATGCTGGAACTCAATGCAACAGCATTAAGAGTTATGACCTTTGGGAAGCAATTAAATCATGAAAATTCTACCCTCCTGGAATCCAACTAGGCATTAGTTCATTCTCTAGAACAGAACACGCCTGCCCAAAATGTCTCTGAAAACACCATCACAAACTCCCTCTAAATATGCATTACCTCTCCTGGGCTTTTCTCAAGTAAATTACATTTGGAAATGAAAATTAGTCACCATCCTAAACATTTATGCAATGACACTAAATTATCGGCAACACCTATATTTTAAGGAAAATGTTTTAATTCACAGCTAGGTTTAGCCTAATAGATAAGCATAGACTACAATGCTTTCCTAATAACAACTCAGTAATCCCAACCAGTTTTTCAAGAAATGAGCAAGTTGTGAAAATAACTGAAAAAAATGAATGTAATTCTATCTATGCCGTATCACTGTTAACTTTAATTCATTATCTACCAATGATATTTTTCAAAATTAAAACAGGGTCTGTAAAAAAATATTACAATTAAAACTCTAAAGTAGGTTGGCTTTAAATACTCTAATAGTGTATTTACAATAACTAGTAAGCTCACACAATAGACCTTGTTTTTCTCTATAGTCAGCAGAAAGTCTTACATTCTCTTATATACCATAGTAAAATATGTTATTTAGTCTGATAGAAAATTTTGAGGCCCTTTTAAGAAAACTAGTTTTTGAACAGCCCTAGGGAGAATTTCCCATCACTAGTAAAATGTTTAAATGTGTGTTATGCCTAGCATACCAGTAAATAAATAAATAAATAAATAAATAAATACTCACAAGTCTGCATTGTCTTTGAATTTGGGTGTGAGAGAGAGAGAGACTATTGCTTAGTATTGCAATTACGAAGTGTGAACTGCAGACATAGGCCTTATACAAAAGTTGAATTTATTTCCATTCATTTGCCAGGGAAGTAGTGCAGTCAAAGCAGCACGCCCCAGACCCCCTCACACTAACAGCAGTGAACGATTTCTTTGTTCATGTACTCTTTCTCTGTAACAGCATGAAGTGCTATTTTTAATCAGAACTCTACGAAGGTTTGAGAAGCAAAGACTGTGAAGCGGCCCAAGAAATAAACACAAGGGCAGGCAGGGGACTTGTCTGCTCTAGCTAAGGTAATTTTGGTTAATATTTTCCATTTAAAAAGTCAATTAACTGACCTGATATCTGTAAGTAGATTTGAGTAGTTAAAATGAGGACAGATTGGTCACAAAGGGTGTGTGTGTTAATGCTTCATAGCCCATGGCTTAAAAACTGTCAGATATCTTCAAAAGAGGAGGAATGCTTATCTCCTTGTTGTTATAAACATGAAGGCAGATTACAGAAATGCAGCCTTACCATGTGGCTAGAGAATGCACTAACATTTATCCCCTTTGGGGTGAATACTGTGTGTTTGAACTCACAATAGTAAATCACTTTGAGTAGATCAGAGTTAGGAAAATAATCTTCAACAGTCAGTACTGAGCATCTTCCTTTCTGAAAACACCATTTTTCAGTTATTTTCAGCATATATGTTTGCAAATTTAGTTCATTTAAATGAAACTAAAAATAAATTATTAAAGTTCCTTGTGTTTATTTTATCACCTTAGACGTCAGGTTTTATACATAGAGGTCCATGGACTTTGTGAACAAGACCAGCTGAGCATTTTTCCTTCCAATGGTGATGCCCTTTTCTTCCCCCTGACAAATATACTTAACACCATATCTAAAATTAAATATCCTGGCCTCATCCAATATTGTTACAGTACACCTACATAATCTATATATTTTTAGTTTTTCTACTACAATGAAATTTATAATTTTCATCAAATGAATAAACTTTTACAAATATAAATTTTATAAAAATATTTTTTATAAAAATCCAGCATTTTAAACTTGTACAAATTTAAAAAAAGACAGCATATTCAATAAGTTTAGAAGTATTTGCAAAATTGTAATAGGTATTTTATCATATAGAATTTAATATTCTTAGTTTACATTTGCAATGCTTTTTCAGTTTTTTAAATTTTCCATATATTTTATTAATAGAGAAAATTTGCATTTTGCCATTCATGATACTTTAAAAATAAAAAGTGAATAAAATCTCCACTTAAAATTATGTCTTTATTAAAGCCAATATGCATTTGAATACTTCCCACTGTGGGATATATGCAAATCAGTATTTCAGAGGGATGTTTTCAAGACAACGCCTATCTGAGAACAATGCATAGGCAGGAAGTGAGACATATTTAATTACCATTATAGAATAATTAACATTAAGCTGCCACAATTAATTCAAATGACAAGTAAGTAAAATTGTCTATGTTATAATGCATTCTAAAATATTTCTTAATTTAGAAGCAATTAAATGTGCTCAATAGTTAATCTTTTTTCTGTTTAACAACAGAAAAGGCTTACATTCATCCATACAGTTGTACATTTCTATATCCTTTTTATAAAAAATATAATTTAAAAATCATTTTTATATGCCCTAGCTTTTGCAATATTTAAATACTTATATTTACGTAATACATTTAGGTTCCTAGTTTTACCATACAATAAATCTGATTCACTTAGGTAAAATTAGTTCATTACATTAAAATAGAAGAATTGCAAGAGATAAAGGAGTAATTCATATAGTATAGGAAATTCAAAGTGAACATAGACTGCTGTTTAGATCAAAGTTATGCTGCTTATTGCTGTTGGGTAATACATGTATAAATTTATATAATCAATAGTGCCCAGGTTAACAAGATGAATTAATATATTGAATAGTTTTACAGCTTCACTGTTAACATTTTTGCATTTAAATATTTTATTAATATTAATATTATAATTAGCTAGGAAAAGCAAAAAACAAACATTCTATTTATATGTACTTAGTTCATTACAATTTCTTAATAATTTCAGTATTTCATATATAGAAAACATACATATATACATAAATATTAAGTAATATAAATAACAATGCACAGTGATATATATGTATTTGGAAAAAGGTTAATTTCTTGCTGTTGTGACAAAATAACTAATAAAAAGCAAACTTCTTAAGCATGATATTATTTAGGACATGGTTTAAAGCTCTACTCCTTGATGACAGTGAGGTGCCATGACTTCAGATGTTTGAGTGAATGTTTTGTTCTGCTTTTGTGTCTACTTTCCTCACTCCAAGACTAGACCTATGGAATGTTGCCATTCACAGTTAAAGTATGTCCTCCCACCTCCATCAATACTGTATATAATCTCTCATAAGCATTCTCCTGGGCCTAATTCTTAGGTAATGTCTCAATATGACTAGTATCATTCACAACCTCCATGTGGATAGTAATAGATAAAAATAGTTTATATGAGTTTGAAATCTTTTATCAAATATTGTCACATTAAATTGGTATCATTATTTTCTTTGTCTTCAGCTGAATTTTCATTCTGTTGATAATATTTTGAGATGGATGTGTTGGATCACATTGCATGACTGAGGTCTACTGATTGCTATAAGTCTGGGGTCATACATGGTTTCTATAAACTTTAGCTCAATACATGAGGCATAGGAAACATTGTCTTTCAGATACCAAAGTACTGAGGCACATGTGAACTCAAGCATACACAGTCCCAAAGTAGACCTGAACCCAGAGATGCAAGTTGGTAGTGGGCAATGAAAATATTCCAACTGATATCTACTTGCAAGGAAATATTAATCATCCCCAATGGACTTTCACTGGATGCATCAATTGTTCTTAAGTATAGACCCCATGAAGAGCAGTAGATGGACAATACAAATTGAGTTCAATGCTAGATTGATAGATATTTGCATCGCACTGCTTTAGACAATTTTTTTTAACTTCATGGTCATTTGCCTATATAGTATGGTTTCTAATCTGTATATTTTAATAGGCTTTGTGCATGTGTACATGTGTATTTCTTGTGCTTTTTGTGTTACTTTTAATATTCTAATTTGTTTATTTTGTTTACCTGTTTCTTTTCGAAAGACAGAAGAAAAAAAGCAATGAAATTGTTTGAGTGGAGAAATGAGGAAATTCTTGGAGGAATTGGGGGAGAGAAAACCTTGAGAATAACAAAATGTTGTATGAAAAATTTAAATAATTAAATATGTCATGATATTTTATTAAGTACATATAGATCCACAATTAGGTGTGTCTCATACATTTATAATATCCATTTAATCAATTTAGTAAGGTTGTAAGAATAAGAATGTTTAATGGCTTACAAATTAAGTAGCCTGTTTGTCACAGAATCTATTGTATTCTATATTAGTTTTTCAGACTACTGAAACTTATTACTGTGTATTTAATGGATGCAAAAACGATAACTGTTTTCTCATATTTCTGAACATAAAAAGTTCAGTATAGTTAACTCCAAAAACAATATGTAAATTGAGATTCATAACTTTCTGAGTCTAAGTGAATCAGAATTTTAAAATTTCCATATAAAAATAGATTCTACTCTCAAACAGTACATTCATGAATATTTTTGCTTAGTCTTGTTGTACCTTATATTAGTTTTATAGGAATCTGATTGTCTGGTAGCCAGGCAGGGCAACCAAACTAAGGACTGATGGAGGAAGGTCATTGGTTAAATAATAAAGAAACTGCCTAGGCCCATTTATAGGCCAGCCCTTAGGTGGGTGGAGTAAACAGAACAGAACGCTGGGAGAAAGAAGCCCAGTCAGAGAGTCGCCATGATTCTCCCTCTCCAGACAGACGCAGGTTAAGATCTTCCCTGGTAAGCCAGCTCATGGGCTACACAGAATATTAGAAATGGGTTAGATCAATATGTAAGAGCTAGCCAATAAGAGGTTGGAACTAATGGGCCAGGCAGTGATTAAAAGAATACAGTTTCCGTGTAATTATTTTGAGGCATAAGCCATGCGGGCAGCCGGGTGACGGGGACGCAGCCCCGCCGCACATATTACAACAAAGGACACTGGGACAAAGTAGAGATGAGTGAGAGGAGGTGCCAGCCAGATGCAGAGGGAGCAGGAGTTGAACATGACATGCTTAGGAAGGTACTGCCATGGGACAGAGTTTCAATAAGGAAAAAAGGTTTATCTAAAATGTAAGATCGAGTTAGCGTTAAGTCTGAACTCTTTGCTGAGCCTAAGTAAAAGTAAGTCTCCTTGTCGGTTATTTGAGAGGTTCAATAAGAGAGGCAACACAATATGACAGAATGTAGATTCACATGAATTGGTTAGTTTAAAGTATAAGGGATAGTTGAGACAAAGACACAGCCAAAGGCCAAGCTTTTGTAATTAATAACAAGTTTCAGTACATTACTTGTGATCAGGTGGCCAACAAAAATGCTTGCTACACATGTTTCTCAACTTCCCTAATGTTGCAACCCTTTAATATGGTTTGCCATGTTGTGGTGACTACAACCATAAAATTATTTCCATTATTGTCTTATAACTGTATTTTACTAATATTATGAATCATAATATCAATATCTAAAATGAAGGTGGTCTTAGGTGGTCCCTATGAAAAGATCATTCCACTGTAAAGGAATCAGAATCCAGGTTAATTACCACTGCACTAGATTCATTTAATTTGGGTGTTATGATTTAGCCAAAGCATTAATATATCAGATGTAACTATTTCAAATATATTTATAAATTATAATACATATAAAATCCATTCTCTTTTGTCAAGCGGTATAAAATAGGTTCTAGTTTCATTTCTTATTGCTGTGACAAATAGCTGACATATTAAGGAAGAAAGGGTTTACTTTGGCTCAGTTCTTGGCTGTCGTCCCTCATGATAGGGAATTCATAGTGGCAGAGGCTTGTAGCAGCCGGTCAGTTTGAGTCCGAAGCAAAGTAGTACATCACAGTAACTGAATACATACTGGTATTCAGCTCACTTTCTCTATCTTAAGTAGTCTAGCATCACCCTGCCTATGGAAGTATCCCATTCATAATACTCAGCTCAGCCTACAGTAACTGAGTTTTAGTCAAGATAATCCTCTACAGGTATAAGCAGTGTCTCGTCATGAAGGTGATTCTTGATTTTTTTCCAAGTTGAAAATTAAGATTCATCACAACTCCACTGCTTGTCACATTGACATTCAAATACTTTATTATGAAGCCATAAATTTCCACTTCTTTTCTCCGTAGGCTTGTGAAGATGTTATTAATGTAACACATATTCAATTTGACTATGAAAGGCTCCATAATATTTAACAACTCCAACACTTTAAAAGGTCAAGGTTTCTTAACTATGAGCATCTATAAAATAGAAAACAAGTAATAAACTATGTGGAACAGAGGATACATGTCTATTTTCTGAAGTGGAAGAACCAGGTCATAGCGACAAAGTGTCACACCAAGGGAAAACCAAAGTGCAACAGGGAAATGCTCTGGCAAAAACAACTTCAGGAACAAAGGGTTCATTTTAACTCAGAGGTCCTGGTTATGGTGTATTTTAATGGTGTGCTCACAGTAGCAGTGTACTTTGGGATGTGAATCCCCAGGAAAGTAGGTCTCTGGCATACCTGAGCAGGTGATAATTCTTCCCACAGAAAAGAAGCAGAGTTCGAGGAACAGATGCAGCTAGTATTCAGCTCACTTCCTCTATTTTATACAGTCCCGGATCTTCTGCCTACTGAATGGTTTCACCAAAGTAGACAGGTCATTCCACCTCAATGGAATTTCAATCAAAGGTCGACCCAGATTCTCATCTCTCTTTCGACTTTAGATTTTTGTTAGTTGATGATTAACACTAACCAAAATAATAAATAATAAAATGTGTTTGATATTTACTCTGTTTTATAACTATAGTGACTGGTGAATAAAGATAAGTGGTTTTGATCCCACATTACATAAAATATCAAAATTATTAACATACATTTTGAAAAAAATACTAAAACCCAATTTTGACATATTTCTTTGTTTTTCTGAAGTTCATCCCTGGAACTTCAGTATCATTTTCTTTACAACCATAGAAATATGAATGAAATATGGTCTACATAAATTTGCAGTAATTTTATATAATTAATTTTCTGTGAGTTAACTTACGTTATTGCAAATATAAAGCTGGCTAGTTTCAGTGTTATTTAGGTCAAGTTACAAATCTTTGAATGGTTTACTGCCATCCTTAAGTATAGAAAACTTGAACAACTTAAAAAAATCAATGACGTTTTAAAAACTCATCAGAGACCACTCAGGCTGTAAGTTAAAGAGTCATCTGGGAAACCAGAGAGTCAAATCAATTCTGAGTCACAACCAACATATACTTCCCTGGAACACAAAGCTCTTAAATCTTAAACTGGGTGGCATGGTTATATAGCATTACATTAATTTCTGGCATCCAGAACGAAATAAAATCAGAGAATGCTTTTCCAAGGTTGAGGGAAATGTCTGTACTTTGAAGTTTGTTCACATTTTACTCTGAGACATAAGCGATAAGAAAGACATCCACATCCACATGGCAGGTCGAAGTTAGCCCCCAAATAAAACAAAAATAATATTATTCATATGAAAGATAATAAAGGTTGTCTTCAAAATAAAAAATGACCCTTGAGGGACTTTATCAAAATTAACAATGGCCTTTCTCTTATAACAAAATATAACCTTGATTTACCCTAGGAAAAGAAGTTTAAATTTCTACCAATGTATAAACACATGGTATATCAAAGACCTCCGGAACAACTGATATGGTAATTAATGTAAGCTAGCAAATCTAGCTCCTTTTTTTCAACTATCTCTGAAACTAACATATGAAAACAATGCAAAAAATAGAAGAGTCAATGCAAGCAAAACTTTCTCTTAGTAATGAAACTTGAAGATACTAAGATTCAAGATACTTAGGTGAGAGAACCTGCAGAATTGAAAGCCCAGTTCTCTGCTTCCTATGTAAATATTGAACAAAACCTACTTCTGTCATGAAGAATTGCGACACTTAAAACCTGTAACTTCCTGTGATCAAGCACATTTTAAGTTTCCAAGACTTGTCAAAAGATAATATAAAGTCCCAGTCTTCAGAGACAGGACATTCATGAAAAACAAAATCATATGTTGGACACAAATTTGGGGGTAACCAGGCAAGGAATTTAATGGAATTGCAAAGACTATCTGATGAAATCTAACAGGAAAACACACCATCTGCACATGAATTGTTGGCCAATGCAAAGGGGAGGATAGAATGTTTAAGAATCAGAAGTGAATGCTAGTGAGAAAATAGTGACAGCAATGGGAAGGGACAGAGAGTGTTCTCAGTGACAGCTCTCTCAGTAAAACAACTTAGAACCAGGATGCAAGTAAGAGTGAAATAAAGAAGGAAAGAAAAGAAAAGTGCATGCACACACACACACACTGGCACACACAAAACAGTACACACACTGGCACACACAAAACAGTACACACATAAAGGATACAATATGAAACAATGGCAAAATTTTTACTTGATGAAAAATAAAGATCTTTTACTTAGTAATGGATACTTCCCCACCCTGCATGCACACACACAAAAAAAAAATGTTTGTAGCATTTTTAAAGTTCAGACACTGATTAATTTTCTAACTCATTCTGATAAAATAGAATAGTAATTTACATTCACACCCTTTTTTTTTTTTACTTTCAAGGAGACAACATTTTCATATCACTTCAAGTATCACTCTTTATTTTGGAAACTTTCACTTTTCCCTTTGGCTGTTTTGATCCATACAATCTGCTTTTGTCACAGTGCCACAGATCATTAGATGTTTCCCAAATCTTATTACATCCCTGTACCCATGAACAATCATCTACCCATCCATTTCCTTCACATGTTTACAATTCTCAGCCTCTTGAAACCACTCTCCACTTCTATGTCAGTAACATTTTTAGCTTTCACAAGAAATACTTGTTTTCCTGTATCTGACTATTTTTAACCTTGCATTATTCCCTAAACTCCATTCACTTTGCTACAAAATTCTCATCTCAGACTAATTTATAAGTGGACAGTGTGCAATCACATTTATTTACTCCTTTTTTATTCAATTCTTTTGTCAGTGGATAGCATCCTTTGTTGGCTATGGGAAGAAGCATTGCAATGAACATCAGGTGCAGAGTGGTTTAAAGAAGCATTGAATTCAAGCAAGCTCATTTTAATTATAAAGAAAAGTTACCAAAAAGAGAATTCAAGGAATCACAGCATTAAATGTACAGTGAATTACTGAAATGAACCTTTCCATCAGAATCCTAAAGACGCTATCTTTACAAAATAAAACAAACTTCCAAAAAATTTGAATAATGATCTCATCATCAAAGACAACTCATGACCGCAGGTTGAGACACCTCTAATTGGAAACATAATCCTCTATCTTTCACAGTTCTTACAACTAACTTTGAAATTTATGTGAGGATTACAATTAATGGAAACAAAAAACAAAACAAAGCAAAACAAACAAATAAAAGTTTTCCTTAATTCCAAACATGTATTTTATTCCCAATTTCCAAGGCCTGTCTTTTTAAAGCAAGATTATTATATATAAAAGTTTGTCTTTATCTCTGTATGCTTATAATTCTTGTCTAAAGAACAAGAAACCTGTGGATTATTGTAGATAATGAACCAAAAATTCAAATATAGCAAGTATATTTTCTTGCAGAAGAATGTCAAGATAATGCCCTCATTAAAATTCAATATGGATTTGTTTTAATGATGCTGTGAAAGTCATTAGCAGAAAGTGGGTTTTGTTGAGTAATGGTTTCACTGATGTGGGAATAAGAATCAGATACGATTTTTGTATTCATGTATTTCAAGCGCTTATACACTGTAAACAGGTTATTGAAGATCTGAGACAGCCTGCAGGCAAACTACTTTTTTTTTTTGACAGAAATGGAGACAAGTTGTTAGCATTCAATTTGATTTGAAAAGTTGATATTTATTGATTAACTCTTACTTTCTTCTCTGCCCTTTCAGATTTATTATAAGGATTAATAAATAACTTATTTCTTAAGAAGAAAAGCACATTAGGAAATGCATGTAGGTATTCTACAGAGAATAGATTATATACATCTGAAAGAGATATTTTTTTAAAATAAGAAATAGAGATAAAAGGTTCTTCTATCCTAAAATAAATTGGTATAAAATAAAACTGTTTTATAATTTATCATGCCACCGAGAAAGTTCAGGGTATGTATTCTAATATCCAAACAAAATTGAACTTAAATGATTTAATATAAATAGCTTCACTAAACATATAACAAGGCATTATAATTATAAAGTAACAACAACAACAAGGAAATGTTTTGTACAGCAGCTGTATTATATGTGACTAATTCTGGGCCTCTGTGTCACAACTGTCTCCAATCTATCATTAACCTTAAGATAGTGGGGAATTTAGAAGATAGAAAGCAATGCCTAAACTAAAGGGGAAGTGTTTTGGGGACTGTGTCTGTTTCCTCATTCTCTTTTGTTTATTGTTCAAGAGAATGTTTGAGTTCCCATTTATACTTGTCAAAACGTTAGAATCTTGCTACCCTCATCTGTCTCAAAGCTAAAATTTCATCTGATCTTACATTAGAATCTCCCAGATAATGAGCTATGTAAGCATTTCATTTGGTAAGTCATGTTTTGGGGCATTTTAGTAATACATGTGTCTATGGCAGTTTCCATTTTTCTAAGTCTGGAACAAATTTAGAATGTTAATTCCTGGAAGTACAAATTAAAATTTATGAAAGCTTAAGTGTTCATCCTTCTTTCAACTGATATATTTAAACATGTTTGCGAGGCGTCATTTCTCTGGTAGTGCAAAAAACAACCTGATCTCCCCTCATGTTTGAAGCAATCTGTACTTTGACTACAAATGGAAGTGCCTGATCTTGCAAAAAGATAAAGAAATGGATCACACCATTCTCAATGGGATCTTCTAAACTGAGTCCAGACAGCGACCAGATTTTGAGTTGAATAAACGTTTCTGGTTCTTAGGATAATATAGTTGAAAGTTTCAATAATTTGTGTGTGGAGATGGGGAATTAACTCAGTTGATAAAGTCCTTCCCACACAAGCACAAGTCTCTAAATTAGAACCAACAACAACCACACGAATAGAAGAAAGGGATCATGGGAGCTTCAACAATCTTAGTATTGGATGAAAACAGAAAATAGAAATTTCCCTGGAGTTCACTGGCCAGAAACTCTAATTGCCAGTGAACTCTAGCTTCAGTGAACCTACCTCAAAAGTATAGAGGAGGTGGTTGAGAAAGGGACTCAGTAGTGACTTCTGATACCCCATGCACACACATATTTACATGTAGGAACAATCTTACCACCACTAAAAGCATAATCTAGGAATAATATTCAACAAGTTTTTTGTACTTGATAAAATTAGAAGCAAAGATAGGGACATCACCTGATTTACATGTTCAAGTGGCCCAGAATATGTACATAGTAGTTAAACCTTAATAAATTGCTGCTAAATTTTTGAAACTTTATAATTTCTATTAAAAATGATGTTACTATGAAGTAACAAGAAAATAGTCCAATCATTTTCGATTTCTTAGGTTTTTAATATAGAGCTTAAAATTATATCAAGTTTTCACTTCAAAACAGTTTCTTTTACTGCTTTGGTATCATTGTGATTCTCATAAATAAAATACAAATGGTATACCTTTTTCAAAGAATTTCCTTGAATTAAAATTTCAAAGAAAAAAAAAACAGACAAAAATCCAGTTTCTTCAGGGATATCCATCTTCCCCCAACACAAAGAGATTTTCAGTTTCAAGGCATCAGGCACACATGGGCAAAACTACATGGACTTAGTTGGTATGTGCACACGTGTATGTGAATGTGTACACTCATGTATGCATTATGCGTAACTTTAACAATCAGAAGGTCATGCATTTGGGAGTGAGGGAGAAATTTGGAAACTGGAGTGGGGAGGGTAATATAGATACAATATTGATGACTGAAGTCTCAAAAAATTAAATATAAGAAAAAAGCTGGAAAATATTTTACTTTTTAATTTAAGCAATCAGTACAACCTCTTGTAATCATGTAATTATTTGTAGCAATTTCAGTCAATTGCTTACTATGGTGGGATTTATTTATAAACATCAATGAGAATAACTGTCACCATCGGTGTTCAAACATTTAGTCATCTATTCTGAAATGCCTGAGTGTCAAATATCACAAAAATGTGCATTTGGAAATTGACTTTAATTCAATTTCTATATTCCATGTACTTTTATGAGTGGATGATGTACCTGCCTTTTCAGTTGTTCCCTTACTAAGAAAGACTTTTCAATATTATTCCAAATTACTGTCATAGGAAGACAAATTTCTTCCATTAACTCCAATACAGGGAGAAAAAATCCTCTCCACATGATAGATAAAAGAATTTTAACAGTATCAATTAAACCTTTGACTATTTCATTGTAACCTTAACAAATTTTATCTTAATCAAATTATTTAATATTGAATTTCAAAGAAAGAACACCAATGTTAATATTTAACATCCTTTCAATGAAAGGGATTTTTCTAATAGCAATTAATATAGGCTATTAATATGTCTGGAACTTAGCTTATGCTCTTTACTAAATTGTTAATGAGTTTAAAACAAATTCAGGCTTTTCTTTGGCAGCTTTAATTTAGTAAAAATGATTTAAATACCAAATTATGGTAGGAGAACTCTTCACCTGGTTGTTTAGAGACATCTAAAAAATAGAAACAGGTGCTCTGTGAATCTTAGAGCCAGAGTCAAGTATGTATTCCGTCAACAAATATTTCATAACACATTCTTAGAATAGGAATGAGTCTTTTTCTATATAACAAAAGTGAATTTGATGTAAACTCTTGTGATGAACTTTGTGTGCTTTTAGTGGAGTTGCTAGCAAGAAGCATATCTGAAATTCCCAGAATTGTCCATTTCAAATTTGTGCTTCTCTCCAAAGTATTTATTTTACATGAATGTTGTGTTTTCTAAAATAAATTAAATAATTTTTTCCATTTTCCTATTGCCTCCTAATCTTTTTGGACATTTTCACTTTTTTCATAGTAAAAGTCAAGGTAGACAGCTATAGTGTCAGCAAATTCTCCAAATGTTCTTTAACTTTTTTTCATTTGTGGTAAAATGTATGTGGACAATTATGATTTATGAAATTCAGTCAGTTCCACTCATAAGAAAAATTTAAACTGACAGTCATTTCTAATGTTAGCATTATCAAATATGTTAATCACCATTATTAATAATACAATAAAGTGTATTAATAAAATACTGTTAATATATTTTTAGAGATACAAAAATATTTTACTTACATGAACAATTAACAACAAATGTAAATCCAAGACATTGATTCTTCCACAACAATTTATTTTTCAGTGACCATGTTCTCCCTAAGGCTGGCAGGATGTCTATATGAGGTAGCAGCAACCACATTTCCACAAAGCTCTGCTGAAGGTAAAATATCACCATCAAAACTCAGATATTTACAAGGGTTCCATTTATACTGAAAGCAGAAGTTTCTCTGTCTATGGATTAAAACAGCATAGAGTTGTGGAAATACTCATATTGACTTAGAAGGCAGCTTCTTATAGGTCTGTATTCCAGAGCAGCAGTACCTATGGCTTTGCAGTTATGTGATTGGTCAAATTTAAAGTACTCGGTATGAATTCTGATAGAGTAGGTCTAAAATCTTATCACAATGGAGTTAATTACCACTCTAAGAATCATTCAAATCATGCCAGTGAGCTCATCATGCCTCACAAATTAGTATTGGAACTTACTGGGTATAACCAGAGACTGTACTTTTGTTTCCCAGCCACTCAGACCTGAATAATCACACAAAAACCATCTTCAGTACATCACTGTTTGTCTGATGGCTCAGGCATATTTCTAGCTAGCTCTTATATCTTAAATTAACCCATTTCTATTCATATGAGTATTGCTGTGGCTTGCAGGTAAGGTTCTGGCATCTTTCTCCTTCAGCAGCTAAATGATGTCTGCCTGACTCTGCCTTCTTTTTCCTTGCATTCAGTTTAGATTTTCACCCTAGCTCTATTCTGCCCTGCCATAGGCCAAAGAGCTTCTTATTAACCAATGGTAGGTAGTAAAACATATTCACAGGATACAGAGATGAATCCCTCACCAACTGGGTCCCAGATATGTAGGATTCTGGATGGCATTTCTCTATTAGATGTTCACTAAGCAACTTCGGACATAAAATCTAGGTATCATTAAGGATTCTTATAGCTCCATTGTAGCTTGATTTCTCTATGGCCTGTGATGTAGTATACTATGCTTCAAAATAATAATAATAATTTTATTTAATGTAACACAAAAGCAATGAAAGTAGCTTCTAGTTTTTTGGCATCTCAAGGACTCTCTAACCCAATAATTCATAATATAATTTCTTTCATCTGTTCTGAGATATTTGTTTAATAACCTATGACTTTGTGACTAGCACTATTCATCTGTACCCTAAATATTTCTTAAATCATATTTTTAATTTGTTATAAAATAGAGGGATTACATATGGCTTTTTCCTAGATCCCTAGTTTGGTTAATCCTACACACACACACACACACCTGCTCTATCCAGCTCTATCAATCATCTCTCTGCTCCATT
Source organism: Chionomys nivalis (assembly GCF_950005125.1). NCBI lineage: Eukaryota > Metazoa > Chordata > Mammalia > Rodentia > Cricetidae > Chionomys > Chionomys nivalis. Next base: position 10,204,763 of record NC_080102.1, on the reverse strand, counting down.
CACCACATTACATTCTGAATGTTGTCCTCTTTTTTTCATATAATATATTCTATTTTTACCTAAATATATGTATAAATCCAATAAAAAAATTTAAAAATTGATATGATAATAGGAGTAATGTAATAGGTATATGGAAATATTCACAAATTAATTTGAGGATCATCACACAAAAAAATTCATACTTGATACTGGAAAACAACTAAAACCCCTTAAGTATATTAGGCCTTGGGAAGCAGAGGACCCAACTACTATTGTTTAGTTCAATTGTTATAGTGTCAGGATATCTTATTAATATATATTTCTTATACTCAATAAGAAAGATATTCTTTGCAGTGATTCGAGGTAAATGAAGAGACCGTATCTACATAAAAGGTTGAGAATAAGTCACGGTTCTAGGCTCATCCCTAAAGAAAACATTCACGTGGGTATTGGAGATCACTGTGGAAAGGGAGGGAAAAATATAAAATCCAAAAGATAGATAAAATGGTTGTAAAACTGTATCTTCTAAATAAGACATGGTCAGAAAAATGTTGAACTCATAGCACAGACTGTCACTGGGCCTACACGAGACTTCCCTAGCCAGGTTACATTTATGAATTGGAGAAGGACTTATATGGAGGTTTTCCATTGATTCCAAAACTACTAGCAAATAACTGACTCTGTGTCAATAGGAAGCATAGAATCCACTAATGACCCATCAGGTTTCAATTTATTCCAAACCCATGCTCACACCAATGGACATAGATCAACACAAAATCATGAACATTCAAAAGTGATTTGTATGAAAGAAGAAGGCCTGGATGGAATGGAGAGGGAGAAAAGGATAAGTGAGATATTAGACAGAATCTTTTAGATACAGGACTAAATTCATTAATGAACAATGTATTAATGTATCAATGTAAGCAATGAAATGTATTAAGAAGTATAAAGAAAAAGCAATGCATATTTCTAAATATTAGATAGTTACAAAGAATTAAAGATTACACAAGAGCTATTAGGGATAAAGAATACTTTTGATTTCCCATTTCCCCTCAAGCAATTCTGGGTGATTGAGAAAAAGAAAATGGTAGTATTCTATTAAGCCGAACTCACTTCTAATAATAGACAACAGTACTTTCTTTTCATGGATCAAGTGTACTAAGATGCTGTCTCTTAGTGATTTCTGTGGTGAAAAGCTTAGAGACAGATATAATTAAATTCTTTAAGAGTATAAAGAGAATTAGCAATTCATGCTTATTGTATAATCATAATCGTACATTCATATTGAAATAAATAGTAGCTAAGGAAATTTAGTAGAAGATTGGAAAGAGCTAGATAGAATGTTGTAACTATATTGCCTTTCATTTCTAAATATTTAAATTTATGAGAAGTGTATAATTGGAAAGGTTTCGCATTGCATTGTCTATATAAATTATGTTTCACTTTCACAAGATAAGACATGTTCAATTTACCAGTCAATAAATCTTTTTTAAATAACCTTTTATTGTGGAGAAATATAACATTATTCTTACTTTCAAATGTCATTGTTGTTCTATTTCATAGAAAGTCAGTGGATTTTCATTTAAAAAGTAGACTTTGGATTAAATGTACTGTTAACATCTCACAATAAAATAAATAATTTGACCATGAATTAATTTTGATCATTTTTATGATTTATAATGCGTCTATTCATGTTATCTACATCAAGATGACATTTCTGATGAAGTTGCAAAATATCCCATTTAAATGTTTATGTGTACATGCGGTGTAAAGTCTAAACTACTTTTATGTGATGCAATATTGAGAAAAGAAAGTACTTCCTTTTTACTTAAGAAATTTCCTGGTATGCATTCTTGTTTAAAGGTATGTTTAAAATACTTTTATAAAAAGATTATCAATGAAAAATAAGAAATGACAACGTTTATAAGATTAAAATCTAGACAAAGACTAAAAGTCTCTAGATCTTAACTTTCCTTTTTAATAAATGAAAGTATTAGGTCATCTGTTAACATAATTTGGTGTGTAAAATTTTTTTGTAGTACTGAATAATCAACTGACAGGACTCATCATAGAACTAAAGTTATATGTAGTTACATCATAAGTAGTTACATATAACTGTAGTATTACATAAACCTATATTAAGTCTTAGGTATATAGCAATGATTTTATCTATATATTTGGGAAAGACTCATTTTACAATTTAAATTATGTGTGCTTAAGTTACAAAACATCATAAAATCCAGAAATTAGATTGTCAGGGCCTAAAGATGTGTCAATATCTCAGCTAACATCAACTAATTTTACTTTCTCTTAGGTATAGACAAGCTCCTGGGTGATATCCACTGCATGAAGAAAGAAGCTTCTTATTTTCTTTGAGTTTCCACAGTCTACCAGATCATTTCTTACATCTGTTGTACAAAGACTGAATATGGAAAATAAGACCATGATTTTAATTCTGTCAAATTATAAAATAGAATATTATTCTATTCCAGAGCCTCAAAATGTTTACTTTATACCATTTAATAAACACACTAAATATTTCTGATAGTTTTCCTAAGTGTTACTATTAAAATTAATAACTATTATTGATGAATTTTCATGATTATGTTCTTAATTTCCATCGTTTACCTTACTACATTTTGCTGTTGGGATAATATGTTGTCAAAACTGACTTGTTAACCTATCCATAGATCGAACCTAAACACATAAGGTATAAAATTTTGTAAAAAGAAACGTAAATATCCAGCAACAACTAAGCATAAATGCTTCATGGAAAAACCAATCACAATGCAAAGATGTTCGAATAGTTTGGACCCCAAAATCCAGCATGGCATTCAATGGTATTATTTAAAATCCTGAATCAAATAGCTGTCTATTGTGATTACTATATTCAGCAAAGCCAACTTTTATAATTCATTCTGTGCTATGGTCCTCAGGAATCATGCAGTGAGATTTCAGCCAATGAGGCAGAATCCTGGCCCACCAGAACAATCGCGTTCTGATGGAGGCAAACCCAGATGGCAAGGCACTTGGCATACCACCTTTCTGACTGATTCTCACAGTAGATCTCTTGTGAAGTTATAAGCAGCCCCTTGTTGCAAGATTCAGAAGAGTATGGTTGAGTGGGCACAACTCTGTCCAATGTGCTCGTATATTGGGTCATTCCCCGCCCCAAATCTGTGGGGCCTCCAGTGGGGAATTTAGTCACACAATTAGTAACCTGGGTTTCCACAGCCTAATCTCTGCTTTATACTCTGTGATACGTTAGAAGCCACCTCCCTGCAACCATCTTCCATTTGGCAGGACATACAGTCAGTAAAAGAGGGACCTTCAAAGATAAAAGGATGTCCATGCTAAGAGAATTTCCTTTGTTTTGTGTGTGTATATAAACTGGAAACTTTACAAAACAGGAGGAGAGCAGGAGAAGAATTAAGGATCTGATGCAGGAAAGTACATAGTGGAGAATTCATTTCACCCTCAGATCTAAGTCCTGCCCTTGCTGTAAGTCTTCCTCTGGACCCTAAAGGGGACCCGGAGGCTGGCACTCAGAGGTCCCCAAAAACTATGAACTGAGGAACTTTAAATATAAACATAAGTCCAGTACATTTTTTTTTTTTTTTTTTTTTTTTTTGGTTTTTCGAGACAGGGTTTCTCTGTAGCTTTGGTGCCTGTCCTGGAACTAGCTCTTGTAGACCAGGCTGGCCTCGAACTCCCAGAGATCCGCCTGCCTCTGCCTCCCGAGTGCTGGGATTAAAGGCGTGTGCCACCACCGCCTAATAAAGAAAATTTAAGAAACACTCCATCATGTTCAGCACAACACAGCAACAAACCCTTAACCCAAAGATAAAAAGTGAAGAGAGAGAGAGAGAGAGAGAGAGAGAGAGAGAGAGAGAGAGAGAGAGAGAGCGCCACGATTCAAAACACAACTGCCAACAGGGTTAACAAATATCTTTCAGTATCTGGACAAGGGTCCACATGCCTTTAATTCCAGCACTCAGGAGGCAGAGGCAGGGGGATCTCTGCGATGCAGTGACTAAATCCAGTTACAAAAGTTTAAAATGCACAGGTGGGTCTCTGATATATCCTGAAATTACAGCTGTGCTTTAGGTTAGGTTCTGTTCTTCCTGGACCTTCTGGGATAAGATGGCACAGTAGAAGCTTCCTTCTTGTGACCTTGTTAATGAGAAGTGTCTGGGTGACAAAAGCCATAATCCGAAGAGGAGAGAGAGAATATTGTGATTTAAGGAAAATGGAAAAGGCAGCTAAAAGCACAGTGAAACAAATCAAGCACAATTAAAAGGAAGAAAGTTTTCCTTTCCAACCTTGCCTCCCAGGAATGAAAAGCAAACACAAGGGAAGCCAAAATTAAGGCTAACAGTCTTATCTACGGAGAAACATTGGTATTTCAAGTCTTAAATCCATGCACAGATCTGGTGTTTAACTGATATTTAGTACTCCGCAAAGTAGGGTAGCCGTGGGAAAGAACCACTTCCAACTACAACAGAAGGGGCCATGTAACCCTGCCAGAGACAGATGCTGGTTGGAATTTTGTCGGTAAACCACAGCCATGTGGTGATATACACATTACTAGAAATGGGTTAAATTAATATGTAAGAGCTAGTCAATAAAAAGCTAGAGCTAATGGGCCAAGCAGTGATTCAATTAATACAGTTTCATGTGGTTATTTCTAGAGTCTAGGTGTCCAGGAAGCAAACAAGCAGCCCTCTACAACAATCAGAGAAAGGCAAATCAAAATGACTCTGAAATACCATCTTACACCTATCAGAATGGCTAAGATCCAAATTAATGAGAACAGCTGGTGTTAGAGAGGATGTAGAATCGGGGAACACTCCTCCACTGCTGGTGGGAGTGCAAACTCTTACAGCCACTTTGGAAATCTTTGTGGCAGTTTCCTAGAAAACTGAAAATCAATCCACCTTAAGACCCAGTGATACCACTCTTGGGCATATACCCAAAAGATACTCAATCATACCAAAGAGAAAATAATGTTCATAGCAGCATGAATCATAATATCAAGAACCTGGAAATAATAGAAGCCCCTCAACTGAAGAATGGATAAGGAAAATATGGAATATTTACACAATGAATTATTACTTGGCTGTAAAAAAGGACATCATAAAATTTGCAGACAAATAAATAGAACTAGGAAAAAAACATACTGAGTAAGATATCTCAGACTCAGAGAAACAAATACATTATGTGATCACACAAAAGTGGATATTAGATGTAAAGCAGAGAATAACCAGGCTACGACCCACAGCTCCTGAGAAGAGAGGTAAAAAAGAAGACACTAAGAACACATGGATTGCCCCAGGAAGGGGAATTAGATGAGATATGAGATATCTTGGGTAAACCTTCCCCAAGGCAGAGGAGTGGATAGGGGTGGGCTGGCTGAGTATGTGGAGGAAATGGGAGGAGCGGAGGGAGTGCGAACTTGGAATAAAAGAGTTTGTTTGAAATAAATAAATAAATAAACAAACAAATAAATAAATAAATGATCATGACGGGGAAAGCTACAGAGAAGACTGAACCAAGCTTGTAGGAAACTCGTGTACTCTGGACCAGCTACTGTGGAATCTCCATGGAATAAATCTAGGCCCTCCATATATGTGGGAGATAGTAGAGAAGCTTGAACCTGTGGAAGTAGTAAGAGGATCTATCCATGGTGCATGAACTAATTTGTTGAAGCCATTCCCTATGGTAGGATGCCATTCTCAGCCTTAATGCAGGGGGAGGGGCTTGCTCCTGCCCCAACTTAAGGTGATAGACTTTGTGGATTCCCATTAACCATTGGGAGGAATGGATGGGGGTGAGCTGAGGGAGGTAAATGGTGTTTGAGGAGGGGTGGAGGGACTACTGTGACTGGGATGTAAAATAAAATTAAAATAAGTGTATAAGTAAATAAATATATAAAATAATTATAAAATTTACAAATATTTTCTCTCATTTAACATTTTCATTCCTGTTTCTCACAAGGGAATTCAAGTCCTTAAAGTTGCTTTCTTTTACAAAGTAGAACTTATTTCTTTTGTTGATTATTATTCTTGGTGCCATTTATAAGCATATACCAAACTGAAGCTCATAAATAATAACACTCACCCTTTGTTTTATTTTATTAGTTATCTGTATTTCAAGTGGTTATCAACTTGGGGCTAATGTTCTTGTGTATGGTGAGAATACACATTCATTTTGTTTCCTGTGGAAACACATTTATCCCTGTGCCATTTGTTAGTTACTTTCTGTAACATTAGATGTGCTTTGACTTATATCTGCATGTCTTTTATCAAACATATCCTCTTATTGACATTTTATACTTATTTTTCTAACTGTAGATTTGGAGTAAGAGGGAAATTAGTAACTATAAATCATCCTCTCTTACAATTATATTAGAATTGTTTACCCTCTTTGAATGTGGTAGCATTCCATATGAGCTTGAGAACTGGGCTTTGTATTTCTCCAGAGAAGTCACTAAAATTCTCACAGTACATTGACTCTGCATGTCAAATTTTGATGATAAAGACATCTTTGTAATATTAAAGTCATCTATCTGTGAACAATAGCTATTGTTCTCTCTTGTTATGTCTTTATTTTTTTAGTCTTTGTTAATTTACAGTACCCATTTCTTTAACCTCATTAAAAATTATTCTCAGCTTTTGGATGGCTAATACAGGCTTATTTCTCAAATTGTGAGGCTAAATATATCCAAGTGTGGTTTCAGTAGATCTGAGCCTCTTTAGAGTTCAGTAGATTGATAGCTGCCCTCACTCCTTTACATGGAATTGAACAGAGGTAGAGAAGCAAGTCTATCTGTTTTAAAGGCACCAATGAGTGCATGCAGAAAGGCTCCCATGTGGAAATCTAACTGCCTTTCTGTAGCTGTTCTTGATGCCATCTATCCTTTTAGGGTTTGGGATCTAGAAAAAAATGGAGAATTCATACCTGTAGGAGGGAGGAGGGGGCCACTTGTTTGTCCTAGCTTCCCAGGACTAAAATAATCACACAAACTGAATTCATTAAATCACTGCTTGGCCCAATATCTCTAGCTTGTTATTGGTTAACTCTTTCATCCTAGTTTAACCCATCTCCATTAACCTGTGCATCACCAAGAGATCATGGCCTACCAGCAAAGCAAAGTTTCAGCATGTCTATCTTCAGTGGCAGTGGTTCCATGCCTTCTTCCGCCCAGAATTCAGTTCCATCTTCGCTGCCTACCTAAGTTCTGCCCCACTAAGAGGCCAAGGCAGTTTCTTTATTCATTAATGGTTATTACAGCACACAGACGGGACTCCCACATCACATACGTGCAACTCATGATATTAGTTTTTCTCTAATTATTAATATTAACATACATATATATGGACTTTTGTGTGTTGATTTTTCAGCCTTAAATTTAGATTAGTTTTTTTATGAGTTCTAGTAACTCTCTGAGGCAGGCTTTAAGATTTTCTATGAGCACAATTTTTTTTTTTTTTTTTTTTTTTTTTTTTTTGGTTTTTTGAGACAGGGTTTCTCTGTGGTTTTGGAGCCTGTCCTGGAACTAGTTCTTGTAGACCAGGCTGGTCTTGAACTCACAGAGATCCGCCTGCCTCTGCCTCCTGAGTGCTGGGATTAAAGGCATGCGCCACCACCGTCCGGCTCTATGAGAACAATTATTGTGTTCAGATAAAAACAGTTTTAATTCTCCCTTCCTAGTATGTACATATTTGTCAGCTATCAAAAGTGAAAGCAAATAAATGTTTATGATTGTCTGGAGGAATCTCACTGCTGTTTATCAGCATGGTGATGGTTGTGAGATTTTCATGCCCCTATTATGTGATAAAAAGTTCACATTTATTACTAATTCTATGAGATCTGGGAGAAAGAATGTTGCTAGAAAAAAGTACCTTTAAAATACAATGGAAGATGAGCATTTTTTAGTTCTATATTATGCACCTAATGAGATGCATGACACAAATTCAATTTTCATATTAAATAAATACTTCCCTCTAAGGACAGACTATTGAGTTCAATACTTCCTTATCTTTTGTGTAAATCCTATTTAAATATGTGTATTCCTTTTAGCACTTTGGCTTTGACTCTTTGAATTTTTTGAGGAACTAAAGGAAGATAATAAGAAAAATGAGAGAAAGTCTTTGGAGTTGATAATTATATTATGTGAAATAAATTGCAATAATGCTTCCAAGGGCATATGCCCACCTACGAATAAAGAAACTGTATTGATTGCAGGTGTACAGATTTGACATCGCAATCATCCACTGATAAAATGTTATTATGCTAGCTAAGTTTAAGTTAACTTGTCATAAGTTAAAGTCATTTAGAACAAAGAAACTTAAAATGAGAAGATGCCCCACCTCATTGATCTGTGGCCACACTTGAGGTATATTCTCTTGATTACTGACTGATGTGGGTTGACCTAGCTCACTGCAGGTCTCACTCCTATGCTGATGATCTTTGTTGTTTAAAGAGCAATCCAGTAATCATAACTCTTCCATGGTTTATGCCTTAACCTCAAATTCTCGACTTTTATTACATTTATATTTGTATCATTCTTTGATTTCATATATTCTTACTAATGTTATTTCCCACAATAGCACAACACTCCTGGGTCATGCTTGATAACTTATGATTTTCACATGACTTATTCCAGAGATTTGCTGTGCACACCCAAACCTCATAATATATCTATGTTCCCAGATATAGTGTGTACTAGTAATGTGGGAAGTCCTTCTGTATATGTGTTATTTTTATTGGTTAATGAATAAATAAGCTGTCTTGCCCTTTGATAGGATAGAACAGAGATAGGTGGGGAAAACTAAGCTGAATGCTAGGAGAAAGAAGGCAGAGTTACGAGAAGTCCTGTAGCCCTGCCAGAGACAGATGCCAGACAGAAATTTGCCAGTAAGCCACAGCCACATGGTGACATGGTGATACACAGATTAATAGAAATGGGTTATATTAAGGTGTAAAAGATAACCAATAAGAAACTAGAGCTAATAGGCCCAGCAGTTATTTAATTAATACAGTTTCTGTATGATTATTTTGGGGCTGAAGCCAGGAACAAACAGGCGGTCCCCTACAAAGACCTTTTGAAGTTCAGAGTGATCAACTTCTCATTAATACTTTCCTTCCCCCTATTCAAATATTTTTGGCAAAACCTATTTCAAAATAGATTAACATTTCTGGTCTCATTTACCTTAAAACAATGTTCAATTTCAGGTTTCATACTATTTTTGAATGTTTGAGCTATTCCAAGATGATTCTTTGTTAAGTCAAATTTTTCATGTCAATGGCCTTTTTTGTATCTTTATTTAATGTTCCCATTTTATTATATTTACTGAAAGAAAAAAATGTTTAATTATTATAGTGTAATAACTGTAGCAATCAGATTCTACCTTTCCTATAGATTGCTAATTTTGATTACTAAAAGGTGCGGTAATCTATTTGTTTTGTTACTTTACTCAATTCTTTAAAGGATTTATTCATTTCACAAATGTAAGTAACATATCAACTTTTCTTCAGGTAGTATTATAGGTATTATAGTGTTATAGTTTCAAACTCCAAGGACATTTTGAACCAGCATCTTTCTTGCTGTGCTCTTTGCTGCTATGCGCCATTCTGAAAATATTGGTCTGAGACTCCACATCTACACTTCCTTGTTTCACAGAATAAAAACTAAAATCTGGAGTTACCAACATGCCATTGTTTTGATATAGGATTTCCTTCTGTGTGCTGTGAATACTATTGGTTAATAAAGAAACTGTCTTGGGACTGCACAGGGCAGAGTAGAGGTAGGCAGGGAAAACTAAGCTGAATGCTGGGAGAAAGGAGGCAGAGTCAGGAGAACCATGCAGCTCTGCCAGGGACAAATATCAGATGGAAACCTGCCAGTAAGCCAGAGCCACATGATGATACACAGATTAATAGAAATGGGTTAAATGAAGATGAAAGAGCTAGCCAATAAGATGTTAGAGCTAATAGGTCAAGCAGTGATTTAATTAATACAGTTTCTGTGTAGTTATTTTGGGCCTGAGCAGCCTGGAACAAACAACTTCTCTTCTACTACAAATTGATGCACCCGTTTGTATAGTGGTCAGCTATATCCATGTAAATCTGAGAAAGCTTAAAAAGTAATACTACATACAAAAGATCAGAGTTAAAAATAGCTTCTTGGTGGCCAACATTTTGTTGGCTCTTGGTTGCAAGCCACAGCTCCCCTTAAAGCAGTAGCAGGAAAAAAAAAAAAAAAAAAAACTGGGCATTTTCGAAAGGCAGGTTTCTGGACTGTCTGCCAGCTTGAACTCTGGCTCTTTCAGGATACTGAGCATTTAAATAGGGTTTCTGAGCAATGTGTCACAAACTGCTTAATGGCATGTCAGAGGCCTGCTTCGGTTATTTCAGGGCTGAGAAGCTGAGAACAAACACGAGCCCTCCTACTATATATTTTGATAGTGTACATGACTCATTTTGTTTGGATATATTATGCTATGATTTAAATGTTTGGGGGAAACTTTTCTTATAAAAGTTTTGTATAGTTTCTGACGACGTTAAATAAATCCAATAATGATCCATTTTATACTATCCAGGCAGCCTATAGCATGTCATTATGGTATGGAGCTAAAACCTAGCATATTTGCTCAGATTGATATTCTTTTTAAGACTATGAGTCCCAATTTATGATTTCCCAGTAAGGTAGACATGCTTTCAGCACTATTCATTCTCTCCTATCTCACTGTTAATTTCCTTAAATATTAGGCTTCCCTTGTGCAATTTAAGTTTAGGCGTTTGCTAAAATCAGGGACAAATATTAGTTTGGAATTTTCTTTAAGTTTTGAATTTTATATTTCCTTTCTAAAATTTTTATCTCATATTCCCATAAAGTTCCAAGTCCAAATTCTAACTCTGCCTCTTGCTAAGACATCAGTGCAGTGTAGAGTCAAGTTCTTGCATGAATTCTACACTGTGAATTATTAAATTCCCTCAGAGAAAGCTCTTTTTTATTTCTATGTAAGACTGTAAAAAGTAAATTTATATTTCCCTAAGATGCGCACACTCCCCTAAAATAATTAAATTGAACTCAAGAGTCTAATCAAAACTACTTCTCTGTTTTTGCATTTGTACATATTTTGTCTATGATAATCAGTATTGCTCAAAAATTCTTATCTTCCATTGTTTAGTCATTTATCCTGAAAAGATTTTGTGATCAACAAATAGTCTATGAAAAAAAATAAACTTCTGTTTGTTGGGCTTATCATCCTCTGCCAGTATTTCTTTAATCCAGCAAGAGTCTTTGCATATATAAGATGCACATTTTCAACCTTCTGTTTGGTTCCAACGCAGTGAATATCCCTTGAGAAAAAAAGCAAGTGCATATAACATCTCTCTCGATTTCTACTGTCTCCAGAGTACAGTGCTGTGATTCCCAAGGCTTCAAAACCTTTCTTTTATTTCAAATATTTTAATGTATTCCTTCTCAGTCAGTTCATAGCCCTAAATTCAGCTACTCCCACCTTCTTGAGAGTGAAGAATACACTGTTATAAGGTGCAAATTGAGAAAGTTCATAAATTATTACAAATAATGGCCTTAGAAATTGCGAAGGAAACAAAAAATGCACACTCTTTTTGTGTTAGTAACAGTAAATTTTAAACACACACACACATAACTCTGTGCACTATTGGTGAAAGTCACTTTTATTGAATTATGTCAGCTAATAAATATTTAAATTTTCACAATCATTTATTAATACTCACATTGAAAATTAAATTTAAAAGTGAATATTCAAAGAAAAAAATCAATCCTTCTGTCTTCAAACTACCCAGGTACTAATACCTTTCTCAATGTCCTAAAACCTTCAAACTACTCAAAAATTTTTTAGAAAACTCAATCAATTTTAAGAGTAATCATAACGATGTATTACCTAATTCACTTGCAATAGGTTAGAAAATATTTCCCAATTATAGGACAGTTCTAATTTTTGTATAAGTATTTGTAATAAGTCTTATTTAATTTTTTTAGTCAAAACACATTTCTTTCTCTAATTTACTGTATTTTGTTGGAAATACATTTTTAATAACAATGTCTAGTTTTATAACAATTTCTCCTTCTTCCTTCCTACTTCCCCTTCCATCAGAAACCACATCCTTTGTGCCATTCCGTAGAAAACTACCTGTATTCTAAAGAACACGTGAACTAAAAAAGTGGAATAGAACAAAACAAAGAAACAGAAGAACAGAGTCAAAGACAAAGCATGAGAAGCACATATAGATGAAGAAACATGCAGATAACCCCTACAACCACAAGATGGAATCATTGTATATTAGCTTTTAAATAAAGAAAATAAATAAATACAAATAAGAGTCTTCTCTTGTGTACTTGTTATATAATACCCACTGTTGGCTTTTGTAGCAAGAAGAATAGAGAGTATATACTACTACCTTTTCTAGAAATAAGAATTGAGTCTTAAAATTATTTTGGAATGCATTCGTTCTCAGTTCTACATGCTGCTTTGTCGGTTCAACCACAATATCAAAAGGGGAGAGATACAGAAACTAAGTTTTATTTTGTTGTTAGTGGTAGCCAGTGGGTTTTTGTGTTTGTTTGCTTTTTGCCACTGTTGTTGTTATTATTTGATTTTTAATTGTTTGATTGTTTTCACCCACAATCCTTAAAAATGAAAAGGACAGCATTGCTGACAGGGCTGTGTGGGAAACAGCCATAATTTTCAAGAAGCAAAAGCTACAGAAATTGAGACACAGCATTTCGCAGACAGGGCAAGGCAGGAGAGGGTGAGGAAGATAGGACTCTCTAGTGTGGACAAATATCTGATCTGGGGTCTTCAGATTACAGCATGGTTACTTATTGCCAGGATCATTGGATAATAAAAACAAAGGAAAGTATTGTCTTCAGAGATTGACTGGTTTACATGCATCAAAGTCAGCCTCAGAGCAGAGACCTTTTCAACTCTAAGAATCTGCTAGATGCTGGAAGGTTCATCTCTCTCCAGCAAGAAATGTCAAAACGTCCTAAAATTAGCAAGTAAGTAAATTGTAAACAATGTAATGTGTCTTTAGTTTTTTAACTAACACATAAAAGGTCATGGCCTTAACTCAAAGATAGACAATGGCTTACTGAATAGGAAACAAAGAACTCAGAAAATAACAAAAAGAAATAGTGGCTGAGACCACAGTAAACAAAAATTCTTCAGCACAGCAAAATGAACAATCACAGTGAAGGAACAACCAACCAAGAGGAAGGCGATATTTAACAAATTAGGTTGACAGAGCTTTCCTATCCAGTTCTTTATGCACACATATGAGGTCCACAAGACCAGGTGGTTCAGGCAACAAACCAGCAAGTTTACTGAAAAAAAAAATACTTCTCAAAACTAGTCTAAACTGTGGTTTTCATGAAACAGAGGAAAATATATGTTCAGCAACTTTGTTTCAGGAAAATGAAAATCAATTCTATATTGACCTCCTGTCTCAACCCAGCCAGATTACAATAGCATACAGGGGATGGGGAGAGTAATCATGGGTGTGGAAGGACTAGAACAAAAGAATGCTTGCGCATATTTTTATGAAATGAAATTAGTCCAACCAATATCAAAAATTTCATGGATGTTGTTTGATAAACTAATAAACAAAAAAGGCTATAATGCGAGATGTCTACCACTAATGAACATATACCCAAAACAATGAAAGTCAGCAAACAATAAGAAGCCTTCATTTTACTGTTTATTCAGAGTACCAACTAATGGAGAATCTGTATAACTGCCTATAAATGGATAAGTGGAAATTTTCATATTAATCATACTAAAACATCCTGTTTGAGAGTTAGAAAATAGTAATGTTCCAATGCAGTATCTCTGTTCTAAGACAAGCTAAAGCAACATGTAAAATATTCACAGTGATTATTGTTACTACATGCCTTCTAAAGAGGCTTTGAGTATTGAAAAGCTGTCCAGGTCTTGATAAAGGATGTGTGCCAAAACTGTTATTTGGTTTAAAAGTTCAAATCCCTTCATCAGCATAAATAGCTATCCTCTCTTAAGCAGGCAGTCTATGCAAGTTTTCCAAGGCTGTTTACCAAATGTGAAACTCCAAATGTCATAGCTCATCATGAGCTCTTCTTTTAGTTGCATTGGTCCTTCATGAATTAAATCAGCTAATTCAACTGTCAAATCTAAGTGTCTCCAGTTATTGTCAAGGCAACCATTTTACATTGTATGCAGCAGAGTAAGTTGTCCTGTATTTTCTACCTCTGCATGGAGAATATTTTGAAAGTTGTTAATGTAAGTCTCAAGAAATCTGAAAGTTAATTATTGTACTGCTTCACAAAACACTTTGGGGAGCCATCTTTGTTGCTGTGGATATGTGACATTTTTAAAATATGGTAATTAGTAGTAAACATTGGAGACAATGTTTTGATTCTGTGCAAAGCAATAGTTCCTTCTTCTCACTGTTCTTTGGAGATATGTGTATAACAATTAGCAAATGAAACAGGAAGATACTTTATGATTACACATAGAAAATTAGCATAAAATTTTTGAACCTAAAGATCACTGAATGCATCTTGTTTCTCTAAGACTCAGGATTCAACGAATTTGCTTTTAGAAACAGCACTTAGCTCTACTTCGAGGCCAATTTTGCAATGATTTTAGTTATTAAAACAAGAACTGTCACCAGGATGATATCTCACATGTTACTGTCTTTTCAAAGAGAATTTTGGCTAACCAAACAACCAACACAATAAACATTATTGGCAAAAGTAAACCCTCTGCTGCATTACTTTCTGTAAACACTGCTAAATGAGGCTGGTATCTGCAAATTTTGAAAGAAAATAAGAAAAATAAATAAATAAAAGTACAGACTGAGGCCAACATATTATAGCTAACCTTTAAAATTATTTTATTAAAAGAAACTTCTCTGCACTTCAATAGGAATAATATAGCAATTTTCATTTTTCATAAACAAGAACAAAACCACAAAAATATTAAGACCATGGTGAGAGTTACCTCTATAATGAGATCTGAAATATAACACTCTCCAGAAATTGTCCTCAGCAATAGCCTGGGCATAGATGTCACAATGGAGCCAGGTAGCAACATAGGTCATTCAGATTAAAACAGCCCCTTTGGCAGCTGTGGCAAGGTATCAGGAGCCATGGACATCATCAGAGACACTGGCTCTGGTAGGGTCAAGGACCCAGACATGGCTCTCTGCAGCAGCCTTGTCCTGGATTACACCATGGCCTGAGATAACAGTGCATGTCACTTAGATCAGCATGGCTAGGGCTGTGACATGGCCCTTGGAAACCAACATGGCCACAGGCTGTAGTTTAGACCCTGGATATCTGGCTGGTCTTTGGTAGCAATATGGGTCATGAACATAAACTCCTAGGACCATGGACCCAGCCAATGGAACTCCATTGAATACTGAGATAGTCTCATTCAATAGGATCATTACTACATTCACACAGAGAGATTTGAAAAGTGAGTAGCCAAGATGCTGTACAGTTATGTATCTAATAAAAACAGGATGGGGTGTATCACTATGTCTTCATTTAAATTTGAAATTTGAAACTCTATAGATCAAGAAAACTTGTTTATCACTTAAAGACTCTCTTTGTGACAGCCTAGAAATACTTACACTCTAATTTTGTTAATTGCTTAAAAACATGATTTTTGGTAAACTTATCTCTGCTCAATAACTGGTTAGCATAGATACTTCCACCTGTGTTTTCAGGGCTTTGCAGTGCATGTGTGAAAGTCCAAAGAATTTGCCAGACTAAATTTCTTCCTAATTCATTTTTCCCTAATATTGATTTCCCAGGCTTGAAATATCATATTCTCATTCTTCTTTTGGGAGCTTAAATTTCTTCCAAGTAGCTTTTTAAAATGTAATAAAATAATGCCTCATTATTTTATACACCTGCTAAACACTGAATTTCTATACATGTTACCTGAACACAGGTTCTCTCAATTCTCGATATTCACTGTGTTAAAAAACAAAAACACCTAGTAAAACAAACTATAATGACTAAAGTGCAATGGATCCTTGGAAAGCAAGTGTCATGCATGCGCGTGCACACACGAACACACACACCCCTTTATAATGTATCACTTTTGCAAGCAGAAAATTAATTTAGCAATCTCACCTCTCAAGATCAAGAGCCTTAATCTGTCATGATGATTAAGACCTGGTTTGTCAATTCAAATTCATCTTGGTACCCATAGTATAAACTCACTAGGGTGTGCAGATGATGTATTTGGGTTTTTATATTGGTGATAAGTTACTGCACTGATCAATAGTAGTAAGAGTTAAATCAGGTTTCCAACAGTGTTTGGGAAGTTGGTAGAAAGACAAGTTTGGAACTTAGTAGCTCATAGCCACAGGTTCTATAGGCATAAAGTGGGGAATTTCATGTATCTTTATGCAGTGAACAGAAAAGAAAGTGTGGATTTTAGGAATCTTTATAGACTCATAGAATTATATAGTTAGCAACTCTTCCCCATATCCTCAATCATTAAGCTAAGTTTCAAATTGTAAAGTCAATAACAAACCTTGTTTTCTCATTGAGCTCTGTGGTTTGACTATCAGTATTTTGCATGTGATACAATAGACCACTTTTCATGTGTTGTATCACTGTATGTGTGAAAAGCATTAAAAAGATACAGTACAGTTTTGTGATCATGATTTCGATCTCTCTATTCGACAGCAAAGTCAATTTGATAGATATTTTGTACTAAACCTCATATTATAGGCACATAGTTTTCTGTGTACTGTTTGTATTTTATTTTATTTTATTTTTTGCTATAAAGGGGTTCCCTGATCGTTTCTTGTTTCTCATTTACATGTGATGAATTCTGTCAGTTTAGAATGCCTGTCTGAGATGAGCTTCCTTCACCCTAAGCTTAGATGTTATTTTTGAGCAAAGAATATGGCTGATGAGATGTTTTCTATCATCTATGATTGTCTATAATTTTGTTTCATTCTAGAGCCTTTTACTGCTGTCTCAGATTCACTATGGTTAAACCATTTGGAAAACTCACTATATTGTGTTTCTTGAATTTTAAAATATTGTAAATGGAAGCTTATGTCATAATGTAAAATATGTATACTATTAAAAACCTACCATTTTATGAATATATTTTGTATTATTTACTTACCTTTTGTCAATTTTGAACATAACTGCACCCTCCAGAAATTTCATTTTTATAAAGTAGGCACATAAATTTTGAGCCTTAAATGTGTGCATTTCAAAGTAATTTCTGTGATGGATCAATTCTGAAAAGGGTTAGATGATTCTTCATTGTCAAAGATCATAAAAAGCACTACCCTGTGCATATTGAATTTATTTCTATGTGTTATCCTGCTATATGTGTTAACTGACTTAGTAAATATGTTTCATAGAGTAGCTTAAAATTGTTTGCATACTACTTATTATAAATATAAGATTCACAATTTTGAGAAATGGGTATACAAATCCTAGAAAATATCTTATTTTTCAATTAAAATAAAATTATTCTATTTCATACTTTAATAAAATTATGAATAAGATTTTCTTTTTATTTTTTAATCATTTTTTTTCATTGAATTATACACATATCAAGGAGAACATAGTAATAGCATATTTGGGGAAGCATGAGTGTCTATTATACAAAGACAAATAGACACAAGCAGTTCAAACCTAGGGTCTTAATTACTTTTCTATTACTGTGAAGGTACATCATGATCAAAGCAACTTATAAAGGGAAGCATTTAATTAAGGGCTTACTTACTCTTTCAGAAGGTTAGTCCATAACCACCATGAAGGGGGAAATGGCAGAGGGTAGAAAGGAATGGCGCTGGGGCCATAGCTAAGAGCATATATCCTGATCTATAAGCAGAAGGCAGAGAGCAAGTGAGACTTGGCATGGAGAGGGATCAAAGTTTGATTTCAGTAACACTTCTCCACCAACAAGGCCTATCTTCCTTATACTTCCTAATAGTTCACAAACTTGCAGCCAAACATTCAGATATATGAGCATATGTGGACCCTTCTCATTCAAGTTTTCACTTACAGAGACATGCTTAACGAGGTCTCCAAACAGAAGTACATGAGTATATGCAGATAGAAAATTGCTTTTATTGAATACACATGTTATAGTATTTCTATTTAACCAGAAGCAATTTTTTGAAAATTATCCTTATATAATGCATGTCTTGATGCAATTCAGTTTATTGTTTCCAGCTGCCTTTCATAGGGGAAAAATTATATCAACCCAACTTATGATAATACAAACTTGAAAAATAAGAATTTGAATCAAAATTTAGTTGATGCTTGAGGAGAGTTGAGATTCTCTACTGGCTAGTATTCATAATCTTGGAAGATATTTTACATATTACCCAGGGAGAAAAACAAAAATAATCCTTAGTTCCACCAAGCTATGAACACTGCTTGTTATAACAGTGAAATATCTGTAAGATATAGCTGTGGTACAATAGTGGTGAAATATTATTGCAGTACTTAACTGCCTTTTGATATATATTAAAATTGAATCTATTCTGACACAGGTGATGATGTGAAGAACCTAAGACTATGTAGGTCATGGGCTCTGGAAGAAAACCTACTACAGTTGTTCTGTTGTAGTAAATGAACGCAGCAATAAATTGAACCCCATTGACATATTTCTATACCCACAGATAAGTATATTGCTGAACCCTTCTCATAGAAGTGTCTCATTGTTGTAGAGGGCAATTAACACAGAGACCCACAACTGGACAACTTGAAGACAGTGAGAGACTTTGGACTATTCAGCCCTAAATGGAATACTATACACCTCCCAAGGGACAAAGATTTCATAGGGAAAAAAGCAGGTTGGATATATAGGCAGAGTTGGTAGAAAACTTGAAGGAATCATCATTTTCCACACAAAACAGGGCTAATGAACATATGAACTCACTAAGACTATAATAGTATGCACATGATCTCATGCTTGAATCAGATAACATTAAAGTATAGGGAAGTGGATGTGAGCTCAAAGTCCCACACACTTGAATAATGTAAACATCTGACCAAGATAATTGAAAACTGATAGTTACTATACAAAGAAAAATTAATTTTGTTCAATGAAGAGACGCTGGGCATATCGGCTCAGAAATAGTTGACCATCACAAAGCAATCTCCAAGGATTTTCTGTTTGCTCATTTTGTTATATTTTAAAATATTTCTGCTTTTAAAATTTGTTTGTGGTGTGTGTGTGTGTTTTAAGGCAGAGAAAATGTTTGAGATTTGGTGAGTATAGGATAAAAATTTGGGAGAGTAAAGAGAGGGTAAACACATGATCAACTTATATTGTACAAAGCATTAATAAAATAATAAAATCTCTTATATAAACTTTATTTTCTTCTAAATTAATTATAACTCCAAATCAAAATAGATTTTTAAAAAATTCTCCTGTATTGTTCATTTATATTTCATTTCAATTTCAAAATATTCTTAATTATACATATGTCCAATATTTTATAGAAATAATGTAATAATCATAAAAAACAATAATTTTAATTTTATGCTAGAAAAATTAGCAGGAATAAAATTCAATTTTTATTGCAAATAAAAAATATTTTAATGACTAGCTAGAGAGACAAATTAGTGCTTAAAATGCTATCTGCTCTTTGCAAACACCCAGTTCATTTCCCAGAACTCACATCAGGACGGTCACAATTTTCTATTACTCTAGTTTCAGGGAACTTAAATTTAGATACAGAGGGGTGTTGTGTAATTTTTTGTATCTGTTGAGGTTTGTTACTGAGGTGTGGTCTATTTTAGAGGAAATTCCACCTGAAACCTCTGAAGTTTTTAGAAAAAAATGTATATACTTTTGTGTTTGGTTTGAGTGCTCTATAGATGTCTGCTATGCCTATTTGAATCATAGCATCTGTTAGTTAATTTATTTCTCTGTTTAGTTTCTGTCTGAAAGTTCTGCTCAGTGTTGAGAGTGGGATATTGAATTCTCCCACTATTAGTGCGTGGGGTTTGATGTGTGATTTAAGTTCTAGTAATGTACTTGTACAAACGTGGGTGTTCTTATATTTTTCCCTGTGCTGAATAAGAAATGTTCTTCATCTTTTTTCATTAATTTTAGTTTGAAGTCTATTTTGTTAGATATTACGATAGCTACCTCAGTTCGTTTTTTGTTTGTTTGTTTGGTTTTTGTTTTGCAACTCTAATTTGTGTTCTTTAAGCTTCTTGTACTTTCATAGGCATGCCTTTCTGTTGGGAGCAGTGAGTCCCCAGATCCTGAAACAACTTGTTTTCCCCTGATTTGAGTGCCTACAGCTGCTCTGAGCATGAGATCCTCAGGAGTTCCTGATAGCAGGAGAGAGGTTTCTGGTGCATTTTTCTGGGGCGTGGCTATCCCTAGATAAGCTGCCCCTGAACACAATAAAGGGGACATTCTTGGGGCATTCCTGTTTCAAGAGTGACCTGTGTCTCTGTCTCTGTGTCTTTGTGTGTTTCAGTCTCCAGCCCCTTGCCCAGCGTGTGAAGGGTGGCACATAGAGCACAGATGGGTGTAGTGCGCCACAAGTGGAGGCCCCACCCAGATCGGGAATTAGGGAAGCTGAGAGGTTGCCCTTGGCAATGGTGAGGGTGGATTGGGGAGTGGTGTGTGTGTTTTCATCCCCAGAGACCTTCTGAGGAATACACCCTCCGGATATAGAGGAGGTGGGAGGGTGAATTGAAGGCCTCCAAAAGATAGAATGTGTACAGCTCAAAAAGATAAAATGTGTATGCTGATTGTGTTGTTTTTTGTGTCTGGATTGGGGAAAGACCTTTGATTCTGGATACTGCTAAAAAAGGTATTTTTACTTTAAAGTATGGGCCTAAGAATTTGGTGCTTTGGAAAAGAGGTTCTGCTTTTATCTTCACAGAGGATGAGAACCTAAGGATTTATTCGAGATTCATGTGGTCTGACCTCCTGAAATGTTGCAGTAAAACACCCCCAGGAATGCAGTACCCCTGCCCAGCAGGAAGTAGCCAAACAGGTTGACAACACCCAAATTCCCTACAAGATTGAGTAAGTGGGGCCCCTTCAGTGGTACAGGAGCAGCAAGCCTGCTTTCCCGAGTTCTGCTCCACCCCGGGCACCAGTTTGGACCCAGAACGAATGCAGCAGGGGCTAAAAGGCAGCTGGAGCAGAGCTTTGCTAGGCTGCTGTGGCAAAAGACTTGTTTCCCTGGCCCGGTTGGTGCCCAGCCTGGGGAACGCGGTGGCGGTACCAGGAGTATCAGCAAATGCAGCAACAAATGCTGGAGCCAAGACAAGCTGGAGCTGCACAGACCCCACTCGGCTGCCCGTCTGCACGCAGCATATGGAAGGCAGTAGTGGGGCAAGGAGAAAGGTGGTTCCAGGCTGGGCATCCCCAAGAGCCTGCTGCCGAGTGGTAGACTTTCCCCGCAGCACCGGAAACCGACGTAGTAGCTGCAGTAGGTCTCCAAGCCTGCCTGCTGCCAGGACTGGTTGTGGTGGTGCCGGCCAGTAGGACTGCTAAAGGAGGCCGAGGCAGGAGGAACTGCCAAGCCATCCTAGAGACTTTGGGATCACCACGGGTGGCCGCTATGGTCACTGCTGCAGCCTCCTTCATTTATAGGTTCCATGAAGGAGGCTACTACGTGGGTTTCGGGTGCTGTGGGGAAAGTTTACCATAATAGGTACAGGTGGGGGCTGTGCCTCCATGTCTGGTGCAGATGGGGGTGTGGTGAAGAGGCCTGACTAAAGGAGACTTGCCTTCTGACTGTCTGGTGGTGCTGGGATGCAGGGGAGGGGCGTTGGCAGTACCAGTGACCTAGGGCCTAAGGAGCAGAGTTGTCCGTACTGGGAGAGTTAACCTCTTCCTCCAGTCCGTGCACGTGGTACATTTACCTTCTTATGAAACACCATTTATAAGTAGATGTCTGGTCTGTGATTAAAAGAATATTTTCACCTCTTACCATGAATTGTACATGATTGTTTTTATACTTATGAAAATAATCAAATCATTTTATTTTGTTAAGAAACCTCAATCTTAAATGCCAAATCTAACTTATACAATAATATTCAGTGTAATTTCAAGTTTACTTTAGATCTAAAATTCTTTCAATCAATTACTGTTAGGATATCCTTTACACATCATACAGTGTCTTGAGAATATATAATGAGAATAATGGTCTCTCATTTTGTACTTTCACTATTGAAAATTGATAATCATGCACAAATGAACACATACATGCATTTAGATTTAAATTAGAGCAAGCTAAGAATTAATGTAAACATTATTGTGTTAATTGGGTGCAAATTGCTATTGCAAATTTTTGCATCAGAGATCTGAATGAAAATCACATTCCTACAGTCTACTTTTGAATCACACATACCTTCAGCCTAGAAAACATACTTTTCCACACAGAATGTATATAAAGTGCTCATAGAGAAATAATTCAATTATCATCCATATGTATGAGGAGCATATGCATATATGTATATGATCATTAAGCATCTCTTTAAATGAGTATTTGATAGGTAATATGGTTAAATTGAAATGTGATTCTAATAATACTGGAGTAAAATGAAACAATGATGTGAAATGTAGAAAACTAATCACCAGAGAATATCATTCTAATTATCTTTTTCAAGATATCAGTTTCTTGGAAATAACCAAGGAAGAAAATGTAATTAATATATCTTGTTAACTGTATTATTGGAATTAGAAGATGAAGTGTTCTTAGTATTTTTTCCTACTCTATCAATGATTGATGCTAAAAGAATTTCTAATTCATTGTTTATTGTATATAATGTTTTATGTAATCATTACTATAGACATCAAGACTCTAAAGATTATAAATCTAATTCCTTATAATTTCATAAATTAAAAAAATACTCTATTATGATATTTTCAGTATACTTCCAAAACATTATTTTAAAAAATCAGATTTTTAAAGGTATGATCACTGAATTCTTCAATATTGCCCCTTACAATGGGCTTCATTTATTTTGTAATTCAGTGGTTCTTCAGATAATTCAATCATTTGTGTTTGAGTTTCCCATGTCTACATTAGATCTCATTGATTTTCAGTCCTGAATGAGAACTTAGCACTACTGATTATATCCTTATGATATGGACTCATTATTATTAAGCAATGAGTTCAACAAATTAACATTTTCAGGCTTCTGTTTAAATGTAAAGTGAAGATAGTCACAGCAACTTTTGTTCTTGTCTGTAACTATAACAAAGATAGACAAATAGGCAAAGAACATCCCAAATTAAAAACCAAAAATCAGCTCAAAAATTATAAATGTCACTGTTATTTTTCCTGATAAATTTAAATATAAAATATCTAGAAAATGTTTTTAAGTGCTAAGGGGTATTATTTATTCAGATTAAATATGAAAAAAGATACTTTTCAATGTAATTGTTAATGACAGAAATTATCTTAATAAATATTTAACTCATTTAAATGAACAAGATAAAAAATATGTAACTATCGACATTATTCACCAGAGTTGAATCTTAGTCACTCTTTCTGGTAAAATGTACTATTTTCCAGTGCCAGAGCATATATTAACTTCTTTTAAACTCATAGTCCAAAACTCATAATTATTAGATAGAAGAGTATGGTCTCATTCATTTTGACCTAACAGCTTTGACAATTTTCTTTGTATTTTGACAAGAGAATCCAGTCCCAATTGGATTATTCTTTATTCATTCAGTTGCCTTCTTCCTAAAAATAATTTGCAAAGATGAAAAGCGGAGCACCACTTCATTATCTTCAGCCTGACACTCCTGATCCCACTTGTCCTTTTCTCTAATGCTGCTGATTTAATATGCAGAACAACTTCTCAAAAGACAATTGATTCCTATGCCTATGAAAGCATTTCTGGTATATGCTTTGCATTTGAAAATGTCCAACTCTAAAACTGTGCATAATTTTAACAGCGACCTCTGACACACATAGAAGCTTAGTATATCGTCCAGAAGTAGTGATTGAACTTTTTTATAAGACAAAAGTGTTAGAACTATCAATGTCAAAAGCATTCTTTGGTTTCACTCAGGTCCTTAGTCTCAAGTATAAAAGAATGTGAAAACATAAGCAACAGAGAAATTCCAAGATGTCTTATTAGATTCCGAGTAAGTACTCCAGCAAGAGACGGGAAGCGGAGGCTTGAGAGGAGCTGCCACTAGAGGAACTTGTATGATTACAGGAGAATGTGGTAGCAATGATAGCTTTTTATCTCCCAGCATTGGCATTTTGTTGTTGCTCTATTTTGAGAAGAGATTGAAGTCCCATTTACTAGAGTTCACTTGTACACTGACGTATTTAGAGCAAAGAATGCTACCAAGGAAAGCTGCATTATGGCTATTACAACATAGGGATACTGACGTGGCTTAAATGACACCCAAATTGTGGCGGTTGTGGAGGCCTCTTAAACTTTATCTTTTAAACCTCTTGCTAAAGAATCACAAATCAACTATAAGAAAAATTAAGTACAATGTTAAGTTATTTAAAGTTTTCTTGCTGCACAATTTTGAAGTACAAATAATCCACATGTCCTATTATCAAAGTACAATGAAAGGATCAAGATGTTATCTAAAGTGAGCCTTCACATATCTCATGTACGCTATAACACTTGCTAGAATGTATATGTAGATTCTGCTGTATGGTGAAAACCCAGGATCCTTGTGGCCATCTCACACTGTTAGCTTTTACAATCTTGTCTCCTATTCTCAAGTTAACTGAGAATGAGAAAGCTGAGTATTGTTCAATCTCTTATTCTCTGCCCCTTGACCAGTTGTGGGTCTCTCTGTTAATCATCTCCTGGGTGGGGGGAAGTTCCTCTAATGAGGGCTCTAGACTGACGCCAGTGCTTTTCCATGGTTGGTCTTACTTTCCAGCTTGTTCCAGAAACCCCTTGTCTCCAGTTCTACATACTGAAATTTCCTAAGTTCTACCATGCATGCCTGGCATTACTTGAGTAAGGTCAATGGAATGCCTCAAGAGCTGACCCGTCTGTTCTCAGTAACACAGAATTGAATATCTTTATCACAAACATAGCAAGTTTCCTAATATATGTTTGATTTGTTGTAAACATTCAATAGTATCATCATGTATGGAAACAGTACACAGAAGTACTTTATAAATACGGTAATTATTAATGATTTAATGGCAATTAAGATAATTTTAAAAGTTTAAAATTGCAAAAAATGAATAATGCAGGAAGAATAGAAAGTATCACATGTTACTTGATTTGAACTCTTTCTAAAAACATTAGCAACCTAGAGAGCTAAATGCTAAATACATAATTTGTATACTAAAAATTATTCAAGAAAGTAATTATATTAATACTAATAATTTTCTTTGATTTTTAGATATAATTATGCATATGAATAGACATATATATTTCAAAATTCATAAATTCATCTTGCTCAGTCGATTACTTCTCTGTATGTTTTCAGGGCTAAGCACTTGGTATCCACTTAACCAACCAGTCTCTTCCTTCCTGGGAAAGACCATTTCTCTCCACCCTCTGGATTGCCTAGTTGTTTGTACTTCTTTTAGTAGGGTTGAAGCCTCATTGGCTCCCTGCCATCCCTCCTGCAATGAATGATCTTTAAGCATTAGTTATGGAAGCAATGTTGCAGATGTATCAGTTGGTACAGAAAACTGTAACCAATCAAAATGAATTGAGGTTTGAAACTAGTAATAGTGATGTTTGTTGGGAGCTGTGAGAGCCCAGATCCTGAATTTCTTGTAAACAACTTGTTTTCCCCTGATCTGAGTGCCTACAGCTGCTCTGAGCATGATACCTTCAGGAGTTCCTGATGGCAGGAGAGTGGTTTCTGGTGGGTTTGGCTGGGGCGTGGCTATCTCTATATAATCTGCCCCTGAACACAATAAAGGGGGCGTTCTTGGGGAATTCAAGAATGACCCATGTCGCTGTCTCTCTGTCTGTGTGTGTCTGTGTATTTTAACCTCCAGTCCCCTTGCCCGAAGCTCGCACAGAGCGCAGACACGGGGGCACGGTACTCGGCAGACGTTTATAAAAATATCTGCCAGCTTCTATTTGAAATAAAATGTAATGTTCAAACACAGAAGAAAACAGAATAAAAAGAATAAAAAGAAAGGTCAAAGCCATAACGTGTAGTTAATAAATGCATCCAGTCATTTAGAGTATTTGAGAGACACATGTACATCACACTCACCAGGACTAGCTTTCCTAAAATTTAGTGATAAAGTACCAAATGCTTCCATTAAGAATGAGAAGACACATTCAGCATAGTAGAGCTCTTGGCTTTTCTACCACTTATAACCTGAATAAAGTTAATAAGGGCTCATTCAGGGGCATACAAGTGTCTGAAAATAAGAAAAAACATGTAAGAGACCCACAGCACACTGACAACCTTTCAACTTTAAGTAGTTTCAGAAAGACTACAATTAATTGCATAAATAATTTTAGGTAAAAAATATGAGACTGTTTAATATATAATATATAAAATATTTAAATATTCTTTTACATATGTATAATAATCCAGTCTCACAAAATGAATATTAATTAATCCATACTGGAACAAAGGAAATAAATAAAATAAAATGGTGTAAGAAAAACTACCATACATAATCTATATCAAGTGATTACAGAAAGTTACAAAACTCACTTTGGGAAATGAAGATTATTTCAACTCATTTCTACCTACATGGAGAAAGACCTTATATTCATTTGCATTCTCAAGAGAAGACCATGGGAAGGATAAAAAATACATAATTTTCTATTGGAAAGACTTACCAAAACCTACTGTACCTATATGATGAAAGCTGATAACACCACTAAGAAGTCTTACACACCATGCTGACATAATTTTATAAATACACCTATGATGTGGGACTAACAATAAGAAACGGCATTAGAAAGTCATGGTTTTTGGGGTGGACTAGGGGAAAAAATGGACTAGGGTGACCCTACTGAGGACTCCTAGTAATGGAAGATACAGGGCCTGAACTGGCGATCCTTTGCAGCCAGGCAAGCTTTCCAGTGGTGGAACTGGGTTGTTTCTAGTTAAGTTTTTGTTATAAAGATATTCAGTTCTGTGTTACTAAGAACAGACGGGTCAGCTCTTGAGGCATTCCATTGACCTTACTCAAGTAATGCCAGGTATGCATGGTAGAACTTAGGAAGTTTCAGTATGTAGAACTGGAGTCAAGGGTTTCTGGAACAAGCTGGACAGTAAGTCCAGCCATGGAAAAGGGCTGGCGTCAGTCTAGAGCCCCCTTTCAGTTAATGACGTGAACAGTGATGCGTGAAGACTCAGCTTCGCATGCATTTACCTAAAATGATAGTTACATGCTTAAACAGACCCTTAAACTGCATTAAAATTGAAAATCAACACTTTGAGTTTCCACATATGAGTGAAATCATGAAAGTTTGTCTTTTACGAAGTTATTTTTTTTTAAATCTTGAAAACTACTGTGTTAAGTTTATAAAGTCAATTTTGTAATTTTCATACTAAAAATGATACACAAGACATTAAAACAGGTATGAGCAGGTGTGAAATTGCCTCTTGTCTATTCAAGAATTTTTTCTCCTCCTATTGCTTTGTTGTGTCCAGCCTCAACATAAGGATCTTGCCTTGCCGGGCGTTGGTGGCACACGCCTTTAATCCCAGCACTAGGGAGGCAGAGGTAGGCGGATCTCTGTGAGTTCGAGACCAGCCTGGGTACAAGAGCTAGTTCCAGGATAGGCTCCAAAACCACAGAGAAACCCTGTCTCGAAAAACCAAAAAACAAAACAAAACAAAAACAAACAAACAAACAAAGGATCTTGCCTTGTCTTGTATCTTTTATCACATTTGATTGTTGTCTTATGAAGGCCTACACTTTTCTGAAGAGGAAGGAAAGGGTACTGTGGGGAGAGGGGATGTGTGAGGAGCTGGAAGTAGCGGAGGCAGGAGAATCTATGGTCTGGATATATTGTATTAGAAAGAAAAGTAAAAAAAAAGAAAGAAAATGGTTTGTGAAAGATCTCATGATTCTCAAATTATGGAAAACAAGGCACATCTGAGAAATATCACAGACAAGAAGGGACTAATGATACTTGATGAATAACTAATAATCAACCCACCTTAAATACTTGACACCCATTGCTTCAATTTCTTATGCTCTAAGCAAACTTTACTTTTTCTACAGCTACTAAGTATTTTAGAACAATTCCGTTATAGCTCAGACAAGTTTTTCTAATTGTTAGCCAACTTAGGATCCAGTAAGGCAGGATTACAAAATCCCCAGAACATTCCTTTTCACTTTCTCTCTAACCACAAGATTGCTTGGAGTTAAGAAATATACTAATGCATCTAGCTTTATGTGGGTTCTGGAAGTTCAAGCTCTGGTAGTCACTTGCACAGTTAGAATGTTACCCAATGAAGCATCTTACTATCTTCACAAAAGCACTAGCCCATATGAGAAACATCATTCATCAGTTAAAACACAGATATCTGCACCCGAGCAATTGTCATGTAATGGAAGCAAGTGATTAAAATTTTGATTCTTGGTTGAATACATTGAGGACCATAGATTACCTTTTTACTCTTGAGTGGCATGTCTGTAGATTATGGTACATCTTCTGAAGGATACTTAGATAAAAACTCTCCAGTTTGCCAATAATCAGGGACATGTCACAAAAGGGCTGAGGGGTCATATTTGCTCCAAGTAAAATATGATCAAAATTTCTTCTCTTACCTAATTTTCTGGCTTCGTCCTATTAAATAGACATAGTAATTATGGTTAGGGTTTGAAATTGTACCTTTTGTCTTTATTGGATTTTGTATGATTAGAAGACTTTATTACTGAATCTAAATACAGTAATTATAACCTTTTTAATAAAATTAAAATTAATAAAAGATATAGAGCTTGGGAATTAATTGTGGAATATGTAAATTAGAACCTATATTTTTATTGTTTACAATAAGCAGCATTTGGATATGATGGTTAATTGAGGGGCTTAATTTGAGGTTCAAATCAAATTAAACAAATGCAATATTTTTGTTTGGTTTTTTTTTTGTTTTTCTAGACAAGTTTTATATATATATATATATATATATATATATATATATATATATAGTTTTGGAGCCTGTCCTGGAGCTGGTACTTGTAGACTAGGCTGGTCTCAAACTCACAGAGATCTGCCTGCCTCTGCCTCCCCGGTGCTGGAATTAAAGGTGTGAGCCACCATCACCTGATTTACAAATGTAGATTTTTAAAAGAAAGAATTATCAAAGGGTTAGGCATTTGTTTTAATGTGGGAGTTTTATTTGAGATAAAGGGAGTAGGGGAGGGAAGAGAGAAACAGAAACACAGAAAGAAAGAGAAGATGGAAGAAGAGACAAGGGTCAGCCAGTCTCTTCAAAAGAGCAGCAGAAAAAAAGCAGGGTCAGCCATTTTAAGCTGCGATGATTAGAATATTTTCTGAAATTTACCTATATAGAGAGAAGAGAAACCCTGAAGGAAAAAAAGTAAACTCATACAGATATTTGGAACGACTTGAGGTTGCTTGTGTCTCTCTTTACCCAGACTTGTAAAAAATGTTGGTACCATTGTGGGGTGAAATTACAGAAACAGTTCTTTGAGAGAGAAAACAAAACATTTATTACTGCATCTCCAAACCCACAAATGCCAATCCCATCCACCAATTTGACAATGGCACTGAAATAATGTAAAACCAGAAACTAAGCTGAACCAGACACTGGATACCCAACAAAAATACACTCAGGCAAGGACTATGTCTTTGACTGCAAAGTGACCAGAGGAGAGGCCTCAGCACTTAGAGAAGATGTACTCAGGCTGCATCACTGAGAGGAGGCTGATTTTGCTATGAGGAGTCAAGGTACAAAGCAAGGCACCCCACAGTAAGGACTGCAAACCTCCAACAGAGAGCTGAGCTATGTGCAAGAACCTAACCCAGCAGGGGAGACAGGCTGGGCTTGCTGATTTGGATTTACAAAGAGACTGTCAGCAGCTCTCTTCTACACTGTAAAATCAGCTTGAAAAGACAACTCAGAGTATGAGGGAAAACAAGTTCATCTTAGCAAAGAAAACCACTGGCTGGTGAAATTGTGTATACTGTTACTGTTTTCTCATATTTATTTTTAATTTTCATTTTGCATTTTGCTTTAGCTTTGATTTTTCTTTAATGGGTCTTGTGACTACCCTTCTCGGTCACACAATAGAAATGTATTGTTCTACTGCCTTTTTTGCTACTATGATTTATCATAATTCAAATTGCATACCTTCCCTAATTTTGATATTTAATTCATTTCTTATCCATTTTCAAAATTCAGTCTTAGTCTTAATGAGTGATTTTAACATTAAAAGATATCTCTAAGCTATATTTATCCAAATGGAATCTTGCCTCTTTAGTTACTGATTGTATTTGTGATGTGTTCTGATACTATTATTATTATTATGAAAAATTGACACAAACCTAGAGTGTTTTGAGAAAAAGCTCAGTTGTGCACAAACTGCCATAGGATTATTTGTACGTTAGTTTGTTGGGTATTCTCTTGATTAATATTTGATGCTGAAGGATCCAGCCCACTGGGGATGGTAGTTTTCCAGTATATTATAAAGCAATCTGAGCAAGCCAGTAAGAAGTGTCCTTCCCTTCAATGGTCTCTGGTTCAGTTGCTGCCTCTAGGTTCCTGTCTCAAATATTTGCAATGACATCCTTCACTGACAAACTCT
Organism: Chionomys nivalis; assembly: GCF_950005125.1. NCBI lineage: Eukaryota > Metazoa > Chordata > Mammalia > Rodentia > Cricetidae > Chionomys > Chionomys nivalis. The sequence goes on along the minus strand of NC_080102.1, from coordinate 10,174,022 downwards.
TTCACAGAGGTTGATATAATGATATAAAAATCTTTCCTACTTAAACTTTTTTCTTCATGGCAGTTGTCACAGCAAAAGGAAACGAAGATGGGATGTGACTTATATGCCCAAGAGCTTTGTCGTGCATTTTAACAGTTGACTTTATGGAAAAACCATTCTGTCTGCTTTTTTACCTCGGATAGTGGTGTTTATATGTTCAGGAGAAGTTCATTAAAAAGCAGCTTAAAATATCTTCTAAAAAACCGTACCTGGCTGTTCACTTTCTCTACTCTTAGTGCATATAGCTCTCAAGATTATAGCTAGATAATTAAGTCAAAACAAGTAAATAAAAGGTAGAAGCAGTAAAGAAAACATCCAACATGATCACTTAATTAAAGGATACTAAAAACTCCGATGGATGAGTCCTATGTCTGATTAAACACTTGAGAGGAAACTCTGAAACACAAACTCAGCATGCATATCAAAAGCTTTACAGTGTATTAGTACTGACCTCACTGAGGAAGAAATAATTAAAAATATATATCCTATGCAAGAAAGCCTTATTAAAATTCTGAAAATAATCTTACCTAGTCAGATAAAATACTTATACACTGAACCCATAAAAAGAAAGATATTGAAAAAGTTTGTAGAAGATGAAAATATATTATTGATATTAATATTGTGAAAAATATATTTAATGAATGTGATCTATAGATTCATTGAAACTACCAAGAATACTATTTCTTGAAAATACTTAACATTCTTGAAAATAACAGCTCATGCTGATGAGGATGAGGAAGGGGAGTGGGAAGACAACCTTAACAGCCACTCAGAAAATCAGTGTGTTGGTTCCCCCGGACGATGGGAATCCATCCACCTCATGATGCAGGATTACCACTTTTGGACATATATTCAAAGAATGCTTCTTCCTACCACAGAAACACTTCCTCATCCAGGGTCATTGCTTTTCTATCCCAGTAGCCAGAAACTAGGAAGAACCTACATGTCCCCAACAAAAGAATAAATAAAGGAAATGCAGTGCATGTACACTATGGCATATTACTCAGCAGTTTTTTTTTTAAGTGGCATCATGAAATGTGCAGGTAAACAGACAGAACTATAAAAAATTATCTTGAGTGTGATATCCCAGATGCAGAAAGACAAATATGGCATGTATTTGCTTATAGGTGGATATCAACTCTTAAATCAGTGAAAGCCAAGCAACAATCCATTGAACCACAGAGGTTAGATATGGAGTAAGGAACTAGGGGATACAGACAGATCTAATTAGAAAAGGGAAATAAAATTAATAATTTATGGATGGATGTGGGCAGGGTGCTTGAACTGAAGAATCAAGAGGGGAGAAAGAGGGAGAGGTGGATGTGAGAGAGAATACAGGGGAAAACAGTTAAAATTGATGGTCATTTGAGGGGTAATATTAAAACTTAATAGAGTAGAGGCTTCCTAAATTTATATAGATACTTGAAGATAATCTAAATGAAATTGCCAAATAATGGGAGAGATAGGGTCCCAACCTGCCTTGTCCTGTCATCAAATGAAGTTTCCAATACTAGTATTGGAGTTGTTGGGTATAAAGGGGCCCCAAGAGAATCTTCAAATAATGTAGTTTTTTTCCATGACTGCAGTTTGCTCTCCACACAATGACAATAAGGCCCCATTGCTGAAGGAAACACCTACACAACTCTACATAGAGCCTTCATCCCATGTTCTAGTGTCTTTTGAATAGAAAGGCATTATGCTTGCTAAAAAAGATAAAAGTAAGTACCAAGACAACCACAAACCATCTGATCTACAGTAGTAGATATTGCCACATACTAGGTAATGGGGGCACCTATTTTTGGAAGTAACCAAGTAATATCTGATTTGACTGAAGGCGCAGTCCACAAGATAAGCACATAATGGCAATGTGCTCATGACCAAGAATCAGAGACTAGATAACTCAGGAAAAAAACCAAATACCAAATAATATTGGTATAACAAAAATAGCAATAAAATCACTACCAGTGATATTCTGCTATACATATCAATCAGTTCCTAAGTTAGTAGGTTTTGTTTCATGACTGAATGCTTCACAAGAAGAAATAGAATTGTTTCACTCCAAGTGGTAAATAGCAAGGAACAGTAGCTATAGTAGACAATGTCCTAATAAATTCCCAAACTCTGCTTTCATCTCCAGTTATACCAAAGGTTGACCTGTTCATGTGTCTTGAAGAATAATCTTACTATTTCCAAATGCAAGTTCATATCTCTAAAAAAATTATTGTAAGAGAAGTTTTATATTTAAAAATGAATGTGTAAACTTTAAAATATTTCTACACTATCTATTATATCATCAAAAATCACTGTAAGCCATACTAAATATTTTTAAAGACTAAGAATTATTGTAAAATTATTATTATTATCAATGACAGTGTGTTTTACATTTCCATAAATGTGCATTGTCTTATTTTCTTCCACATATAGAAATATTTATTAACTTATATTATCTTATTCTCAGAAGGGCCGATGCCTGCCCAATCCTTTTCTACGAATGCAGAAGTATTAGAATTTCAAATTATTATTTATTAAATAAAATCTTAGGCTCATCTCAAGCACATTAGAGAATCACTGTGGTAGATTAGCTAGAAAGCTCTGGGTTTCACTAACTAGATAGCATCATGGTTTGTAGGAATCCTCAACCGCCAGCTGGGATTGTGACAGAAGAGTTTAAAGAAGGAATTAATATATTAAAACCAGTTTCATCCTTGATTGATTTACACTGTGCAAATCCATTCATAATCATGCCAGGAATTAAATCCCTGAATTACTCTCCCAAATGTAAGATTTCAGAGCATAGATCCTGACAAAACATTGACTTGATTTGAAACTTACGAAAAAGACATTGTTATTTAGATTTAATTAATTTTAATCTTCACAAAGCAAGTCTCCTTTTTGTTCAATTTCTGCAGTTTACAGTCTTGACATCACGTAATGGCAACAGGCAGCATGACAAAGCTTATTTAGTAAATTACACATGATCCTACAGCTAAATCTAAGGTGAATGAAATATATAAATTATCTATGCTCTTCCTTGAAATACATATATATTCTGTTCAAACACTCAGTTGAGGGAACCATCTTATGTTTGACACTTTACGTTTGTGAGGGCAGCAGCAATATATTTTAAAAGACTCATGAAATAAAAGACATAAATGCAGCAGTTTTTGCAAACTTAAGTGCTGGTTTGTATTTTATCCTAGAGTTGATAACTTTTGGCTGTATAACAGCTACTTTTGACTTGAATAATGTTACGCTATATCCTGTAGGCATTAGCATTTGAGGCATCCCAGACAGGTTCTAGCTGCCATTATGTCTATATTTGCCTGAGGGATAAGTGTACATTGTAAGAGCCAGGAGTTAATAATGAGAAAAGTATTTCAAATACACCTGTTCAAATTTTCTATCTGCTAGACAAAATAAAAAAGGTGAGCTCTAGACTTTTTCTCAGGTTACAGAGCAATGTGATCATACAGCATCGTTGAATTCTTCTCCTGGTTTCAGTCTCTCACTGACTGACAACTGATTTTGCATCTTTATCATCAGCAAAAAATATTTTCAATAAAAGTGAAAAGATAAGAGACAAATTTTATAATTACTTTGATTCTTCTTAAAGAATGTGTTTTATGCACATATAATATCTTAACACATCTAGTTCAGTAAAGTTATTCTTAGAAAACTTGCAAAATGAAACAAATAAAAATGAAGGAAGGAAATGTAGGTAGGAAGGAAGAATGAAAGAAAAAAAGAAAGAAGGAAAGAAAGAAAAAAGAAAGAAAGAAAAGAAAAAAAGGAACCAAAATGACAAGACATAAACTGCAAGCTGCCACTCATTTGCCAGAAAGCTTTGTGTATAAGAGGCAGCATTGATGTGAGAAGCTTAAAAATTGGCAAAGGTTACCATACTCTATGATATGACTTCATTAGAAGATAGGAAACTCTCTTGATTGGTAATGTAGAAAATAAGACTCTATCTGCATGAATTGCTCAGGTAATTGCAGTTGGAAAGATAGTTACCCAGGAATAGATTCCATCCAGGCCTTTCCAGTTCACTCCACTTCACTTCCACAAGGATGTTTCTCTGCTAATAAAAAAATAATACATCCTTCCCTTCTCAAGAAATTGCCCTATTCTAGAGGGATGACGTTATTTAGATTAATTGCTCAAATATTTGGCACTGGAAACATACTTTCCTTTCTCTTAAAATCATACATTTGAAACTTGACTTTCCAGATTGAAGTAATATTGTGTAGTAATCATCAAACTTATTAAAACAATTAAATCAGTCTCTATAAATTGATTGTTAGAAGTCAGTTGTATATTTCAAACTTTTCTTAATTGGTTTTCACGATATTATTCATAGCAATAGAAACTGGAAATGTTCATAATAGGTATTTGATGAATAACTTTGTAAAATGAATAGTGTATATAGTTAAACTTCATGACAAATGAAGTTAAGACAAAAATCTTAAGGAAATATTTTGCTGAAAAGTAGAAGGTAAGGGATATAAATGTATATATTGTATCCAAATATGTTTAAAAGATTAAAAAAAGGAGATTCTAAAAAATATTTCTGACATGGAGAAAGAAGCTAAAATGTATGCTACATTTATAAAAGTTTAACAGGAATTGTGTTTTGTGAGATAAAATTTCAAGTATCCTATTTACTGATATTGTAAAACTATATATACCAAGTTAATTTTAATCAGAAATAAAATAGTATAAGATAGTATAAAATTTATACTTCAAAATGGCATGATTGTTGTATAAATTTTGAGCATTTTCAGTATAAAGAACGTGTAAGTTCATGAGTTTGATTAAATGAAATGGTATTAGCGCAGTAGGAAGAAGTAAGGTTTTTCTGTCATTTTTACAGAATTCATAAATAATATTAACTGCCTATATTTTGAATATATCTATAAAGAGTAAATAAAGCAAATAGCAAGACACATCGTATTTTATTCTCTTTCATTACAGAAAGCTATAATTCCTCAAAATTTAAAAGGCATTTGTCACAATTCCATCACTCCTTCTGAGCAGTTCACCCCAAATCATCGTTTTGAACTAAGTTTGAACAAGGACCACTTATGACTCAATCTAGTTCTTTATTATGTTTCCCAGGCATATTCTGTAAAGTAGAGCTCATCAAAATTATGTTGTGGGACAGTGGCCCTGGAATCACTGAGCAAAACCAGAGTCTGAATCAGAGAGTCTTTATTAAGCTATCTAGCAATTCTCTGGGGAGAAACAGTTCTCACAGGATGTTTCCTGCAGGGAGTTTGTTTTTTGTTTTTTTTGAGTTGATAAATATTTTTTTCTTTTTTTATTAATTAATTAATTTAATTATTAAAGATTTCTGCCTCTTCCCCGCCACCACCTCCCATTCCCCCCCTCCCCCAATCAAGTCTTCCTCCCTCCTCAGCCCAAAGAGCAAGCAGGTTTCTCTGCCCTGTGGGAGGTCCAAGGACCACCCACCTCCATCCAGGACTATTAAGGTGAGCATCCAAACTACCTGGGCTCCCACAGAGCCATTACGTGCAATAGGATCAAGAACCCGTTGCCATTGTTCTTCAGTTCTCAGTAGTCCTCATTGTCCATTATGTTCAGCGAGACCGGTTTTGTCCCATGCTTTTTCAGACCCCGGCCAGCTGGCCTTGGTGAGTTCCCGATAGAACATCCCCGTTGCCTCAGTGTGTGGGTGCACCCCTCGCGGTCCTGAGTCTCACGATCCAAAGGAGGAGCAGAAGGAGAGAGAGCACCTGCAGGGAGTTTGTAAAGGCAGAAGAACATTCTGTGTGGCAGTTGAAGGGGACGAAGAGTGAGTAAGCAGTTAAAAAAGGAAAAAGAGACAACCAGCTGAAATATCTTGACTTCAAATTCTCTCAAGCAGGGTAATCTTAAAGGGACTTCTCATGGGGAGGAGGGGCAACTTGGGGGTCAGCTTTTTTTTTTTTTTTTTTTGGTTTTTCGAGACAGGGTTTCTCTGTGGCTTTGGTTCCTGTCCTGGAACTAGCTCTGTAGACCAGGCTGGTCTCGAACTCACAGAGATCCGCCTGCCTCTGCCTCTGCCTCCCGAGTGCTGGGATTAAAGGTGTGCGCCACCACCGCCCGGCAGCTTTATGTCAGATCTAATATGATTTCAGTAGGGACAAGATGGAGGAACCTTGGCCCTCTCATGTTCCAGCATTAATCTTAGAAAAATGAATCAAATGACAGATTTATCCTACTGCTTAAAGAGGTGTAGTGGGCTCTATGGACCTTAGGTTTGACGGAATTCATCCTTTGTCTTACGTAATTGGCCATACAGTTTAAGATCCCACCTTAGATCAAATCAGAATGCGAGTTAGAGGTCCAGTTAGTGCTAAAAGCTTAGTAATTATTCAGGGGGACCAAGTGAACAGAGATAAACACCAATTAATAAATGTAGTCTTTTTCCCTTCCTTCCTTCCTTCCTTCCTTCCTTCCTTCCTTCCTTCCTTCCTTCCTTCCTTCCTTCCTTCCTTCCTTCCTTCCTTCCTTCCTTCCTTCCTTTCTGTCTTCCTTTCTTCCTATTTTTAAAAATTTCCCAAACCATGATGAGATTTTTTCTAATTATCCTTTATTAATTGGCATAGATACAACAGGTTTCTCCTAAAGCCATCCATTCACAGTTCGCACTGCTTCCTAAGGAATAATTCTAAGTTCTCGGATTCTGTAGGGTCACATTCGTGAGTCACTCTACTTAGGATTGTCTAAGGTCTTTACATCTTGATTCGTCTCATCTGCTTCATTAGGTTTTGAAACCCTTCGTCTCCTCTGTCAAAGACTAATGTACCTATGGCAGTGGAACCAGCTCTGCTAGCTCAGACTAAGTGGGAAATCATTTTTCATTGTTGCCGTTGGTGCTACAATTCAGGGTCCATATTGACGTGTGATTTCCCTCTGTATGCTGTGAATATGTTTTATTACTGTTGGTTAATAAAGAAGCTCTTTTGGCCTATGGCAAGACAGACTATAGCCATGCAAAAAATCCAAACAGAGATAAAAAGAAATAAAATGGTCCTTCACTGTTTCTGTTTCACAGAGGAAACTGCCAGACATTCTGAAGGACACAGAAGAAAGTGACTGACAAACTTCCAATATAGGCAAAATAGTCTTTCAAATTTCCGGCTTCAGGGAGAAGTCTGTTTCATCTACAAACACACACAGACACACATAAACACACTCACACAAAAACAAAACCCATAAAATAATACCCCAGATCAGCTAAAACAGTTCTGAATAATAAAAGAACTGCTGAAGGCATCACCACTCCCAATTTCAAGTATCAATACAGAGATATAGTGGAAAATACAGCATGATATTGGCACCAGTGAAGTAATGTTGATTAATGCAATTCAATTGAAGTTCTAGATATAATTCCAAACTTATGGACAGCTGATTGTTGGTAAAGAAGATAGAAATGCAGGTCAGAAAAAACGACATCTTCAATAAAAGATGCTTGTTAAACCAGACTGTTACATGTAGAAATATCCAATCTATCCATACTTATCACGGTGCATTAAACTCAACTAGACCAAAGACCTCAAAATCAAACCCAACACATGGAAACTGATAGAAGAAAATGTGGGCAATATCCTTGAATGCATTGGCAAAGAAAACAACTTTCTGAACAGAACACCAGTGGCCTAGGCTTTAAGATCAGCAATTAATAAACTGGACCTCATGAAACTGAAAATCTGCCTGGCAAAGGACACAGCCATTCACACAGAGCAGCAGCCTACAGAGTGGGAAAATATTTTTAGCACATCTGATAGAAGGTTTAATATACAAAAATCTAAATGAATAAAAACCTAGATATCAGAAAACCAACTCTTTTAAAAATTGGGTTGCATATAAAAACAGAAACTTAAATCAGAATATATTTTATAAGAAACAAAATTCTTTCAAAAACAGTAAAAAAAAATTTCAAAAATATATCAGGAAGCAAATCTTTTCACCCAGTAGAGCATAGATGAGTTGTAAAAAGCGTTACTCTGAGTAAAATTGAAGTACCTTAAAGTACGTGCTCTGTGATTCTACAAATAGGAGTTTCTGAAGTCCTGAAATTCACAGAAATAGAATCTAGAATGGTTGGGAACAGAAGCTTAGGTAAGGCAGGAAAGCAGAGTTGCTAAACATACAGCTTCAAATGTGAGAAATAAGAATTCTGGAAAGAATATTTTATGATAATGAAAGTATATTCGATGCCATTTACCCACTCACTTAAAATAAATAAAAATAACTTTTATAATATTTTCTTGTATATACAACGAAACTAAAACAAGAGAGTTGGAAAATCCTGACTCTTAAGTCTGTGAAATCAACTCAGTGACTCGTAAAGTGAAGAGTAATTATGAATACACAGGGGAAACAAAAGATTGGTGTCCCATACTTGAATCATGTTTTTTTCTTTGTTCTACGGTTTAGCCAGTTGATTACTGTTCTGTGAGCACATGGTGCTACAGATTTATTTCCTTGTTTTCCCACATGCAACAGGTGAATAGGAAAACTTTGCTTCAAACCTGGATGAATTAAAATACTTAATTTACAGGCACAGCATCAGTAACTCCAGGAATAGAGCAATGAGCTTCCTCTTGATTTTTGATTTACCTATCTCCTGTGGATTCTTAATTACATTTCTTTTGCTTTCATTTCAATATCAAAGTTTCAAAGTAGTATTGAATGGAAAGGTGAAGAAAGTGGCATCCTATAATTGTTGTTAAACTGCTATAACTGATTTTCATGTTCAATGTGAAGAAATTAGATCTAGGAAATACATTGCTTGCAGAGCCAAACCATTGTTTCCACATGTTTATCTAGTAAGTGATAGTATTGACATGTTAAATTTCCACATTCAGTTATCTCTATTGCTAGTCCATCTGTACTAAGTTTATTGTCATATTTGTTTACTAATATGTTTAAGGCTGTGTAGTCTTTTAAAATCTCAGAATCAATTAGATAGCTACTGTCCAGTAGATTGCATGACTAGGTAATTCCCTGTGGTTACTTTTAAAGTGTTTTTATTCTAATTCTTATTATAATTTCCCTGAGTTTCAAACAAATATTCTAACATTAAATGGCAATTTGAAATAATGAATTTATATATCTTTGACCTCTATTTAATGAATGAATATTTCTGTCACGGAAATACAATTTCATCAGACATTGTAATATAAATGTCTGACTAATTCTAATGAGCAATGGGAGAAAAACCTTCCTTTCTGCAAAGTTCTGATAAGAATTTGTTTCTGTAAGAGATTTTTCTCCTTTTGTAATTGCAAATTTTTAATCCTTACATATTAAAGGCTAAATGTAATTATATACTTTCCCCATAGTTATTTGGGGAAACTAAGCAATTTGACATCAATTCTGCATAACACTGATGTTTTATAAATACTATACTCTTTGAAACATATAAAATATAAATGACTTTAGTTCAAGTAATAAAATTTTAGACTAAGATTTTCCGAACCATAATATTTTAAATATAGTGATACCATAAACTGTCCTAATATTTGAAATTTTTAAAAAAGAACATTAGTAATTTAAGTTCAGAAAACAAGCACTTTAATCTTAATAATTTGTTGTTAATACAGCATGACATTACAAATGGTACTTGCTAATATCACACACATATATAAAAATATGCTTTACTTTTATTCTGTATTTAATTTGTTCCATTTTTAACTCAGACTTGAGAAAAAAGAGACTTAAAACCCCATTAGCAGAAAACACACCTGGGTCCTGCATTCAGAAAATCTTCATTTCTTTTTGCATGTTTATGAACTTTGGGCAAAATTTTTATTTTAACAAAAACACTGTTGTTTAAAAACGTTGTCTACATTAGTACAAAACAATTAGTGACTAACACACAGGTTTAATCACATTTAATTAGGTAACACACAGACCCATAAAGACAAATATAATATGTATTCACTCATAAGTGGCTTTTAGATATAAAGCATAGAAAAACCAGTCTACAGTTCAGAATCCCAGAGAACATAGATAACAAAGATCATCTTAAGAGAGACAAACATGCATCTAATCTACATAGGAAGTAGAAAAAGACGAGATCTGAGTAACATTGGGAGTGTTGGGGTCATGGGAGAGGGTAAGAGAGGGTAGAGGAAGGGAGGGAAACAGAAAAACATATAGCTCAATAAATACAATAAAAAGTAGTCTCCTAGATAGATATTAACATTTTGGATGTGGAAGTTAAGAACATCTTGTAGGGCTCAGTGTAATTCAGCTGTTCCAACATAAAACTATAGTGTGAGCATCTCAACACAAACATTCAATTTTGCATACCTCCACAAGTTCAGGTCACACAGTACTCATGTCCAGTCCTCTTCAGTCCCATATTGTATGGACAATCATCCAATCAGGGACATTGTTTGCAATATTATTTATTCTTTTTTTTTTTTTTTTTTTTTTTTTTGGTTTTTTGAGACAGGGTTTCTCTGTGGTTTTGGAGCCTGTCCTGGAACTAGCTCTTGTAGACCAGGCTGGTCTCGAACTCACAGAGATCCGCCTGCCTCTGCCTCCCTAGTGCTGGGATTAAAGGCGTGCGCCACCACCGCCCGGCCTATATTATTTATTCTTAATTACCTGCTAATGTACCATTTATCTAAATAATTGTTCACTGGAGATTAGAACTTCACACAGGATTTTAGGAGGCTATAATTAAATCCAAAGTTGCTTCAAAACAAACAAATCTGAAATATTTACTTGTCAATGTGTAAAATGTTGGCCCTATTGTATTTTGTTTAGTAAGGAAGATATTTTTCTCACACTCTTAAATTCTCCTTTTATTTTTGGATTGCTTTTATTATAATAATTTATGTTTCATTGACTTTAAGTATATATTAAATAACATAATCACTGTCAAATAATTGATAGATAAGCAATTCCTTCAAAAGCTACTAAAATATGCTACATGTAGATTTTGAAATGTTAATTTTTATTTACACATGATCACCATATGAAAAACTACACAAAAGTCTTAAAATAAAAACCATTGCAAAATTACAAATATTCATTAAGGAATTTTAAACTGAAAAAAGTTTGCTAATAAAATATATGATTAAGTTTTAGTTATTATGTCCTAAGATATTACTAATGTTCTTAGATGCCATTGCTGATTTAATGCCACCATGTCAAAACAACTGAGAATTTGTAATTTATAAGGTTTACAAACTTGTTTATTGCAGAGACTGAGATTCCAAAATGACCTTGAAATAAAATGTCTTGAAAAAACATTCAAAGGCATACTTTTCATAGTAGAGTGAGGGACTTGTTAAGGTCAAGAAGCAAGAGCAAAAATATCCTGGTTATTGCTGGCTGACATACCTTTCTTCCTATGTTGGATGATAATTAATTAATTCCTTGTGACCATTTCTGTCCTCTGCTTCCTGAAATTAAAAAAAAAAAAACTGTTGATGAATGGGTATGCACCCTGAAAATTTAAAGATTTAAGGATGAATGGTTCTTTTTTCATATATAAAAGTTTGTGATTTAGTTTCTAAGATTTCTAATAAGAAACGTGATAATGCTTGGTCCTTTCTTCGTAACTACAAAATGCAGCCTGGTAGTGAATGAACTGATTGAACAAAATATCTTGCTTGTTTTCTTTCTGTTAATCTATATCAAATTGCTTAGACTTGAATGTATGTGGGTTCTTGTTTTTTAGTTGTAATATGTAAAATGTTTAATCATGCATAGAATGTGGAAAATATGTTTTTTATTTGTATTCATTTTTATAATTCACTTAAAACACAGAATGTAAACACATTGTAATTTTTACTTGCTTGAAAGATTTTGCTGGGAATATAAAGTATAAGAGAAAAATTAAAGAGATGAGAGAAGGAAAATACCAGAAAAGATATAAAAGGAGAGCTTAAAAGAAAACATTACAAGAATCAGAATGAAAATATCAGGATTAAAAAAAAGAACAGAAAATGAATAAAGTAGAATAAACGGCACCCTAGGTGGTATCCTGACATTTTGGAAATGTGTGAGTGTGTACATGTGTGGGAGCTTTTTTTTTTTTTTTTTTTTTTTTTTTTTTGCCAGCCTCAAAGAAGTGAATTTTACCCCCTCAAAGAGAAAAGTCAAGACCACCCATTCCACTGGCTCCCCCTCAAACCATGAGGTGTTGTAGTCTGGTTCTCACCACAGTAATAATCTCAACAATTTGTAATAGTACTGTGTGTTACATTAAAATATGTGGCTCATTTTCTTCAAGTATTAGTCATTTGACATTGTTTATAGACTTACTTCATCAATTTGAATAAAAATCATGTAACTTTTCATCATAATTTAATTTTTCTCTGGGCTAGATTTGAGACTCAGACTTAGGTCACAGAAATATGCAGGGGAGGAAGCGGGAAAAAAATTTTTTTTTCAATTTAAAAAAAAAATAAAAATGTAACATTAAAGAATAATTGGAAGAAGGAAAAAAAAGAAATATGCAGAAGCACACACACACACCACCCAGTATGTATATATGTGTGTGTATATACATATTAATCAATGTCATATATTCATTTTCCCATGATTGATACAAGACATTGTTACAAAATTCCTGTAATATAGATTTGTAGTCACTGTCACTCAAATTGACTGAATAATTGTATGGGTCTCAGTGCTGATAAAGAATTCTCCTGCAGCCTAAAGCCAGGCTGTCTTGGTCTTGGTTTGATGTTTTTCCCTGTAACATATCACATCTTCTTTACCATGTACCCAGTGCCTATTGTGCCCTTGTTGATGCCATCGTGCAAAGCACCTTAGGAAAGTGAGAGGCAATGCCACGGGCAAGGTGACTCAGCAGATAAAATTATGTGCTTTCTTCACAAGCCTGACAGATGGAGTTTCATACCCAGAATTCACAGTATAAAAGAATCAATTCCAAAAGTAATTTTATTATTTCCGCATGCATGCCATGGCACAAAGGTATTAATGTCCACTCATACTTGTTAAGGAAACAGTAATGAGAAATAAAAACAAAAATTAAAAGGCATGTGCAAGCCTACTTAAGAGAAAAGCCTCCTAAATGTACACACAGACATAGCCACATACATAGAAATTTTTAAAATTTTAAACTTTTACCCTGTAGCTGGTAAGGTAACCATAAACACTGCAGACTATTGATAATCCATATTCATAATTGCCTTTCAGATCTTGATGGTAAGATTCTACTACTTAAGGCACTGTATTTGAGTCATAGAACACGATTAAATTACACTGATACTCACTTTGAAAAGTATGCTATATTAGCCTGCTTTCATAACAAGTCATTATGCCTGATATCAGTGAAGAAAAGTGATCATCAATCTTGCTGAAGATTGGTCTCTGTGAGGTACAGCAGTGGTTCTTCTGAAAAGACGTGTGCACTGGCACAGTGTAGACACCAATGGCAGAGGACTAACCAACTCCTTTTTTATTATTGAAACTTTAAGTCCCAATTCACAAAGGAAAATCCTATGTGACACTGTAATCGGGGCCGATAACCTTAGCTGAATGAACAATAGGCCCAAGGGAAGAATCCACTGTTACTGTTCTTCTGACTGTGCTCAGTCTCAAATGGAACACCTATATTATTTCCATTTCCCTGAGGCTTAGATATTGTTGCAGAAGATGGAACAAGAGAATTCTAAGAGCCATGGACAGTGACTGACCACCATATAATGGTGTTTTCCAGACACACCAAGGCACTTTCACATATGGATTCAGAGAATTTATTACCTCATTGCTCATTTTGGATATGGTCTTATAAGCTGAATCCGGGTAAAACTCTAGCATGGACAAGGGATTTTGGCATGCAGTTTTATCAGTAGATGAAGAATTTTGGTACAGTTATAGCTGATTGAAGGACAGCCAATTTTCTTTCTGGGTGTGAACACTGGTAGTCCAATCACACTCCCGGGGAAGCATGCCTATGTGTACTTAGACAGTACAAACCTGACTCAGAAGGTTTAAAAAATAAGATTTTGAGGAAATTGTGGAATAGGGAAGGTTCTGAACATGGATGGGGGCTTTTGAATATCATCTGAATACATTGTATTAAATTATGAAAAAATGTTTTTAAATGAAGCTATTTCTAAAGAAATGAACTTGTTGTAACATATCATGTTGTCCCATAAGTAATCATATTTTATGCTTGATTGCTTAATGTTAAAATTGTTTACATTTTTCATTAAATTAGCATTCATTATGCTTTGTCTAAATCAAGTATTTAAAAGGATTTTGACTAGTTGGTCCATTTGAGTATGCCCTCTAGAGTCAGCTCAACTGAATAAAACAGTTTATGTTAAAATAATGTCAAACTTAATTGTGTGCACAATTATCAGAACAATTAAATTATAACCATGAAAAATTAATTACTTTTTTTACTGTATCCATAGCTACATTGATGTAGTAAACATTACTTCCTTTCAATTTCATTTTGACTTAATCTAAGTGTTTCCTTAATTGTTAGTTTGATGTCAAGATAAGTACAAGTTTACTGAACACATACAGATGTGTATAAATGTTGGTGATACCTGTTCTCAGGTGAGGCAAATGCATTAACCCAGATGACATTCAAGTGATACAATTTCAAGTGTAGTTGGCTGGTAAGGTTTTAAAAGCAACCGTAAGACATTTGATACTGTAAGGTTTGAAATGCAATGACTCACTATGACACATCACATTTTATAAAGAAAAGTCAGATTGGGGTCAGAATACATTGATATTTGGATTCTAGCAGGAGAAAGAAATGAAAATTCAGCAACAAGACCGGTAACATTTGCCTTCCAGACTGAGAAAATAGATTAAAAATAAATTGAATATGATGGAAAAACCATAGCTGGACAAAATACAGAAATGGCTATATCTACATCCCAGCTCTTGCCATTTATGGCTCAGAGAATATCACAGAAGAAGGGATAGAAAGATGATTAAAGCCAGTACACACAAAAAAGTCTAAAGTGAAGCAGTCTTTCCTAGAAATGGCTGCAAAAGTAAGACCAGAAAATAGCTATGTCAATGGACATGCCAGCGTGCTAGTTGGAAAACTTTACAAGGGGCCGCCCTGAGGCAAAGAACGACAGGAAAATAATGATGACTGGCGGAGGAGATTGTCCTCTCTCAGGGAAAAGCCCCTTATAGTTCGTCCAATGCACAGTGACCGGCCTTGAACCTGTCTGTACAAAAAAGACAAAACCGGTTCAGTGGGTTATACATTTGTGCATGAGTATTTATGTTTGTATGCAACAATATTAATTAAAGGAAATAGGAAATCTTCTGTAGAGGATGGGGCATGACAGGGTTTGGAAAATAAACTAGATATAATTGTATTTCAATTGAAACCACACATTTACCAATAAATTGGCTGGACAAATGTATTGGAGTCACTTTTAATAAATCACTGAATTACTGTGACTTGAGAATTCTGAAAGCGTCTGTGGTGGTGGTGCACCCCATTAATCCTAGCACTCGGGAGGCAGAGGCAAGCAGATATATGTGAGTTTGAGACCAGCCTGGTTTAGAAGAGCTAGTTCCAGAACCAGGTCTAAAGCTACACAGAAACCCTGTCTCTAAAAACCAACAACAAAACAACCAGACAAAAACAACAAAAAATCTGAAAGAAAAGATGCACAGAAACTTGACCTAAGTTCAAAACAGGGTGGACCAGAGGGAGCCATTCTTTCAAAAAGTCAATCCAAACTCTAAGAAAAAAAGTAACTAGAAAATTAAACTAAAAATTAAAATATAGTATGTAAGTAATGTATACAAAAGAATAGAAATTTAGGAAGTATATGCATAATGTTACTTTAAAAAGTACCTTAAATTATTAGTTATATATGCTTAGCATATACTTTGTATTTTTTATTTCTCCGTGATAAATATCAACTTACTGTAATAATGCTTTATTTTCTTCGTGAACTCAGGAATATCCTTTATAATTAAGTAGGAGCTGATTGCTGAGCATGGCAAAAATCCATGTCCTTTACTCTTGCTTATGCTCATTTATTCGGTCTGAATACCAGTTCAGAATTCTGGGTAACTTGAGACATTGGTTAGGAAAATGACAGTAAACAATAGCACCCAATGGATCCACAATTAGTTTCAAAATAAAATGCACTTAGTGGTTGTGGTAGTTTTGGTGGAAAATCTCATGCAGTTGATACCAGCTATGGTGGTAACCATAAACCTAGAATCACAGAGCTATAAGATAGGAAACACTGTTTTCTATTTCATAGAAAATCTATGGTAAGTCAGAGGGGTCAATCATGAATACAGCAACTTAATTTCCTATACTCTGTGTTTCTCATTGTGTTGTTCCCTACCACTTGAAATCTTAAGGTTGAATAGTAAAAGAAGTGAAGTTAAACAACCTTGAACTACTTAAGTAAGACCCATTACTTCAGTCATATCCCAAATCATCATAATATAGCAGGTAATGCAGTGATACAGGCAGAGGCCTGGTAACTTGGAATAACAGTGGATGGCTGGGTAGGCAGTCACATTAAAGTTCTTACCTTATTTATTTACCAGTGTTATTTTGTTTTGGACAGGAGGATGGAAGAGACTGTCAGTGTTACATCCCACAGTAGCACAGAGTAGAGTGATCTCTAGAGTGATAGTTTTATGGACTCAGGAACCTGAGTTGCTTGCACAAATAGAAAATTACCAAGTATTGTGTTGACAAATAGGAGTCTCAGATGCTGGGATCTACTACTTCCCTATAAATGTTTTCCTTTGTCAGATGAGTGAGCCTGATGCAGGTAGGATCAGCACTGCAGAAGGTATACAGGAACTGTGAAGGGACTATTTGTTGCTTTCTTGCTATAGCTTCAAATTTTCATGACTGTCTCCCCAGCATCAAAGACGCAAGCTTCATTCTTTTCTCTAATTCATCTCATTTCAGGTTTGACAGCAGGGAGGACAATAATTCTGCACTTAAAGTTTCTAATGAGGGAAGTTGAATGGAACAAAGTCAAGTAGTTGTGTCTTCTGTTCCATGTGTTCCTGAGACTGTGTGGTTGAATGATCACAGGGAGTTTGGCTAAGTCTCTGTTTCAGTACACATTTGCTCATTTCTGTGCCTGTGTTTTGGAAGCTTTCCTTCTTCTATTTCTGTAAGTATCAGATTAGGAAACAAACATTCAAAGAACTTATTCTTAATTTCTGCTATTTAAATTGATATCTCAACAAACATTATTAATTACATAGATTATCTCTCTCTTCTCGAAGACAGTAAACATCTTATGACTTTGGAGATTTAAATATAATTTCATTAGAAATATTACTTGCATGATTCTAGGGCAAATGCCCTAAAATATCCTTATGATATGAAACTTCAAAGGTGACCCAAATTTCTGTAACTGTGCCAGATCCCCGAGCTATTACGTTTGTCCTTTAAAAATCAGTTTCCATTTTTAGAAAATATTCTCACACTTAAAGCAGTAATGAAAGAGAAAGGTTTAATCAGTAGTATTTGAAAACGGGCGCACTCTTTCAAGTATGGAACATATAAGTGTTGGCTGCCTTTAGAATTTGGACTTAGGTGCACATGCTTGTCGATATCGGGCAATCATAAGATGTAAGAAATGACTTAAGTATTTATTGTTACTTGTCAGAAATAAACAAAATGAGTCCAATCCCAATTGTACCTTCAAAGCTCATTTATACATAGAAAGCAGATTAGAGATTTATTGATTCTTTAGACCCTGGGTAAAGGAATCATGAGATAGGTGGTCTCAAGAGCAATTAAACCAGTTTAAGTTTACAGCATAATAAAATAATAGAAATTACCCAGTGTTCAGGGGACAACAAATGCAGTGATCTCAGCCAGTTACCTCAGAGGTTTGAAATGGGAGAGGAATCTTGATGTGTAAGCTATAATTGATAATGGCAAAATGCTCAATGGAGGGATGAGAGAGCAAACATGATTCTCCAAGGACCCATAGTGATTCTGAAGACACTCTGGATGCTAGGCCCAGGATAATAATTTGCTTTGAAATATGTTCCCCATACCAGTGAGGGAGAAAATTCAGTTATTTGGAAAGCTAATTGCAAATATATTTGCTAGAATTATTTTGAAAGACAGCGTTTGTAAGCAATCTTTTCAGCATGGTTTGCAAATAAAATGTAGTTTTAAATTTTAAAGAAAACACTGTGCAGCTTTTGTTGTAGCTTAAACTAAATTTGAATCCATTTCATAGTACAGTGAAATACATCAATGATAAGATTATTCTCATTACAACTTCTTCCAAAAATTTTTAAGCTTTTTCTGAAATATATTATCCATAAATTTTTGTTTGTTTGTTTGTTGGGACAGGGTTTCCCTGTGTAGCTTTGGTGACTGTCCTGGAACTGATTCTTGTAGACCAGGTCGTTCTCAAACTCACAGAAATCTGTTTGCCTCTTCCTCCCTAGTACTGGGATTAAAGACGTGCAACACCACCACCCAGCATTATCTATCATCTTTAAAAATAATTTTTCTTCATATGAATGAAGAAAAATCTTAATAAACCATGGAACCATATGGTTCCAACAGAAGAGTAATAAACATATCAAGTACATATGTGTCAGAAATCTCAATCATCATTTTTTTCAGCTTATATTCATCATTTCACTTTAATTTCTTCCCCTAGGTTGAAGTATTGGTTATGTTTTTCGGGCCCAATAAGCCTCTCAGCCAATGCAATCCAAATCAGACCAAATTAAACCAAATTAGAAGAAGCCCAGGTTTAATGGATGCTAGCGCTCCCAGGTAGTTCTCCAAAACAACATGAGAACATGGAGAGGGAGAAAGAGAACTGGAGATACTATGTGTTCATTCAATGGGGGCCAGTTTAAATAGCCTGTGGGAGTGGTCTTGACCCTCTCTCAGCAGAGGTTACTGTTTGGCAGGCTTTCTTGGAGGTGGATTTTGGACTGAGGCAACTCCCAGGAGAGGAGGCTTGAAATGGAGCTTTCCACTCATGTACTCCAAAATGAATATCGGGCTGCGGTGACGCTTCCCACCAAGCAGTATTTATTGGCTTCCAAGTTGACAATAACTTGAAGTCCAATTGATGATTAGTTTTCAAAGAAAATATTTGTAGAACTCCACATAAACTGAGAATGATTGCTACTGATTAAATCAGGTAGCAAAGCCATTCAAACATTTTCATTGTAGTAAAAAAATTCTATTTGCCTAAACAGATCAAATTAGGCATTTGACAGTTTCATAAATGCTCTTTTATAAGGAGAGAGAACCATTGGCGGGGTTACCAAATGAATTTGGAGAACATAGAACAACTTGTCACATAATCAGAGTATTGGTTTGAGCATAACTCCTTAATCTAAGTAGCATTTAGTAGATTAGTAAACTGATGTAAGTTAAGTTTTGAAAAAATGTGTCAACTGTGTTTGTGTGTCAAAGAGTAGTTAATGTACAATAGGAAGATGTGTATCATTTAAATTTACCATAAATACCATTTAAATGTTCCTCAAGCAGGATATCAAGACAGAGGTTGTAATATTAAAGGGTATTAAAATTAATTTCTTGTACTATGTATAGAAAATAAACTTTTTGATTGAAATGATTGCTGAGTGATTACAAAAACCTTCATGCACAAGCCAGAGGACAGGGGTTCAGATGCCCAGAATCTGGTGTTAAGATGGTAGATTCTGTTCCTAGCAAGGCAGAGATGGGAGGTGTGCTGATGAGATTAGCCATATCAATGAGCTGTGGCTTGTTGGAGAGACACCGACTCCATGAACAAAATGGAAGACCTGTGGAAGAAGATTCCTGACATTTGGCCCCCACTTGCATGCACTTCTCCCAGCAAGCCCACAGGCAAGCATTACCTTAAAAACGAAGATAAAGTGATTTTATATCAAGTGATATTCTTCTCTTAAAGAAACAAGGAAAGTATCTTCTAAAAACAGAAAGATATTAATTGGGTATCTTTTTTTTTTTACTGTAGTCAGTTACAGAACGTCAATTCAATGTGTAGCTGTGTCCCTATGATTTACTGCTCAAGTGTATGTTAGAGTAAAAAAAATCAATATTCCATGTAAAGCAGATAAAACACTGTTAGTAATGTGTGAGAAAAATATCTGCACTGAACTTATTTCATTTGACCAAGGCACAATTTTTACTACATACAAGTCAAATATTTAGATTATATTAAAATGCAGTAAAAGCAAAATATCAATAATAATACACATTAAAATTTTTACTGAATTTTCTTGAGAGTTCTTTGTCTAAAATGCACTTATTCTAGCACTATGTGCATTCTTCACTAAATAAATAAACCAGCTAATGAAAATTCTCTATTTTCTTGTTTATCCATATGCTGTGACAAAATGTTGTTACCCCATAATTACAAGACCCACTGCTGAGCTGCGATATTGAGAAAAGAAAAAGTTTCTCTCAAACCCTCTAACACAAACCTTAGTCAGAAAAGATAAATATACATGAAAAAAGGATGAGAGGTCCAGATGAACAAAAACAAAAGGAATGTGCTGAAACTATGAAGTTGTAAATGTTTATAAATTTGGAAATGGCAAACCTGTCTCCTTTTTCAGCCTAGCCGAACAGTGCTGACAAAATATCCCATGAAGCTTTGAGGCTAGAATCAGACAGTCGTGTACAGATTGGGGATTTAGAGGGCAGGAGAAATTCTCTAAGTGAAAGCAGCAATTTTTCACATCTTGACAGTAGTAAGTCAGTTGACAGGAAAGCCCAGGAAGGTGGACAGGTAGCAAGTAAAACAGAAAGGAGAGAAGGCTGGTTTTACACAAGCTACTTGACAAAGGGGATGCAGTCTGCTCAGCGGTTTTAACCATCGAGTAAATCACATACTGCTTATTAAGGAATTTTTGCAATTTCCTTGTGACTCTAAAATGAACTCATTTCAATTTCATTTAGAAAATCACGTTGTTTTTCTTTTCAGGAAATGAATTGTGTCTTTAAAACACATTGAACAATTACATATTCACTTGAATAACAAATAGTCATGAGACTATTATTATCAATGTCTTTACAGAACAGTGTAGTTGGAGAACATTTACGCAAATCACATAAGTAATAAAGTTAAAACTTTGAATCTCCTTGACATTACAAATTGAAAAACAGAGTTTCTGCTAATGAATAACCAAAGTAAATTTCAATCAAGACCAAATGCATGAATCTGAACTATGAAATTATGAACACAGTGTTGATTCATACACATTAAATATTGATTATGGAAACATTCAACGATTCACAGGCACTTTTTCTATACTACATCGGGGAAATGTCTCTCAAAGTTTATGAGTATTTGTTCCCAGATATTGTAAAAGTCCAGAACCATCAACTATCATTATCAAACAATTCAGAAAGTTCAGAGTTATAAAAAATTTTGTTGACTTCCAGCTTTACTATTAAAACAGCCTTCACCATTGCTATTGTCACTCAGTTTTAATCAAAGCAAGGATATAATATCCTGTTTCTCTTACATGCTTTTAGAACCTGAATATGCTTTTTTCTTTATTTGTTATATAGTTTCTAGAGTCTTTTAGATTTTCCTGCCAGTATGCTGCCATGACTGAAATCTAGCCCTCTATCGACACATACATGGACTTGATTTGGAATATTTTGACCTGCGTTTCAAGAAACATTTTATACTTTAATAATTCCTATTTGCTTCTTAGTCATGGTTTATACTCAAAAGTTGGATTGTTTATTTAATTTCCATAATGCATTGCATTGTGGATTTTTTGCATGAAGTATAAACTAGTAAATATATTCACATAATTTTACTGACAACTTGAAAGAATAAATAAATGTATATATTATCACTAATCAAATTATTTTAATGGCTGGTTACATATAACTTTTATATCCATGATATTGTCTTGGGACATAGGCTATTTCTTTTCAACACTGCCATGGTTGCTTTACATAGTGAATGTATTTGGTAACAACAGTCTTAAACTTTCAGAAAATAGAAATGCAAAAAAATTGTTTCCTTCTTTAAAAGCATGTACGATTACTAAGTTCATTCTACATAGTCAAGAGATCTTAATGGAGTTATATTTTCCCAGGTTTAAAATGTGAATCATTAGTGTCTAGTACTTTTCAGCTGGATTTGCTAATGTGTTTTAAGGATGATGCTTTAGAATAATTATAGTTAAAAAATGATTGTTTTACTGAAAAAAATATATAATATATTTACTTACACAGCAAATAATAATGAAAAATGGAAACCATGAAATTGCCCAAATAGCAAAAATGACCATTTAGGAGGCTTTGAAGGGAACAAAGTAAAAGGCAGCAATGAAATTTTATTAAATAAAAGAAAAACATTCTTAAATCAACATACATATCATCCCTTATTGTATGTTTATGACATCATCAAAAAATTTAAAATCGCTAGCAATTCATTGCTATACTCCTCCAGTTAGTCACTCCATCACTACATTTGTCTTACCTGAATGGCTGATACTGTACTACAGCCTACATTCCCTTTCTACTGATGTGGTAACTACTGTAGTATTCTCTATTTCTAGAGATTTGAACATTTAATTTTTAAAAATATTTTACCCTATCCATGAATAATACCACAAAGTACTTTTTAGTCATGTGCTTCACTTATTTGACTAAACAAGTATTCTCAAATAATATACTAAAATAAACAGCACTTTATATTTCAATTTAAAGTTGAAAGTATATATATTTGATGATATAAGTAAAATACTATTTTATACATGTATTCTTTATCACTTCATTGAGCAATTAAATTATTGCTACTTTTTGTTTCATGGTGATTTATAAACTTTCATCTAATCTGAAAAAATCTAAGTGGAGTCCGGTATCTTATAAAATATTCACACTTTTCATTTTACTTTTTGAAATTTTATACACATATGTATCCAGATTTCCACTTCTGAGGTTAGGTATAGAAGAACCTTTTTTATTGTTTGCATTTGTGTGATACATCATTTTGTAAATTTTAATTTAAATGTATAAAAATTTCTTTCTTGCCTTTTCTTTTTCTTAAGCTAGGTATAGTACAATTCTAACTATATTGTTTGCATTTTACAATAATCTACTTAGTGAATTTCAATCTAAATGTTTAGAAGTTTTCTCCTTTGCCCCTTCTCATTTTGACAAAATCTTTAGGTTATATAGGTATTAAGAATTATAGATCAATAGTCATCTATATTTGTCATACTTAGAGTAATCAGGTTCTTTAGTTACATAAAGATTATATTCTGCATAGATAGATAATCATCAACCACTTCAAAGAGCTGTAGAAAAATGGCACTTAAATAACTCAGAGTTCTGTGAAGTGAGACACAACTACTCCTGGCAGCACCGATCTATTCCTGAGCGAATGTTGAGTACCAAAAACATTCCACCTGGAGCTTGTTTTCTTCTTGGCAAAACTGGTCTTTGGGCAAAGAAATGCCCTTGCCTCAACCACTGACAAAATATATAGTATCAGAAAATGGATAAGCAGGACTGTCAAATCTTACCAAGACAGGGTAAAACAGTTTTGAAATTTTTCTTGCCTTTGAAAACAGTCTGTCAGTTATTCTAGGCCTTGGCCACAGCTGGTTGCTTCAACATTGCAAATGAGACTGTGGGTTATTGCTCAGGTAGCCAGTTGTCTCTGTCATTTTTTGTGCATTTTGGAAGTTGCTTGATTGCACTTCCTGCTTACTCAAGTAATATTATTTCCCTTCTAGGATCTTCGATAAGGTTGAATACTAGATAATTGTAGTTACTTTCCTTTCATGACTTAGCCAAGTTTTTTTTTTCAAGACTTAAGCTTAACTTAAGTTAGAATAGGATATTTGTTCTTATCATATATAATTTTGTATTAGGCTTAGAACTCTCTTATTTAAACAAAAGGGGGAGGTGCTATAGGAAGATTTGCAGCTTGTAATTACCCACCTACCGGGCCGTGGCCTCTTATACTATATACTTGGACACCGCACCTGCGTTTGCCCCCTTTCTCCTGTCCCTTGCTCCTTTTCACTGACTGCACATTAGTAAGTAAATATCTATTTCTCAGTTCTGAACTAGTGTGGGATTTCTTTCAGCATCAGTTCATTCCTTGTCCGGTCACAGTTTCTTATAGCTCTAGCTGATGTCAGTGTTACTATGAATCCAGGGAAGATTTTATATTCCTAAACACCTTGTTTCTAATTTGAGTGATGCAATTACAGATTACAGAGGAAGTCCAACCACACCTAACTTAAATGTTTATTTTTCTTACAATTATTTTTTTGTATATAAGACAAAGCAGAAGCATTATTGTTTCAAATGATCTCCTAGGATTCCTATCAAATCTTAATATCTACTGAATTGAAATTCCACTTTATGTACTAATCAGGTTTCTTTCTCTCCGATATTAATAAATATGTGTTTTTTCTATAGAATAAAATAATTTTGCTAATTATAGTCATGACAAATATTATTTTGTTTCAGACTTTGTAAACTCTTCCTCATTCCACCCAGATGCATTAACTAAGGTACGATTTACAAATTATCATAGTATCCATGAGTTGTTAGTGATTAGAATTGTAGAGAATTGAGATGTAACACTTTAGTGGTTGGCAACATTTTGTTAATTTTTTTTAAATTTATTAAAATTTTGGTTTTGTATGTTACAAGACTGGTTATGTAATTTGAAAGACAATAGTACATTTGTTCCCAACAATATAGACTGAATGTAGAGAATAAACAGTAAGTGAGTTAGGGACACATGTATGTCCTCTAGTTTAGGTAGAAATATTACTCTGATTCCATTATTCTACCTTTATCATGTTAGGCATGTTTTTGAAGAATATGGTCAAACCTCAGATAAATACTAAGATAACCTTTTTTTCTCTAAACTGTGTTGCTCTTTAATGATTTGGGCAATATAAAATATTTAATAGAGTACTTCCAAATCTTAAGTCTGACCAAACCCAAAAAAAAACACTGATATTTTCATTTTAAATAATGGACATAATAAAAAAAATAAACACATAGGATCAATTATAATTGTTTTAATTAATTTATGGGAGTTAGGGATCCAGCTTAGTATTAGAATTTTGATATTGCTATTTCATACCCAACACAACTTGATAGCACAATATTATCCCCAACAGAGATTTTCCAGTTTTTAATCCTCCTTTACTAGAAATCTTGCTACATATTAAAATGGAATGTTTATGCAGATCCTTGTAATTTTGGAGATGAGTAAAATGGTGATCTAAATTGCTTTGTTTTTGCTTTGATGAAATTCCTTAAGAAAGCAACTAGAAAGTGAACTTTATATTAGTTTATAGTCTAAGAATATCTGAATTCATTATGATGAGTTAGCTATAGTGGGGCAGCCTCAGAATTAGGCACTGATTTAGGTTTGTTTCATATCTTACATTGCAGGGCAGGAAGCATTAGCAATGAAGGAGGTATGAGAAGAACTCTGAAGTCTCAGTGTTTGTAGCCCTATCCTTCACACTGTCTAAACTAGGAGTGCCATGATCTTCAGGACAGCACCTTAAACTGATTTCAGATTTTCAAAGGAGGAGCTTGTAGATTATATTTCAGATACAAATAATAGCCCACATTTTCTAAATGAATTCTCGATGCACTCAGAATCGTTGCAGACAAATCTTAGACTATCATGCTCTAATGCAATTCTAATAAAGTAAACCCATTATTTTTTTTAAAAAAAATCACTTCTATGGGAAACAAAACGTAAAAACATTAACTCCATGTAGCATTTAAAAGTTTTGATAATAACCATGGAACAACATTATATAAGGAGATTAAAATATGACATGGTGATCAGTGAGTTGTTGCCATTAATAGATACATCTATTTATTCTGATAAATGCTGAAAAATTAGTAATTCCTGAGAATCTCTCACTTACTTAACTTTTGTCACTTTTTATTGGCTCACCTTGTATTTCAGCATGAGACGATTGCAGCGACATTCTTCTGGCCCTAGGAGTTAAAACATATAAAGCTTTCTCACTAAGCTAATCAATTGTTTCTCCTTTTGGAAGCTCCCAGCTTTGCAAACAATCCCTCACAAAGAAAGACTGACAGACCAAGCAATCTTCAGAAACTGTCTAGGCAGAACTTCCTCCTGTTTCGTTCTAGTGCTGTAAAAAGTGGACATAAAAAAATACTGTCTCTGCTTTGAAATTTCTCTGTCTTAACTGAATTGGCAGACCTTCACTCTGGAACAGATTTAAAAACACCACCAAGGAGGCATTGTTTCCTTACTCATGAGAGAGCATACCGCGCACAGAGACCTGTTAAGGTAATTCTCTGTTCCCATAGCCTGAAATTCTCACACCATGGTTCCTCTTTAACTGTGTCCCAACTGAGAAATAATGGAATGAAAAAGATGAGATTCTACCCAACTTTTTGCATGACATTCTATTAAGAAAAATATTTGCAACATTTCTAATGTAAACCACAGAAGTCTTTCAAATTAGAATCGTTTGTCATCTTTTTCTGTTAATGACTGGGAGTTTTTATAAAATACAGTTTATTCATTTTATCACACCATTCTATATGTGTGATATATAGACTGATGACACTGATACAGCTCTGATTGTTCTAGATTGTTCATTTTTATATTTACAATCTTCTCATCACATGTTCAAAAATATTAGCTATAATTTTGTTTTTTGTATTTTTAATAATATTGTTTGAAATCTCCATCCATTCATATAACATATGGAAATACTCATATACCACTACCTTCTTCCTACTCCCATAGATTCCAATAGCCAAACCTCCCGTCACAGCTTTATATTTTTAAAGATTTTCTTATTTATTTATTATTTTTATGTGACAATATGTGTTTAGGCTTATCAAATGTGTTTAAAGACCAGAGGGAGGCCTGGGATTTCTTGGAACTGTTCCAGAAGAGTAATGAATATTCTTAAATGATGAGGCGTCTCTTTAGTTTCTGTGTCATTTATTTATTGACTTTATTACTGATCATCCTCCAGTCCAAGTATGGCTGGTCATATGCACATTTGTATGTGATTATCTACTATCCACAAGAACAACCTATTAGTAACCCAAAGAGAGACATTTCACTTCCCTCATTAGCCGTCGACTGTCAATTGCTTTTCTAAGGTGCCAGGACTTGAGATACCCTACCCATGAGTACTGAAATTCTGTCTATCTTCCTTTTGTACAGGTAAATTCATATACACTGAATTAAAGCAAGAAAGGACCACACTATTTTTAATTTTGAGACAGGGTTTTTGCTGTATAGCTTTGGAGGCTGCCCTTGAACTCAAAGAGATTTGCCTGCCTCTGCTTCCCAAGTACTGGGATTAAAGGCGTGCACAACCACTGCCCAGCAAAAGGACCATTTTATTTATATGACAATGATTCAACACTTTATATTCCTTATCAAACTACTCTTAGGTTTATTGTGCTCCCACTTCAGAGAAGTTCCAAAGGCTTGAATGCTACGGGTTTGATACAGATTATCTATCTACAACTGAGCACTAAGTGTAAATTATACCCATAACTTTGCTCATTTATATGTCTGTGTAGTACATGCTACCATGGCAAAAACTGCCCCTCTGACTAAAAGTGAGAGCAACACAAATCTATGGCTAAAAACTGTTGCCAGAAGTTTCTATCCTGCTGGTCCCACAGTCATTGAGTCCCAAAGAAACACACAGAGGCATACATTAATTAAAAAGTGGTTGTACAATTAGTTCAGGCTTCCTATTAACTCTTACATCCTACATTAACCCAAAATTCTTGTGTGTGTTAGCCACGTGGCTTGTTACCTTTTACCAGTGAGGCATCCTCATCTTGCTTCCTTTTTGTCTGGATGACGACTACAAACTTGCCCTTCCTCTTCCCAGAATTCTCCTATTCTGGTCATCCCTCCTATACTTCCTGCTTGGTTGCCCTGCCTAGCTACTGGCCAATCAACATTTTATTAAACCAGCACAACTGACAAACCTTTACAGGGTACATGTTCCACATGACACCCCCCATTTTTTTCAAAGCAAGAACTCTGAATTGAATCTCCTTTGTTTAGCATTTAACCTTCCATTATCCATAAGAATTTGTAACCAACAATTTAAACAAAGGCAAGCATCCATAATCATTTTTGGGGGGGAATGTGGGTGTAGTTTTCCAAGATACTTCCTGTTAATTGGGGGTGTTGATAATCTTAGGAGGATCTAAATAAAATTTTGAATTATGATAAAGTTCTGGCTGCAATATTTTGTGAGGCTTGAAGATCTCAACCAACAGTCTTAAGACTGTTCTGTATGTAAAACTCAAAGGAAACTCCTACAGAGATCTTCTGAAATGTTGGAACATCTGGACCATCTATCTGCTCCTATTAGAGATTTTTTGGGGGGGTCTTTCTTGATCAAACCTGATTTTTCGTAACCCAGAATGAATCCCATTTTCTGTAGAAACAAAAACAAAACCTCCTCTCCAAAGTAACATATCTTTTGACTTATATTTTAAAGTCAAGGCTTTTTCAAAATACATATGTTGGATTAATCCAGCAGCATTTATAATCAAATGTCTTTTAGCTGCTGTTATTCCTCAGCCATCAAACCATTCAAAGAAAACACAATAACATACAGTATCCAGACTATCTGTGTATTTTCCATTGTTATGTGGCTTTATTTTAAAATCTCTTTTATTTCTATTTTTAATTTTTGATTTTTTGAGACTAGGTTTCTCTGTGTATCTTTGGTTGTTCTGACACTCACTCTGTATACCAGGTTTTCTTGAATTCAAAGAGATCCACCTGCCTCTGTATCCCAAGTGCTGGGATTAAAGGTGTGTGCTACCACAACCAATATTATTTTCTTTCTCTTCTCTTCCAAGCCTACATATATTTTCACACATACTGTAAACCATGTAGAGGTTTTCTTCATCTGAATCTATTTTTACTATATATCTCTCTTTTTTCTGATGACATGAGTCTTTAATTTGCTAAGTGGTTAAAGCTGTGGCTTTGATAGCTAGATCCAACCCATTTCTTAGCTTTCTGAGAGTCTAGCCTCATGGGGGTGGTACTGGCCAGAGTCATGTTTATTACCACAACTCTATGGTGTTTCAAAGTCCCTGCGACCACCAAGAAGCATGCTGTCGGCTATTCATAAACACCATGTAAGCATTTGTGACAGGGCCTCTTATAAGGGCTGCAAAATTTTTGCAGTTAAAGCTGGTTCAGGAAGCTTCTCTTAAATGAGAGGTGCTTGCCTCTAGCAAACAGAGCTCACCTGAGAAAATGCTGCTACCAAGAAGCTACCTCCCTCCCAAAATGCCACCACCTACCAAACCATATTTAACTCTGTTCTTTTGTGTGTAGGATTTCTATTTAATTAATTTAACCCATTTCTATTCATCTATGTATAGCCACATGACTGTGGCTTACTGGCTAAAGTTCTGTCTGGCTCTGGTGGGGCTACATGACCTCCTCTGACCTTTGACTTCACTTTTTTCACTCCCAGCATTCAGATTAGTTTCCCCCACCTGGCTCTGTTCCCCTAGTTTTGCTATAAGCTCAAAGCAGTTCCTTATTAACCAATGACATTCACAGCATACAGAGGGGAATCCCATATACACTAACCCATAATTCTTGTCTGTGTTACCTATGTGGCTTGGTAACTTTTATCAGTGAGGCATTCTCATCTTTCTTTTCCTGTGTATGGATAAGGATTACAAACTGATCCTTTCCTCTTTCCAGAATTCTCCTATTCCAATCACCCCGCCTATACTTCCTGCATGGCTGCTGGCCAATCAGCAATTTATTAAACCAGTACAACCCACAAACCTTTAGAGGGTACAAGACCATTGTCCCACAGCTACATACATACATGTTTAGAATGTTATTTGATAGCATGTCCATTTATAAATATAACAGCAATCGTTCCTCTCTAAAGTCATTATCTCTTGGGCTTGAATACTAGATGTCTAAAGAGAAATCAGAGCCCAAAGTCTTAAATTCTGAAAAATAATCAAAGGACCCCTTTGAAAAGTTCTTTTTTTTTTCCAAACTACTCCATCTAGAGCTTCCCTAGCTGTGTATTGATGAACTGAATCACATCTAAGCCATTTCAGGGAGGAGCAGATGGAACTACGGAATACTCCTGCAGACTAAGGCCACTGATCTCACTGAGACCAGTCACTTACACACTGTTCCTATTCCTTTCTTCCTTGCCCTAGAATGCACTCATGAAGGCTGAATGACAGAATACATTTGTCACTGTTCTTTCTTGTCCAAACCTTGATTCCTTCCTTACCTCCCTTTCTTTGGCACTGTAGGTAGCAGACATTTTTTAGTCCACTAGCATCGACTTCAACACTACACTAGCCAATGTCATATGCTTCCACAAATCAAGATCCCATATGTTAAACGAACCAACTTCCTCCTGAAAGATTCAGATGCTGCAATTTTTATAGGAATTGCAAAGAAATGATGTAGTGTCTTTCTTTATGCTTTTCTTTAGGAAGCTTATTATAGCAGTCCATTTAACTATTGCTAAAGTATTATTTAACTAATCACCAATTAAAATAAGGTTTGCCAGATTTTTCAAATTCAAATTTATGTATTTTTATTAAATTAATAAGCATCTTTTATGAATATATGTTATATGCATTTCATACTTCACATTAGTTCTTATTCACTAAGTTTATATTTAGTAATGTGTTTTGCCTAAAATATATATTGCTACAATAATTACCAGTGGTGATCAAATTTGCTTTATCTGGTCTACCAACAGATAATTATATTCTTTACTCTCTAGCAACATAAGGCTACATAATTCACTCTTTCCTCTGTCTGTCACACAGATATAAAATTATCTCTTATTTATTTATTCATATATATCTACAACTATATCTTATGTCACAATGACATAAGCAGAAATTTCAATTTATGGAGTATAAATGTACACTGGCTATAAATTTTTAATTATAAAAGCCTAGAAATTAAAAGGCATGTCAAATAATAATTTTTAAATGCATGTAAACACCTTCATATTCCTTCTTTGTGAGTTATCACCAATGATCACATTTGACTTTAATGTAGAAAAGCAACTGCCTTCAAAATAGTGGGTAGAAACAATAATATTATTGTTTTCCATTTTATTGCTTTCATATACACAGATATAATGGTCCTGAAATTCAAGTTCAGAGGATTAGAAAAGTATAACTTCATCAAATTCTGTATCCATATTTCCATTTAATCAAGCTGTTGACTAAATAACTATCCACTTGGATCAGTTGGGGGTTCTTTAAACCTGAGTCAAAAGCCATCAATTTTACATTGCAGTAATAATATATCATTGTAGTAAGTAAAAACAACATGGTACTATCATTTGATGCCTTTAATTTATTTTACTTGAATTTGATGATAAATACTATATTGAATTGATATGTAGAAATTAAAAAGGATTCCAAATTGTTCAGAAAATATAAATACATTCCTAAACCATTTGTTAGGCAAAACTGTGTTTAGAAATGTTTTACATATTGATTTGTCTTGAGACATACTTATTACAAAGGTGTTAAATTGTAATTCAAATGGAGAAAAAAAGGTTCAGATAATGTTATTGGTGACAGACAAAAGTGATATTTTATGCAAAGAAATAAATTTTAAACTTCTTTTTGTGTATAAGGATCAGAAAAGTTAATTACATAACATCATATTGAAGAAAAAAATCCAGATAAAATTACATTAATCAGATTTATATTTAAATAAGAGGAATATATATGTATCTATCTATCATCTATCTATCTAATGTGTCTCTGTAATTCCTACTGAACTGTTTGTTGTTAGCTCTGAAATTAAATTGAAGTTTCTTCTAAGCACATTTTATCGGAGAACACTCCGGAATGCAACAGGAAGTGATCAATTCGTAGGCATACTTCAGACAAAGAGATATTTAAGAAACTCTGCTTTCAATTATATGGATAGAGCAATGACTAAGTAGTGGTGTAGGTTTTCAGGACAGAATGCATTGTTATTATGACAATAATAAGATGAATTGGAGAGATATAAGCGGTGTGGGAAGTTCTTCTCTCTATGTGTTGCTTTTATTTATTAATGAATAAAGAAGTTGTTTGGCCTTTGATAGGGCATAATAGAGTTAGGCATGTTGAGGGGAACTAAAATGAATGCTTGGATTAAAAAGGCAGAGTAAAGGAGAAGCCATGTAGCCCCACCAGAGACAGATGCACTGGAACTTGCTTGTAGGTACGCCAAGAGCCTTGTAGTAAAATATAAAATAATAGAAATGGGTTAATTTAAGATATAAGAGTAAGGAAAAAAAGCTTAAGCTATCGGCCAAAAAGTATTGCAAATAATATAGTTTCTGAGTGATTGTTTCAGGTCTGAGCTGCTGGGAACGAACAAGCAGTCTTCCGCCAACATATAAGTCTTTTCTCTAAAGTTTGAAGAGGGAACAGGCTTCAGGTGGAGTGAAAGAGCTTGTTTGAAAGGAATTATGTGGCCGTGAAAAAGGACCCGGTAGACATCCTTCTCTGGCATTGCACTGAAATGTGCAGACACGAACAATCTTCATTCTTTCTCACTTGTATTTCTTCCTCTCTATCTCTCTCAACAATCAAATACAATCAAAGACATCCAATACACAAATAAAGTGAGTGAAAATGTCAGTGAACTGATGGTTAACAATGATGTAAATGAGAATAGACTGGAAGGAGTCGGCGTTGAAATCAAAGGTTAATACTACGGAAAGTGGCCTCTGAAACTGCTGCTCGTAATCCCGTCTTTCTGATATACATAGCCTTGTCACCATCTCCCCTGGAAAGTCAGCCAGCCAGATGTATTCATCTCTTCTAATTTAGTAGCGTTATGTGATACTCCTTTGAGGCCAGGTCACAGAGTTAGGTCTCTGTGACTCTCTTGCCTGCTTATTATGCAGAAATCCAGCTGACATTTTCTGAACTGACTTATGTCTGGGTCACTTCTGACAAGAATCTATGTCTCTAGGCATCAAAGAGTGAGAACCTGAGTCCCGACAACAGTTACTTGAGTGAGACAGTGGATCAAGTTGAGCTTTGATACTAAGGAAGCCTGAGCAAACACCTTAATCAAAGCCTTCTTGCAAACCCTCATGTGAAGGCACTACTGTAAGTTGCATTCAGGTTTGTGACTATAAGAAAAAATGCACACATGGTTTCTATTATACAAATATGACCAGATGCAGGCTACCAAACAACACTGTAAAACTGTCTCTCTTATATAACTTAATATCACTTCAACACTTCACATTATGTAATTTGCTTTGTTTGTTAGCTTTTATTTGTTTTATGTTACTGATGAAATGGACATTGCACCTTAAATCATTGGAATACATGCTTCACTGAACAGAACTATTATAAAATCAAATGCTGTATCTGATGAGTCGTAATGACATAAATTAAAGACAGTGAAAATATCTTCAGTTATCAACAATTTATCACCTTGAGGTTTTAGTAAATACAGTCAGTCAAAGAATCAATAAAGTAATATAAACTGCACACCGGCTAGATTCTGTATTTGATCCAACAAAATCCTGTCTTGTACCTCAGATCTGTGTTAGACTTTTTATATTAAATTGGGATTTGGAGAAATAAGTTTTACCCCAGGTTCTATAGACAGAAAATAGCAGAAGAACTATTTGTATCTGCGAACATATTAGCAGATGTACTACATCTTATGGACATAACCATGTGTTCAGAAGTATCAGCTACTTCTTAAGTCTATATAAGTATCACAGAAAGAAACAACTTAGATTTTTATCTTGTCTATGTATTGAGGGCAGAACATGCTGACTAGATTCATTATGAATAAAGTTTACATTCACCTGGGGAACTACTAGGCTTCCTCTTCAGAGGAAATAAAATTGTTTCTTAGCACAGTGTTA
This sequence comes from Chionomys nivalis, assembly GCF_950005125.1. Classification (NCBI taxonomy): domain Eukaryota; kingdom Metazoa; phylum Chordata; class Mammalia; order Rodentia; family Cricetidae; genus Chionomys; species Chionomys nivalis. The sequence continues at coordinate 10,140,065 of NC_080102.1, read as the reverse complement.
TATATCATTTTAAAATAAATAAGGCAAGGAAGAAATACAATGTTAAGATAAGAATTTGATGTATTTCAAGCAATTTTTATCCACTCATTTATTCATATACTTGGGGAATGTACATACTCCTGTGACAATGATACAGCATGAAAGTAAACATATGGCCCAGCCGGGCGGTGGTGGCGCACGCCTTTAATCCCAGCACTCAGGAGGCAGGGGCAGGCTGATCTCTGGGAGTTTGAGGCCAGCCTGCTCTACAAGAGCTAGTTCCGCGACAGGCACCAAAGCTACAGAGAAACCCTGTCTCGAAAAACCAAAAACAAACAAAACAAAACAAAAAAACAAAACAAAAAAAAAAATGTATGGCCCAGCTTAGGTCTATTGCTGTTGGGAGTAAAATTGACAGACATCTTGGCTACTGTATTCTTGTCTATCATCACGTTCATACTGCCTCCAAACTCCCCACATGTGGCTGGAAGCTAATAACACAGAGTAGTCTAACACACTTATTGTGGGAGGCTATTTATTTGTTCCTGTCTGCTCAGGTCCAAATTAATCACACAGAAACCACATTATTTGCAATATTGTTTGGCCAATAGATTAAGAATATTTCTGGCTAACTCATATCTTAAATCAACCATCTCCATTAGTCTGTGTATAGTTACAAGGCTGTGGCTGACCGGGTAAAGTTATGCCATCTGTCTCAGGGAGGGTTACATGGCTTCTCACTGACTCTGCCTTCTCTCAGCATTCAATTTAGTTTTCTCTGCCTACCTCTATTCTGCCCTGTGCAGGCCTAAGACAGTTTATTAACCAATGGTATTCACAGCATATAGAGAGGAATCCCACATCACACACACTAGCACACTACTTAATGAAAGATGTAACTTTTTTTCTCATTTTCAAAAACTGAATATATTTAACCAGCAGTTTAAAATCTAAAGCGTAGAACACTTAAAAAAGAGAAGTTCATACATGATGTGTGATACCCTTCTGGATGCTGTGAATATGTTTTATTACCATTGGTTAATAAAGAAGCTGATTTGACCCATAGCCATGCAGAAAAAAGCAAGGAGGAAAATTCAAGCAAAGATTAGAGTCTGGGTAATGCTAGAAGCTGCCAGAAAAAGAAGATGCTAGTTAACAAACTACAAACCTCATGGTAAAATACTAGAAATTGATTAATTTAAGTTGAACTAATAGGACAAACAGTTTGTAATTAATATTAAGGCTCGGAATGGCTGTGAACTAGCATTTGAGAGAGAAGCTTCCAGTTACAAATGGTGCCAAAGTAGGGCATATGCATCCACATAAAGCCTGGGAAATCTAAAAAAAAAAGTCTCTAAACACACATAAACAGAGTCATGAGTGGCTTTTTCGCTGTTGCATTTTTTCATATACACTCTTTTTGCTGATACTGAGCAGATGTGCTGTTTAACAGTTTGCATCCTAGTTCCTGATGGTGGCATGGATGACTCAGGAGGTCTTGCTACAGATGAAAAGCTATGGATTCCTTACAAGCTATTATGTTCTGATGAAGCAAGACCCCTAAAAACTCTGATGGAAACAATGACCCTGGTGATCCAACATCCAAAAATCTTTAAAACAACTGGTTGAGATGATAACCCTCACAGACTACTACAACCAAGATTTAATCATAATTCTAAATTTTCTCAGGATCCCCATAAGATTACCAGAACCCCCAATTAGCAGGTAACAATATTTAAAAAAAAAACTATGCCCAAATACCCAAAATATTGTTCATAAGTGTTAGTTTTAATTTAAAGAGATTGATTGTAAATAATTAATGGTCATAGTTAATCTCTTTCTAAAGAAAAAGGGGGATATGATATAGAAATGTACTTCATTTAGTATGGATTTTGGTTCATTGATACAAAATTAAGGATAAATTTGTTACACTACATGCATATTTCTACTCTGGTTTAAGGCATCATATTTATGCAGTTTATTTAAAAATGTAATATATAGGGAAGAAATACAAATTAATAGTCATCTATAATAGTCAACTTATAATCATATTAGTTAGGTTTCCTAGATATGCAAAGATATATTTCAGATGGAGAGGGTATCTCAAATACTTCAAAGACCTATAGAATATAGCATACAAAATGTTTTAAGAATGTAGACTTTTCACAAAATTGAGACATGTCTGATACTGGCAGCACCAATTACTTCAAGACAATGATGGGCATCAAAGAAGCTCATTTTGGTCTTTGCTTTCAATGTAGCAAGACTAGCCATTTAGGCAAGAAACTAATCTTGCATGGACCACTTGACTCTATGCTATACAAACTGTACATGTAGGACACACAGAAAATGACTTTTTATTTATTTGACAAAATGCTAAACTTTGTCAAAACAAGGCAGAATGGTCTTTTAGTATTCTTGCTTCAAAGAAAAAACTGCCAGACATTCTGCAGGACACAGAAGAAAGTGACTGACAAACTGCCAATATAGGTAGGACAGTCATTCAGATTTTCTGCTTTATTGAAATGTCTGCCAAATACTATGGGCCTATAGACTGAAGATGGATTCCCTAACATTACAGAAGAACTTTTGGAGCCTATCCAGTCAGTCAGATATCTCTGTCATTTCTAGAGTTTTGGAAGTTGCTTATAATATACTTTCTTTTTACTTAGGTGATATGATATGCTTCTGGGGTCTTTGGTAGAGCTAGAGACTAGATAATTATTACAATTTTTTTTAGTTATGATTAAAGATAAATTAGATGTGAAACTTTAGACTCAGAAAGATAGGATAGATAATGGAGTATTTTCTCTGATTTTGCCAAATACAAATAGACTAAATTTTACAACTATAATTCATGCTTGATACTCATTTTGTTATATGAAATTTTTCAATGTTAAAGTTAAAACTTTTCTTTTTACCTAGACAGAAGAGGGGAAATGATGTGGGATGTCCTTCTGTTTTCTGTGAATATGTTTTATTGCCATTGTTTAATAAAAAGCTAATTTGGTCAATAGTCATGCAGAATAGAGCCAGGTTGGGAATCCTAGCAAAGATAAGGGGAAAAATGAGGTACAGTCTGGAAGACTCTAGCAGTTGCCTGAGAAGTAAATTGTGAGGTAACAATCTATGAGCATCATGGTAAAATATGGAATAATAGAAATGGGGTAATTTAAGTTGTAAGAGCTCACTAATAATAAGACTGAGATAATAGGCCGAACAGTTTGTAATTAATATTGAGCTTCTGAATAGTTATTTGGGAACTGGCAGGTGAGAAAGAAACATCTAGGTACAGATATTGATAACACTGTCAACTGAGGTTTGTTTACTCACGACCTCTCAGTATGATATAGCCTTTGTATAGATGCCTTGAGGAAGTAGAGACCACAGATATTACTTTCTTTTCCATTATTTAACATAGTTATTATACAACACTAAATCCTAGAATAAACATGTTTAGGTCTTGCCCTTCACTTTTATCCCAGATACCAGAAAGGAGTAGATTGCTAGAAGCTAAACTTACCTGTAGGTATAATTATAAATATTTACAATTGGCATTAGGAATAATGTTTGTTGAATAAGATAGTAGAAATATATTCTCTTCTAAGATACATAACCTTACTGAACCCAAGTGGTTGGTTAGGTTTAAAATAAAAAGCAATGCTTTCACCCTCTTCTGTCAGCCTTGTCTAATTAGAGAACTGCAGGTTATTGCCACATATTATGGTTCAAAATTTAAACTTGGCTGTGAGACACTGCCTGTAGTCTATTAGATGGTTCTATCTACCCACTCGTGAATACACGTCACTAAATAGACTCAAACATAAAAGAACATATGAAGTTAAAAGATAATAATGGTTCAAAGGATATAACAGAATTGAAGAAGAAGGAATATGGTTGAATTTGATCAAAACACATTATATGTGGTTGGAGCACTGATTCAGCAGGTAACAGCATTTGTTGCTCTTGTAAAGGACTCAGATTCAGGTTCCAGCACTCACGTAATGACTCAGAGCCATCTATACCTCCAGTTCAACAGATCTAGCACCATGGTGAACACACACACACATTCAGGGAAAAGCACATATACAAATAGAATAATATATAAGTATAAACAAACTGAACATGCTATGAATTATGAAATTAACAAATAAAATGTTTTTACTTTTCTCTTTTAAATTTAATTTTCTTTATTTTACATTCCAACCACAGTTCTTCCCACCCCTTCTCCCACTCCGCTTTTCTTCACTCTAGCCTACCCACCATCAGCTCCTCCCAGGGCTCCCACGGGGAGTCAATAGAAAAGTTAGAGAAGTAAGAGTGTATGAGTGTATACTATTCACAGTACCGAAATTCAGGCTAGTAGTGGGCATGTCTGCCATTCTTCCCACTCACTTTTTTCTTCTAAGCTTTTGTTCAGGAAACAGCATAAGGACATACAGATAAGGTCAAGAATAATTTAAGGACAAACAGTGGTGGCACAGGCCTTTAATCCTAGCACTCAGAAGGCAGAAGCAAGCTGATCTCTGTGAGTTTGTGGCCAGCCTGATCTACAAAAGCTAGTTCCAGGACAAGTTTCAAAGCTATAGAGAAATCTTGTTTGGAAAAAAAAAATTAAAAAACCGAATAATTTAAGTAGCAAATCATTGTTACAGATTCAAATGTACTGAAAAAGATGCAACTTAATTGCAGATATCAACTTGCCAAATCCTAAAATTGCCTTAATTTCAGTTAAGGGATTACTAGAATGGGATTAGTGTGGGAGCATGTTTATGGGTATCATCTTGTTTATTTGTAGATGCAGGAAGACATACTCCACTCTCAATGACACTATTGCCTTGGCAGGATATTATGAACTTTACGGAACAATAGAACGTTAGATAAAATGAGATGGAAACAAGTAAGGCAGCAGCATGAGAGATTAATTTCTCTGTTTTCTTGACTGTGGATCGTGATGGGACCAGATGTCTACAATTCTGTAGCTGTGCCTTCCTACATAATATAGTTAACCTGGAATTTAATTTACAAGCTTTCCACCTTCACGCTGTTTTTTGTCATGCTGTTTATAACCACTGACTCTACTTTCTAAGAATTACAAAATTACAAATATTTATTTTAAAGTGTCACCCAACAACTAAAGAAGAAGTCTCCAAAAGTTCCTGTTGAGGACATTTCACACTGAAAGCAGAACACTCATACTATGTGCTGGGGGAAATTAAATTATTCATTATAAATTATTTAAGGCATAGTATTTCAGTTGCAAAATAATCTGAATATAAAATTAGGAGAAGATAGACTAACTATGCTAAATCCTGCATGAGCCAGTCCAGTTTTATTGATCTCTGATTTTTTAAAGTCACATGATACTACATAAAATGTGGAAGCAAATCTGAAGCTTCAGAAGTTCTTCATTTCTCTTATACTTTGTGCTGATGGAAATAAGAGAGGATAAATTCATAATAAATTCTAGCTATCCTTTAACAACAAAAATAACGAACACTTTAAATTAAACCTGCGATTTTCACATGATACACAAAAGCAAGGTATGAACAGAAATGAAGGGAATGATGATGTTAAGTGTAGAGCTATAATTATATTTCTCATTGTATACTACTTGCCATGATTCTGTGATAAATTGCACGCAGAGGCAGAGAGCATATTCTAGAAATAAAGTGTTTATCCCAACAAAATGCAGAAGTCTTAAGACATCAGGTATTAGGCAGTAAATTACACCATTTGAAACTCTAAATGTCACCGAGCTGCTAAAGAAGAATTAATTCCTCATGTTATATATTTAGAACACACAAGATAATGTCAAATCATGAAATAATTATCACATAATTAGTTTTATTATTAATAATAGTAACAGATTTATTCTGTACGACATAATCAGCAAGGTTCTTCCAGTAAACTACGCAGTAAAAATAAGTTAAACACTTTACAAGATAATTAGCTTTGGCAGGGTACTAAGCACGATTTAGCATGCTACAGTTGCAATTTAGTGTATGGCAGAATTTCAACTAAATCATCAAATGTTTCTCTGCAGTTTCAAAATATTGGTTATATTATTCTCTGCAACTTACACTCTAGTTTTTTCTCCTCTGGGAATTGTCCTTAGTACATATTTAGGTAAAATATAAATCTTGGGACTGCCATCTATAATGCTGTTCTTTGAACTGGCAGTCTTTATACCAAATACTGTGATGAAATCCTATAGGCTGTTAAATAATGTGTGCTAAATTTCTCCCATTGAAACCCTCAAGAATGATAATAAAATGATTTACATGTCAAAACCAATTGTCAAGCCATGTCTCAGTACCAGTAGACATTTATTGCAGAATGTCTTTATTCAATTAGACTGTAAAATAATAAAAGCATGTTAATTTAAAAACCTCTGCTTTAAAATTTCATACATGTATACAATGAACTTGATCATACCTACACTCACTTAGCCCTTTACATGCTCCTTCTTATTGTAACATCTGAAATCAGAAGTCAGACTTATTTCCTATTCTCTTCACTTACTTCTCTTCATTTCCTTTTTTTTAATAAGAAAAAAATGACAACATTTAATTTTTCATCTATTGAGAGAAATCTGCAAAAAACTCATGTTTTCCTAAGGAAAGGCGTTTATTATTTTCTAAATATGAAAATAAATTAGAAAAACTTTGCATATACTTAGCTTCTATTGATATATGGGTTTTTTTGTTTCTTTAGAAAACACTTTTTATCCATATTCTTGTAGAAGATCACTTACATGTTCCTTCAACCTTGTCATACCAACTTTATTTTATATCTTCTGTCTTTGTGACACTCATATTTCTCATGCACATTTCTGGCCATTGAAAGAAGTAATTATAGCCTGCTCAGTGTCACAAAACAAGATATAAACATTGTGATTGATTGGCTATCATTATTTGTTATAAAATATGTTGTGATTGGTGACAGTGGAAATTACAATGTTTATGGCACATCATGTTGATTCATAACACGGAAATATTGCAGATTACAAGTAATAATTTGGTTATGTTAAAACAAAAAAGACAGAGAAACATTAAGCTAGAAAAAATCAGTAATGTCAGTATTTTGAAATAATAATAAGAAGCAATAGTAAAATAAATAATTTGAGAAATTTGGGGATATTTAAAAGAGATCTTTGAAATCTTTGTATAAACATTTGCTCATTTTCTGAAATGACTTATTCTAACTCAACCAATAGATGCTTTACTCAGTTGTTTTCAAATTTTGGTAAGAATGTCCTTAATAATTTACCATAATATACTCCACTTTTCGCTGTACTCAGATGCTTTGGTCAAAATCAGTTACTCATGACAAGTTGTGAAAAAACAGAGAATATAATTCATAATTTCTTCCTTGTAGACACAGAGGAGAGATGGACAGATCTAATCTCTCCCTTTTTCTGTTTGTTAAATCTCTTTATAGTATTTAGTATCAGAATATTTGCAACAAGGTATACCAATTAGTCTAGGTTACTTGTGGTGATCTGAACTATAAATTATCAATATGAAGAAAGGAAGAATTATAGGAATAAGATACATAATATTCAGTCCAATCAATTTTAATATTTTTATGCTTCTTCTGGTCATAATCTCTGAGAATTTTATTTCTTTAGACTTGTAAAAATATGGATCCTTAGCTGGGCAGTGGTGTCACATGCCTTTAATTCCAGCACTCAGAAAGTAGAGGCAGATGGATCTCTGAGAGTTCTAGGCAAATCTAGTCTACAAGAACTAGTTCCAGGACAGGCTCCAAAGCTACAATGAAACACTGCCTCGAAAAACCAATAAAAAGAGAATCTTTTAAACATCTTTTTCTGTAGCATTTTATTTTCTATTCTTATGTTATTTTTTCTGTGTCTTACTATAGATTTATCTGGTTTCTAGACCATAAATGCGGCAGGTGGAACTGTTTGGTACCCATAGTGTCTTTAAGGGAGAGTTAGTTTTCTAGCATCCAGCTCCTTTCAGTACATAAGAGCTAACAGCACTTCTTGATAACCTGCACATCCTTATTCTCACAATACTGACCCAATGTCAGTGGTCACCTAAGCCAAGAGTAAATGGAACTCCAGCAGCTAAAATATTGATTTGTCAAAAGTTTCAGAGGGTGCTCTTCCTCCAGGGATTATTGAGTAGAAATCAAGAAACCTTCTTTCTCATACAATTGGAATATTTATCTCTTTTCCAGTAATGCTGAGATTTCCATTTTTGAGCGGCAGCCCCTTATATGAATCGTCTTTCTCAACCATGGATTTGGTAACTGCTCCTTAAATTTTTCACTCCAGAGTGAATAGAGTGCCTAGCACTCATGAAGCCCTGTGTTTGATCTTTAGAACTGAAAAAAATTCTAAACAAACAACAATAACAAAAATTTCAAAAGGGTGAAAGTAGCTCATTTTATCACCCAGAGAGGAGGGGGAAGTAGAAGGATCAAAAATTCAAGGTCATTTTTGATGATATAGCAAGTTTGAAGCTATTAAAGGCAAAATGTGACAAAACCACATCACAGTTCATAATTCCTTTAATTTAGTTTATACTAGTTGTACAAAATTAGAGATTAAATCACGACATTTTCATACTGTGGTGATTAGTATTGAATACTTGAATGCATCTAGAATAGCCAGGAGACGATGATTTATGCATTCATTTATGATCTAAACGAGGCTGTCCTCTGAGTGTTCCAGTGAGGACATCTAGGCAACGCTATTTGATGTGAGATCTATCTTAATTGTGGGTGTCAACAGTCTATGCATTGGGGTTATGGAGTGAGCAGAGAGGAGCAGGTGAGATGACTGTAATCCTTCATCACTGGGCATCTTAACTGGATTAAATGAGAGTAGATTCCTGAATTTTTAAATATCCACTGCTTATTTATAGTATTTATCACAATATAGGTGTGATTAGCACTCCCTATAATTATGATATATGCTAATAGAATGATGCTCCCTGGTTGAAAGTATTGTTGAACAAATGAGACAATTTTTACATTAATTGCTGCTGATCATTTTGGTGTGTAAATGAGCCAATTTTCTCTGCTTTTCTTCTGTTCAGGTCACTTAGATTTCATAATTTCATTGCCTCATGACTTATTGCTTTGGCTAAAAGAGTAAGTATTATCCTGAATAAAAATAATGATAGAGGACTGACATGTCTTAAGCCAATTTTACAAGATTTTTTTTTCTGTTTTTCTCTCATTTCTTACCATACCCACTCCAGGCTCATCACGTATAGTTTTGAATTTGTTGAGATCATTTCCTTCTGTTGCTAATGTCTTCCTGCCTTTCATCATGGGGTACACTAAAATTTTGTCAAGCAATTTTCCAAGCCTATTGTTGTGGTCATGTCTATTTCATCATCGAATCTATTTATGTGCTCTTATATTTATAAGTTTGTATAAGACAAGCTAACTTTATATGTGGGATGTTATTGGTTATTGAATAAAGCTGTTTTGGCCAATATCTTAGCAGAGTAAGGCCACACACGAAATTTGAATGGAGATATTAGGGAGAATAGGCAGAGTCCAGGAAATGCAATGTAGCTTCCAAAACAGAAGGATGCCAGAACCTTTCCAGTAAGTCACAGCCTTATGGCTAATCACAAAATAATAGAAATGGGTTAATTTAGGATGTAAGAGCTAGCCACAAAATGCCTAAGCTATTGGCCAAACAGTGTTGTAATTAATATAGTTTTTGTGTGTTTATTCTGGTCTGAGCGACCAGGAATGATCAGAAATCTTTCTAAATTGTCTTTTTAAAATGAAACCAAACAGTTCTACCTGCTACATTTATGCTCTAGAAACCAGATAAATCTATAATAAAACACATAAAAATAACATATATATATATATGTATACATATGTGTGTACATATTTTCCTGATAGGATCTCATTAACTTGTATTATAAGATTTCTATTATATTGCATATGCTATGACAATAAAATAGACCAAGGACTGAGTTATTTGTCTTATTCAATTACTCGATCACCTCTCAGTTTGAATTCATAACTGTTTTTGTTTCAAATTCTACATCTTTTCTCAAGACAATAAAAACAGGTGCAGAGGAAAACAATGCTAATATCAATGAAGATAAGTAGAAAAATAACATATGCTTATGGAGTCTGCAGACTCTCAGACAGTTTTTATTTTTCATTGTCAAAAAAGCTGCAGATTGTATGGTATATCCTTTAATTTATTTTCCAGTTCTCTTGGATCAAAAAATAAAATATTAAGAAAAACAAGTTATATTACCTAGGTCAGCAATTGTTTCTTGGACTATTGAGGATGATTGAAATAAAATAATAACACTAACTAAAACACCACCAACAAAAATAGTACACAAGGGACATAATTATATATTTTATTTCCAGATTATATTGAGGGCCTTATTTTTATAAGCATGCATTTTATGTAGAATTATTGGTGTGAGAAGAGAACAAAATAAAAAGTTCAGGTCCTTAATGTGCTTTTAATGAGCCATAGTTTTATTCATTATTTCCACTTCTACACATTCTAGGAAGCCAAAACACTGGATGCCACAAATGAAATTAATTTTGTGATTTTCCATAAAAATTCCTGGTGTCATAAATACTCAATATGTTTTCATTTCTACAAATACTACCATTATTAACCTATTTAAATTATCTATTGCTAAGAAGGCCGGAATAGCAAGACTTGATTTCTGATGCTCACCTATTTTCCGTTCACAATTAAAATGTGGTACCAGTTTCTGTAGTATTGGGAATAAAGACCAAGCAAAGTGTAAATAGGTAATGGGTAGCTATTCTCTCTTTTTTTGAAAGTACATACAATATTTTTGGAAAATTATAGGAAGTTAGAAGTCCCAGTATGTAGCTTGCATTTCCTGATAAATTTATTAAGGTAGTGTGATGAGAATTAGGATTCAGGTGACAAAGTGGTAAGACACACTGCCCAAAATCAGAAAGAAAATTCCAAATAATCTTTAGAAAAGTCAAACCTTTACAAAGATTTATTTAATTCAAGATTTCTTGGGTGATATCGGGTGCCTTCACTGACATTGCATAGTCACCCAAATTTCACAGCTTACATGACTTCCATTCCCAGTGACGTATATTGCACATATATTCGTGCAATGGAATCTAGTTATCGCTGAACTATTATTGAGAATACATTCCTAATGTTGCAAACCCTGTGTTCTACCTGACCTTCTGCCTTTCTCTAACATTGGGTGGCTATACACAAACGTGCGCGCACACACACACACACACACACACACATCCATCTCTGTAGTTTTGCATTGTCAGAAAATGCATTCTTTGAGTATATCTCTTCTACAAACAAATGAGTATTCCTTATGACTTCTCTTCATTCCCATGGAATTGGACCTGCAGGGACTTCAGTAAAAGCATCCTCCTAACATAAAATGATATATTTATACATGGCTACAAATCCATTCCTCTCTTATTTACTTTTTAAAAATTTTTTATTTTAACTATATAAATTTGTGAAGGTTATAATTCTGGGATTAAAAGGACTATGATTATTGATGACAAAGAAAATAAAGCATTGAATTGTAAACTGATAAATGAGAATGCAACACCATAATCAGCTACTAGAATCATTACACGAGTGGTACTCTATACTGCTTGAATGATTTCCTTGTGTTGTGAAGCAATTGATAACTTGAATCTGTTTCATGAGATCCATATTCCCTAATAAAGCAGCTTGTAATGCAGACAGAGTTAATATTGGAGAAGTTCTGAGAGAAATGACTAATTGGCAGGATTTTGAGGAGCCAATTTCTTGCTCCCTTTGTGATGCATTGCAGAGACTGGACAGAGACAAATAGCCTGCTCACAGGATTTTTCTTTAGAAAATCAGTTCCTCAAATCCATAAGATCTGTAGTAGCGATTAATAAAATGTAAAAAGAGATTGATGGAATAGCAGAAAGAGTTAAACTCTAAGAATATCCAGGTCAAAAACCCTGACAGACTATCAATTCACAAAGTAAAAAGTTCTGGGATAATAGCCAAGAGAGATCACACCAAGATAAAGAGCTGTAAATCTTAAGAATGATTCTCTCTCTCTCTCTCTCTCTCTCTCTCTCTCTCTCTCTCTCTCTCTCTCTCTCTCTCCCTCCCTCCCTCCCTCCCTCCCTCCCTCCCTCCCTCCCTCCCTCCTTCCCTCCCTCCCCCCCTCCCTCCCTCCCCTCGGACCAACTTACTTATCTCACTCCTTTTAAACTTAAATAAATTTTCCTTCAAATCTCAAAATCAGATGGAACAGAGCTGAAAGAATAAGGATGACAAGCCCTAATCTTTGCCATTATATTCATTAGAATCAGAATATCTGCAGAACCCCAAAACCGTATGTGTTATAATTTAGTATTTTATGCAAGGAAAAGTTGCATTTTATGTAATTTGCAACACACAATAGATCAGGTTGCTTTGTTGTTGACTGAGAATTCTATGTCAGTTTATGTGGATGTTGCAAAAAATGACAACCATGAATAAAGAGGGCATAAAGTACAGGTTATCGTTAATAAGACATTCTGAATGACACATCAGAGAATCTAAAGTTCAGCAAAATTATAATCTTCAAGAAATTAATCTTTATTGTAAGAGATACTGATAAAAATGAGCAATTGCACAAGTTTTGATGGAAATATGAGATACCTAAACTATTTATTATTTGATACTGTGTAGATGATACTTTGAAAGTGTCCCTGGACATCATTTCACTTAACCAAATTATATATCTTTGGATAAGACACCGGATGTGATGTGTATCTCAAGATGATATGTTTTCATTATGATATCTGATACAGAAGTTTATATCAATTTGTAAAATAAAGCAAATAGTTTATTGTTGTTTCTTTCCTTTGGTGTACATTACATGAAGTAAATGGAGCAGTTATTAAAACATACAAAATTGAAATGTCAATCCCTCACAGCAAAGATTTAAGCTAGTAATACTCAGAGCTTTATGGAAGGGTGATACTTTACATTTCCTCCATATTAAAGAAAGGCATCATTCCACCACATCTATTGAGATGTGCAGTGGGTTAATGATGGCTTCTTGGATAAAGGTAATATTGTACAATAAAGATTTCCGTGACTATGAATAACTAGAGACACACATAGTTAGCATATTTCACCTTCAATACTTCTAATGCATAAGGGAAATGAATTCTAATTTCTAGATGTTGTCCAATACAGGTTCTCCTGATGTGCTTTGGTGTCACTTACTTAGACAAAATGTGAAGATAATAGAATTTCAATATTTTTTCTCAGCATAATTTACTAGATCTTTTCCAAGCTGATGTTTCCAGTAATGTAGTAAAGGTGTAAGGACTACCACTTGTTAATACTATTTATTTCTGGAAGTACACATTTTGTAGCCCTGACTTATATTGTTGCTATTTCTATTCTACTGCCAAGTGGATATTACCACTATACTTGATTTTAAGTTTGGCGAGTTTCACATGAATACTAAGGCTTGACAAAACCATTATACCACGGTGGTCATAGTTCGGAGTGTCCTGTCAGTAAGCACTTAGAAGATCACAATTTGAGAATTTTTTACATGTATGTCACAGTTGGACAAATGAAAGATGCACAGTGTGTCTTGTGAGTTTGTGAGAATGTATTTTGGTGGGTTTTCTCTTGGCAATCAAAGCTAATTATTCATAAAGGAAAAATGACATATTTCCCTGAACTTTGGAATTTGAAACCTGAAGGGAAGGAGCAGCAGCACAGTTTGAACTTTAGTTTAACACTTGTAATCTCTAATAAAATAAAAAAGGCCACAGTTTGGATGCAAGGTCCTAAATGAGCCATAGAGTTGCCTGAATGGGAATTTCAAACCTTTCCAGTGAGTCCTTAGGGGACTACTAATAATCAGGTGTTCTTATTTTCTTCCCTTTATGCTTGCACAGGTACCCATATTCCTAGAATATCTCTTTAAAACTACACTTCCGCTGCAAGTTCAGCAGGCCATTCATTTACTTTTGGTGTTTTGTTTGTTTCTTTAATTTCATGCTGGTGGTATTGAGACAGGGTCTCAGGCAAACCACATATTGGCCACCAACTTTCTATGAATCAGAAAATACCCTTGAATTCCTAACTCTTCCACTTCTACCTCCTGAATTTTATGATTAGCATTCCTTCACTCTACTATGCCAGTATTTTCTGGGTTCTCACCTGACCAATTTCTGAGATCATCATAATTTTATAGCTTAGTGCATGTGCTGTAAATGTTTTTATACAAAATTGATTCTTTAATCTAATTTAGTAATATTAAGGAACTTCAGATACTCAATGAAACACTTTCAGTTTGGATATTAGAGAAGCCAAGAAATTGTGTGTGTCTTAAAGCAGCATACTTGCCTCTCTATATTTCATATTCACCACTATAGTTTTGTTCAATACTGCTGTTCATATGCCTCTTATTTTCGGTCTTCTAGTATTTCATTTAATTCAGAAAGTTTCTCTCTCTCTCTCTCTCTTTCTCTGCTCTTCTTGGACCTGTATTTCTTCACAGTATGTTTGTGAAGGTGCAATGATAATATTTTGGATACCAGGTTTTTCTTCTCTATTGTCTTCAAGGTTATTGACCAAAGATAGTAAATGAACTAAATGCAAAAATAAAAGAAAAACAATTTGTTAAGTTATATGTCATACAGAGAATAAATAAAAATGTCAAAGACAGTAGATACGCAAAGAAACCATTATTTCATTCCTTTAAATGATAATTATCAGTTAGCACCATTGCCAGTTTTTATTGGCTCCATTATAATTTTTAAGGATGAACTGATGAAGTTGCATTGGTAGAACAGCAGGGGAAGAAAAGAAACATAGAAAGTGCTCACTCACATAAAACCCTTTCATCCTTCAGTCCTGTTTGTAAAATTTACTTAGCCAATCTTACATCATCCTTGATGGGTACTAGATCCATGTATTATTGTGACTTAGTAATGATCACAGAACTTGCCTTATGTTTGTCATTTCTAGCCTTTTGATGTTCTTTGATAAGCAAGTCCTAGCAGAATGCACTATTATGGAAAGACAGTAAAACTGAAGTGGAGGTGAAATGAAGTTAGGAATGTTTTAATGCAAGCTTAGTTTCAGGTCACTACTTTGCTTATCTATTAGTGAGGTAAGATCAAGGCATGCTTAGTTTTTCTCTCTATATGAGCAGCTATGAAATAACAGCTTTGGGCAGGTAGTAAGTCTATGTCCTTGGATATTGGGAATGTCTTAAAATGGAATGCTTTTGCCTAGACCCTAAATGCCTCTCCATTTCAGGCAGTAAAAATAAAAATCAGGGAAGGCAGATTTCTATGTTTAGATAGGAAAGAGGAGCAAAGACTAGGTAGCGGCAAGCAGGTTTCTTCACTGTGTGACTATCTTCACACATAGCTCAAATAGTGCTCAAATAGTGCTGAATTGTGGGAGATAAATCCCAAATTTGTAACAGAAGGGAAATAGGTAGAGTAAGAAATCTTACAGCAAGAAACAGCCACTTTATTCACAAGCCAATAATTCCAATATGCCTGCATCTTGGTTTAAACCTCCAACAAAGCTCTTGGCTCTGATAAGTCGACCTCATGAAAAGATCTTTGAGCAATTACTGTACAATTTTGCAGCTTGTAGCAATTCTAAATAAATTACTGGTAACTTCTAGTTCAGGGGGAGAATTAATCCACTGTTGTTGGTACATAGACCAATGTCATGCTTTGTAGATCTCTCAAAAATCTTTAATGCAAAGAGAATAAAGTAAGACTTTAGATCTGTATTTTTATTGCTATTCAGAAGCATTGATTCTGTGCTGACTTGATTTATATGAAAAGCAAATATGAAGTCACTTAGCATAAAGGGTAAATTAACTGCCAGAATATATTATGGGCCTTTTAACCATTGCATACAAAAATTATAACTATATGACGAAGAGATAAATAGGACAGGATTTTGTTGTGAGAACCTCAGGTACCATGGCAGGTCAGAGAAAAATATTACCACAGGAACCAAAACCTGTTAGTGGAATACCTCAACCCTTAGCTCTGAGCAGTCCAAGGAAAATGCTGCCTTCCATGAAAACTGATTCATATTCAGATGTGTAAAACCAACTATCCATTCACACTATGTTATCTTGAAAAACTATTTCAATATAAAACCCATTATTAACAGTTACTATAAATTTAATGATTAGATTCTGAAGTAAAGCATATTGTTTCTCTATCAGAAATCAGAATGAAAACAACAACAACATAAAATCTACATATAAGAGCAACCAAGTAATACAGAATTTTGTGTACAACTTCCAACTTCCCTTTCTGAAAAAGACAGTTTACTTTTAATTACTGAACTTTTATTTAAGAGAGGTACTTAAAGTTTCCTCACTTCTGGAAAGTAAATGAAGGTCTTTGATTCTTATCCTGCTTTGAAATACAAACAATGCTCAGAAAGGTGTACCTAAAATTCTCTCAGATTTTTTTTTTGCTTTTGTGATTGCCATTGGCCCATCCCTATTATCCAAGTTTGCCTTTATCTTTTAAAGTCCTCAACATAAAACAATTTGAAACTATCATTGTTGCAATGCCATAGCTTGTTATGATGCAAAAATATACTTCACATAACTACAGAGGTTTCTTCAGGACTCTTGAGATTCTCCAAGAAATCAGTAGTTGGCACCCTAGGAATTTGTAGTGGTTATTTACAATTGTAAACTCAACAAAATTTAGATTACCTAATAAGAATCTCAGTGAAGGGCTGCTTAAATCCTCTTGGCCTATGGGAAGGTCTATTGGTGATTATGTCGATCTTACTGGAGATAAAAAAAAAAGTCTCTACTCTGGGTGGAACAATTTCCTAGAAAGGGGATAGTTAACTGTATAAGAGAAGGGAATGAAGGTAGAGTAGGAGACATGCATACATTCAAACTTGTTCTGCTCATGACTGACTATGAATGTGAGTAGCTGCTTTAAGTTCCTGATTTGATTTCTTTGCTGTGATGGAATTTAGTAACCTGGATTATAATTTTAAAAAAGAAAAACTTTCCATATTTCACTGGTCATTGTATATTAATACTGCAAGATGAAATGAAGCTAATTAGGAACCTTTTAAAATATACTTACATTTGCAGTGTAAGTATTTGTGTTATAATCTAGTTTGAATTAATATGAAATTGCATGTTATATAAAGTAGATCGACTTATGAATATACTTTCCAGAAAATATTATAAGGCATCCAATTATTGGTTCACACTTATTAGAAAACATTGAAAAGTTTTCACTTATACACCTTAATACACACACACAGAGAAACAATATTAAAAGGTTTTCATATACAAACATTAATACACACACACGAACACACATATATTCAATTCACATGCCTAAATCTTAATAGCAGAGAATAGAGGCTTTATTTCACTTGCTATGTCTGTCATTCCTTCTTTCTCTGGTCCCCTCCTCCCTCCTCCCCTCTTTTCTTTCTTATTTTCTAGTGCAATGAGTAAAGACTTTAGTTAAAATATAAATCCATTAGTTTTTATTTATATTACTTGCATCAATATTTCTCATATAATTATATGTTAAGTCTCCAAGTTAGCACTTTCTTCCTTTTTTAAAAAATTCTTCAGTGCATGTGATTGTGAATGTTTTGCATCTTATGTATGTGTTTGCATGTGGGTGGGGGGACATGTGTGTAAAGATGTGCTTGCACATGTGTGTAGCATGAGGGCCAGGCTTGTTGGGGTTTTTGTCCTGCCCAGTTCCCACAGCTGGCAAGCCCCAAAGAAATCACAAAGAGAGTCCATATTAATGATAAACTGATTGGCCCATGAGCTCAGGCTTCATATCAGCTCTTATAATTTATATTAACCCATTATTCTTATTTATGTCTCGGTACCTTTTTCATTGGGGCAGGTCACATCCTGTTTCTTCTGTGATCTGGGCAGGACTGGGGAGGAATGGGCTTCCTTCTTCCTAGAATTCTCCTGTTCTCATCATCCCACTTCTACTTCCTGTCTGGTTGACCCGCCTGCACTTCCTGCCTGGCCAATCAGCATTTATTTAAAACATGATTGACAGAATACAGACAATTCTCCCGCACCACCCCTCCTTTGTTTATTTTTTTAAACAAAGGAAAATATCCATAGTCCATTTTTTGGGAATGTGGGCATAGTATTCCAGGCTACTTCCTGCTGGTTGGGGGCGCAGATAAGTCCTGACTGGAGTATCCTGTGAGGCTTGATCATCTCAGGCAGCAGTCTTGAATCTGTTCTGGATGTAGAACTCAGACATCTGTACCCTCTGTTCTTACCGGAGATTTCTCAGGTGGTCTTCATTGATCAAACCTGATTTTTCTTAACTCAGAATGAATCTGAAGCCTCTCATTTCCAGTGGAAACAAAAGCAAAATCTCTTCTCCAAAGTAATATACCTTTTCACTTCAATTTTGAAGTAATTCAGCAGCATTTATAAGCAAATATCTTTTAACAGCTGTTGCTCCTTCCTCAGCATTGAAACAATTCAAAGAGAGCATAATAGCATACAGTATCAAGATTCTCTGTGTGTTTTCCATCTTTATGCAGCTTTAAGATCTATGTCTTTTATTTTTACTTTTTGGCTTTTTGAGACAGGTTCTCTGTGTATCTTTGTCTGTCCTGGAGCTCCCACTGTAGACCAGGCTGTCTTTGAACTCACAGAGATCCTCTTGCCTCTGCCTTCCAAGTGCTGGGATTAAAGGTGTGTACCACCACACCTTGAATTCACAGAGATCTGTCTGCCTCTGTCTCCCAGGGATTGGGATTAAAGGTGTGTGCCACCATGCCTTGAAGTCACAGAGGTCAGTCTCCCTCTGTCTCCCAAGCAAGAGAAATAATCTTCCTCAAACAAGATCACTAAGTGGTTATCTATTACTAAATTCTAAAGTTGTATTCATATAAGTAATATTATGTCATCTGAGTAGGTGACATTTAGTTATTTAGGTGTGTGTGTGTGTGTGTGTGTGTAACAACTTAAGAAAAGAGAATTTATAAATTTTAGAGGGCACAGGAGTTAAATTAGAGGGAGGAAAAGAGGAAGGAGAAAGGAAATGATATAATTATATTCTATTTGTGTTTTATTGTTTAAAATATGTTTTTAATTGAAATAGAATTATATTAATTTTCTCCTTCCTTTTCTTCTTTTAGCCCACCCCAACTGCCATCTCTCAAAACTCTTCCATGGACCTTACACTCTCAAGTTGATACCCTTTTTTTCTTTGATTTTATAATTACACAAACAATTGTGGTTTTGCACAAACACACTGCTTAGTCAGTTTTGCTGTTTGTATGTTTCAAGGTTACATACTCTTTAGAGTATAGGTGTAGGATGGAACTTTCTGTGCAGGACCCAGTTTCTCAAGGGATTATGACAAACAAATGATACTGGATCCTCCAAAATAATGGGCGCTTCTGACTAAAGAAAAGTCTAAGTGAGGAAATGAAAAAAAAAATAGAAGGATTATTTTTCAACTATACTGCTGACAGGGGATTAATATTCAGAGTACACAAAGAACTAAAAACAAAATGGTCAAGGAAACAAATGGACCAATTAAATAGACTTGGGATCTAATTAAGAGGTTTTCACTTGGATAAATAAAAATAATTAATAAATACCCCCAAAAGTGTTCATCATCTTTAGTATTTAAGAAAATGAAATTAAAACTATTTTGAGGTTTAATTTCCCCCTTGTCAGAATGATTTAAATGAACAGAACTACTGAGAAAATGTGCTGGGAAGGTTGTAGAGAAAGAAGAAACTCATTCACTGTTGGTAGGAATGCAAATTGATGCCAACTCTAAAATTAGTACAGAGAAGCTTCAAAAGCTAAAAACAAATCTGCTATATGATCCAGCTATACCATTCCTTGACATATATTCAAAGATCTCAACTCCCTTCTCTGCAAACTTGTTCAACATTGTTTCTTCGCATGCTATTAAAAATAGCCATTAATAGAAACCATTAATAAAATCACAGTATTTGCATGAATAATGAAAATGGAGTATATATACAAAATGGTATAAATTCTGCTATAAAGAAAGTGGAATAATAACATATTTTGGGTAAATGTAATGACCTGGAAGAATTTATAATGAATGAAGTAACTCAGACTCAGAAAGACAAACACCACATGTTTTCTCTCATTTGCAGTTCATAGTTCTAAATATGCAAATGTGAGTGTAAAACATGAAGAGAGTATCACTGAAATCAGAAAAGACCTTATTCAATATATCAGCTCAAAATGTAAGAGCACTGTCAAATAGCCAAGAATTTTTTGTTGACTTACCAGTAAATTAGAAAAATAAAACTTCTCAATAATAAGATGCCAATAGATAACAAGTAATGATCAGTATACTCAAATTGTGGAGATTAACTTATTTCTTGCCACACCAAAGAAGAATATGACCTAGATGATTTCAGTTTGCATTAACAAAGGAATAAATATTGGCTCACTTGAGTTCTGTCCTTGGATATTAAGAGTCACATTATTGGCAATAGCAACTTAATAGTTGAAATATATCGTCATTGAAAAACTTTTTATTAATATAAAGTCACATCAATTTGTAAGTAATTCCAGTGGTGATCCTCACCCAATAGCTTCAACAATATGTTTATTTTGCCCAGTTTTTCCTTTGAATTGACAATTTTGGAATAGTATAAATTGCCTTTGGAAAGAAGCTTTCATTAGCTTTTATTAGAAACCCTTGGATAATAAGTGAAATTTGAGATAGTATATGTTCCCTTCATTTTAGCAGTTATTAAGGCATTGAACTAGAATATTACAGAAAGTAATGTGAAAATTCTGAAAAGGCATGTAATGCTCTTATTGTAACCCTAAGCTATTCTCTGAATATATAAATTGTCGTTATTCTTCAGTGTCCTGTGATCAGGGAAAATTGAAGAAGGAATAAAATATGTTTCATAATATGCAGTTTCTAGTGACATATTTGAAAACTATGTTTCTGATAATGTGATAATAACTGAATTATACAATACAATTATTGTACTTTATTAACTATATTTTATTATAAAAATAAACCTCCACTTTAAATATTTTTCTTTCTCAAAGCTCTTTAAAACACACCATATAGAAAATTCTTAAAGTTTCATTTTTATAAATATCATATAGACATTACATATTATAAATATATAACAATTCATATTTTAAAAGCAAAATTAGAATTTATTTTATATATAATATAAATTAAGAATTTACTATTTCGTTATTATATTTAAAAATCTCAAAATTATGCCTAGCTCATTTATACATACAATTTTCATTTTCCTATCAGCTTCAAGAGTTACTATGAACAATAAATAATTAAATTACAGGTAGTTATTTACACAACTGGAATGGACTTAAAAATCTTCATAATGGGTAACCCCTGTCTTTAGTTCTATATTCTAACTATAGAAGAGGAGTAAGAAGAAAAATTTAAAGCTAAGCATAAGAATATGTAATAAAATTACTGAAGAGAAGAAAATAAAAGATTAAACATAGACCATAAAACTGACTTGCCATGACTTCCAGAAGGAAATAAAGGAGTGGATCAATGGGGAAAACCTTATGTTAAAATTTGTTACTAATACATATATTCATTTAATTATGAAAATTATGTAAGTTCAATAAAATCAGAAATTAGAAAGACTAATAAGTTCTTTGGGAATTGAAATAAAAATTAAGATAAGAAACATGAGAAGATGGTATAGAATGTCTTTTATAGCGTAAGCCTGTGTCAAAAAATATCTTAGGTATTTAGTGTATTTAAAATTTGTGATTCAATAAAATATGACGAAGTGCTCTTGCCACTGCTGCCAAGACTAACCTCAAGAAAGAAAGAAGCAGCTGAATAAGCTGGTTTCTCTCTCTCTCTTTTTAATACATGGTGACTCATGCTGAAATTCCAGCAGTGAGGAGAACAAGACAGTGTGGTTACCCTGAAATTCAAGAAGTCTATTCTAATGACAAAGGTTCCAACTCAAGAAATCAACCGACAATAATAGCAAAAAATGAAGATCTTTTCCATTCAGTAGGCTGCCTTTTTGTCTTTTTGGTTGTGTCCTTTACTTTACAGAAATGTCTCAGTAGGTCCCATTTATTTAATGTTGCTCTCAGTGTCCGGGCTACTGGTGTTAAATTTAGGAACAAAGAGGATAAGAACATGATTGGGACACCCACTGAAACAGCTTATCTGAGCTAATGGGAGCTCACCAACTCTGGCTGGACAGAAAAGGAACCAGCATAAGACCAAACTAGACCCTCTGAATTTGGGTAAGAGCAGACTGTGTGGCCACTGGCAGTGAGACCAGGTTTTATTCTTTCTGCTTGTACTGGCCTTTTGGAATCATTCTCTATGGATAGATACTTTCTTCAGTCTAGATATAGTAGGGAGGGCCTTGGTCCTTCTTCAAAGCAATGAGTCAATGTGGAGTGGATAGGGTTTGTTGTGGGGTGGGAAGGTGAAGAGAATGGGAGAAGGGTAGAGAGTGGGAACTGGGATTGGTATGTTAAAATGCAAAAAGATAGTTTTTTTGCTTTAAAAAAGATAAAATAAAATAAAGGAAGAAAGAAGTAAACCTTGCTTTACACAGAACTTAATAGTGTTTTTATAATGAGTATTGCATGGAGAATAAGCTTCTCTACTGAAGAAATTGCCACAAATGACAGTTACAAAGAGGTACACAATTCTTTATGAATAAAATATAATAGCAGTTCAAGTTATAATATTGAAACTTCAATTAACATGTTTTTCTGAATGGATATATGCACCTCCATCAAACAAAAACACTATTGTATTATAAGGCTACAGGTCGAATAACCTTAACTGCTAAGAGTCGGCTTCATTTGGAGGAAGAGAGTCTAGATGCTAGAAACCCATAAATACTACGTGGACATCTGAAGGATGCCCACAGAGTGTGGAGATGTCTGCTCTCATTAGTTCACTTCTGATCATGTAGTCAGTATGGCTAGGAGCCAAAGTTAAGAAAAATCACACATAAGCAGTCAGTAGAAAAACAGCAAAATTCCTGAAGGCAGTATCAGTCATACTATAATGTAAAAAACTCATTTTGCCTTCCAGTTTCTTGGGAACTGAGAATTGGAGCAGCTAAAATATACGTTGAGTACCACTGTTTTTTTCCATTACACAGATAAGGATATGAGCTCAACATGATAAAGATACTTGTTAAAGTTCAAGAACTACTAAGATGGAAAGACAGTATGTACTCGAGTAGCCTGACCCAAGAATGCATGTGTGCTAACGCTATACTAAACACTGATTTTGTGTCTCCCACACAGCGCTATTGGGTTATAAGTACAGATTCTCTTGTTGTTTTACACAGAATAGTCTTGCCTTCTACTAGGGACATTTGTTTCAGAAAATACACACTCTTCTAGCTGTTGAAGCACATCTGGCTGCCATGACTCCTAGGGGTAATGTTTAGACTACACCTTAATTGGAGATCTCAAATGACTCAACTCTGAATTCAAGGCTACAAGAGAAATTAAAGCATCACAGATCCTTTTGGTGGTATCTGTTCGGTGGCAGTTCTGTGCTCCTGCTTTTTAAACTTTGCATATAATTAACTTCAACATGAAGGAGGAGAGTGACTGATACATTAAAAGGTGGCTGATAATATTCTTAAACAAAGCTCCATAGGATTAACTTAATAGCACTGATGACCTTGCAGGTTACACACTTAGTAGACATCCATGAGGCACATTGACAATACTAAAGGGACAGCAGTGTCAGCACTGATAATTATAAAGAGCAACACAGCCAGCTGCAAATAATTTGACTCTGACAATGGGCTGGAGAGCTTCCAGCATTTTATTGTGGCAACCTGAAACTCTGTAGTGAGAAGGAGCTCTCATGCATGCTGTAGGATGTCCCCTAACAGGCATGTAAATACACACACACACACACACACACACACACGTGCGCGCGCGCGCGCACTCACGTGTGCGCCATGAACACTAAATGTATAAATAAGTGGATTCTAATAAAAAGATCTTGTTTTTTAAAAAGTAATAAACCCAGCTGATGGAAGACAATCACATGTTTATTTTCATAAACAGTAATCATTATTTGGAATTTTCTGGTTTCGTTATAAGAATTATTGCAGGTCAAGCTGATTAATACAACCAAAATATGTTATCTCCAAGTCCTAAAATTATAAAGTCTGATTTAATGTTATTGCCTTTGGGGACTTTGAGACTGTCTCTTCCATATTCTATTTCCTGGTGACACCTGGAAGCTTTGGTATTCCTGGATTTTCAGATCTTCATTTCAACTCTGTCTTTGTGTTCTCATGCTGTCCCAGTATTTCTCTCTTCTTTTCATGACAAGATCTTGATGCTGGTTGAAGGCTTGAGCCTACTCCAGCAAGGCTACCTCTTCACTTAGCTGGTCACATCTACAGCCTTCCAGAGAAGATCCAGCTGTAATGTTCTGGGGCAGGCTGCCTTTTCTTTCCTTTCAGTCTTTACAAATAATGTTTACTATTTACTGAAATGCTGTTCATTAACAGGTATACCTTTAGCATGAATTGAGGGTGACTCTCAGATAAAATTCACACTGAGCTTTCCTTATAACTTAAAACAAATTTTTAATTTTATTCCATAGACAAATTTATGATTTTAAATGTGAAAACTTCAAAAAAAGACAAGAAAAGCAAATTATGTTGAGGAATTCTCCTCTGTATGCTGTGAATAGCATTGGTTAATAAAGCTGTTTTGGGCCTGTGAACCCTGAGCATCTTCATTTCCCTGTCCTCCCAAGTCTGTTTCCTTACCCTTTTGACCTTCACCAATTTCCCCCAAAAAAGGAAAAAGAAAAAAAAAGAAGTCTGATTTATGTCGCTCATATACACACTGGATGATGGTCAAACTCATTGTTGTCAGCCCTTTGAAAAAAACAGTCTTTCCCCACCCAAACTTCCTTTAGCCATCAGTTTAAGTAGCTACATTTCAGCATCCTTATCACAATACTTAAGAGTTCTTTTTTTTTTTTTTTTTTTTGGATTTTTCGAGACAGGGTTTCTCTGTAGCTTTTTGGTTCCTGTCCTGGCTTTTTGATAACTTTCTGTCTAAGCTGCTGCTTTTTCGGGGGTGAGGGTCAGGGTAGAGATTGTCACAGAAGCATTTTGTATCGCAATTTTTCAATTGTGCATCTGCGGTCATCAATACCATGGAAAAAGCAGCTTCCTTATCTGTAAAATCACTGGGAGCACGGATTATGGACTTTATCATAGTCTGCAAGGTCAGTTCGAGCCAAAAACTTCATCATGATCCCGGTGGCAATACAGACAATGCCCATCAACATGCCCTTCTACCTCTGCATGAGCCAAGGAAACCATTAGAGCAATTTTAATTATCTATGTATATCAATCCAGAAATGTTAAAAGAGTGTTCCAACGCCATGCCAATATTATTTTAGGTGAATCAATCCAAGTATGCTGTACACTATTTTATGATTAATTTAAAAATGTTCTCTTTTCAAATATTTCTTTCCACAATAATCTTTCCAATTTCTGTGTATTTTAATAAATGCAGTGTGACACACGGATGAAATGCCTAGATCACACATGATACAATTAAATTAATCAACACAAAATTATCAAATTAATTGATAATAATCAATTAAAAGTGAACACTTTTAACACAGTTTGGTCTTCCCAGGTATGAAATGAAACAGTTGGTTTCTTTCTGATCAAAACCATGCCCCAGTTTTTAATACCACTAATCAAATCAACTACTTTATGTCTCACATTTTTATTTTCGCATAGCTTTACTTAGTACATGTTACATAACATTCGAGTTATAGTAGACAAATGCTCTGAATATTTCTTCTGTTAACACAGATTTTGTAGCATGGTCATGCAAACTCCTATTTGACATAGAATTATTTTGTTTGCTAGGAGCTATATACAGCCTTTGTTTTATATTATTTCTTAGCAAACAATGATGGGATTCTTTAATTGATAGATAAATAAAAGACAGACAGATGATACATAATATAGATAGATCATGATAAATACATGATAGATAGGCATGCTATATAGCTAGATGATAGGATATAGAGATGACCCATAGTTATAAATTCACAATTTCTCAAGATTGGTGACAAGTCTCAGTATCAAAACTGTGAAGGAGGAGTTCTAAATATTTTATTAATGAATTAAATGTGATTGATACAACACCATCACCTTAGTCCAAGCCACAATTTTGTGTTGATACAGTTTTAAGAGTAAGAAATTGAAGTGTTTAAAATTCTTGCACTATTTAAAGACAAACGTCCCCCTTTCCTTTTCAATATATTTGATTTCATGAAGTATACAGAACTCTAGGGAACAGTGCTATGAACATTCTCATAGAAATTCCCTCATATTCATGTAAATGTGCATTGCTATTGACATAGTTTTGTGCTATTTTTAATTTTAGTTCAAACTTGAGCAAAAGTTTTAATAATTAGTAATAAATTTAAGTTTTAAAGCAATTCAGGCCATTGTTAATATAAAAATCAATTAAGCAAAGCCCTATTTAAATCTTGGCAAAGCTCATTTGTGCTGCCTTTGTCTGAGATATGATTGTAACACAGATTTATGTGATTCTGTTTGACTTTGTGTAGGTTTCTGACATCAATGAGTTTGTACATTCCAGGGTAGGGGTATGTGAATTAAAAATGTTAGGCAGATAAAAGAGAAATACAAAAGGAAAGGACAGAGACACATAATATATTCAAGAGGGCAACCCAGTGAATACTGAATTCACCCAAGTTTATTTGTTTTGTGCTTTGTATACCCAATCCAAAAGGGGGGAAGTGATGTAATATATTATGATTTCAAACAATATGTGGATTTTTGAAAGTTAATGACATAGGACTATAATGGGAGAAGATCTTCCTGGAATTCTTTAGATAATGATGCACCATGCTATACAAACTTGCTGCCAAATGTGACACAACCCTGGGTAAACAACTCAGTATAAGGAAATGTTCTGTCCGCTCATGGTGTGAGGAATTCAGTGTGACCCATTGGTACTCAGGCTGGTAGTTGCAAAGTATATTACAGGGAAGTGCGTTGTGGAGCAATAGCTCACTTCAAGAGACTGCAATGGGAAATAGAGAGAAAGGCTAGAACCATGACATTTTCTTTAAGAGAATATGATCTAACTTCCCCCAAGTGACTGACATTTGCTTTAAGAGCCCATGATTTAACTTCTCCCAAGTGACTGACATTTGCTTTAAGAGCCCATGATTTAACTTCTCCCAAGTGATTGACATTCCCTTTAAAAGCATATGGTCTAACTTTGTCCAAGTGGCTGACATTCCCTTTAAGAGCATATGATCAAATTCCTCCAAGTAGCCTATACTTCAAAGGACCTTCACTTTGTCTTTTAATGTCTAAAGCTGTTGACTAATAAGAATGCAACACTTGCATTCTTTAGGGACCTGTGGACAAACTCTTCTGTGTATTGACTTGTATAAGTGTCATTCCGTGCAAGAGTGCAAAGTACACTCAATACAAGTTTACCCAGTTAATTACTCTTTCTGTTGTTCACTGTGATGGGGCTTGACCCTTAAGAAACTAGACTGGAGATTTTTCACTTTCCCCTAGGTGTTACTCTTCCATTGTTGCATCGTGATTCCTACTGTACTTTTGCAAATTATTATGATGAAATAAAATCCTTAGATTATTTGGTGGATGTTATTTCTCTTACAAAATTGTTTATGATTCATCTCTGAACAGTTTTAATATATTTAGTAAAATTGTCTACTAAGTGGAAAATATGGAGATGCAATAAAACATAGGCAAACCTCAGCTATTTTCCAATCTTCTAAAAGTTATATCTAAACATATGAATTTTTTCATTATTTTAAAATAGAAAATCTATTGCATTGTTTTAGTAGGTTTTCGTGGAAACACGCCATTTAGAATAAATGAATTAACATATGTATATAAAACTTTTATAAAGTTCATTTATTTATTATGTAAATTTATCTTTGTGTTTGTAGGTATTTATATGTACAGTATTTTCTCAAAATTCATAGATAAGATAAAATCGCAATAGCATGAAGAAAAGAGGACAAAGTCACAAAACAGCAATTAAGTTCATTCTGTAACCACAATGTGATCAAGTGAGCATTTGTGTGTATAATGAAAAGGGACATCATTTATGTTGTACATATGAAAAAATATGTTTCATAAACAGAAAATTTATCTAATCATGTAGAAGTAGCAAATGATGAAAAGTTCTGAAACTATGTACTTTGTATTTTCATATTTGAATTTCTTATTCTCAGGGCATGAGCAAGGACTCAACAGTTTAAAGCAATGGCTGCTCTTCCACAGGACTCACGCTCTATTCCCCATCTACATGATGGCTCACACAATCTCTAACTTCCCTCTTGGGGATCATTTGGGCTTTTCTGGCTTCCACAGCCTCTGGACACTCACACAGCATAGAGACATAAATACAGGACAAACAATCATATATATAAGGAATAATTAAATAAAAACAAATCTATGATTACTGTTTTTTATTATGTGTCTTATAATTTACTTTAATAAGAAGCAAAGTCTGTTTTTCTATGAATCTGAAATCATTTGTGTTTTTAAATTACCAAAAGTCATTACACGTTTATTGATATTGTACATCTCCAATTTTTTCATTATGAACTTTAGTACTTGTATGTTTTACTTTGTCTAGATATTATCTAGAGAGATATTTTAGTTACATATATCACAAGTATATTTTTATATTCTTCAGTCATTACCAAAAAATGACTAAACAGAAGAGATATCAAGCCAGATGTAAATAATTGTTTTTTAACTTGAAAAATACTCTTAGATAACGCTTTTAGAAGTGTGTTGAGTCGAGGTTTTGACATAACTAGCAAAGTTGCACCTAGTTTTTCACTTATCATGTGTACTTTAGATTCATACTGAAATATGCTGTAGAACTTTCTTCAGTTACAAACTTTTTGACAATGTCCTTTAACAAAACCATATCATGATGTACAGTGTGCATCTACATACTAATAAGGCACAGATAATTTAGAAAATACTCAATTCTTGTCTGTTTTGAGGAGGAAGGGGTTCACCTGATGTTTTAAGTCAATGTTTCCAACTTTCATGCAAGCTTAACAGAAAAACTGGATAGAAGATAAGAAGGCTTACAGCCATGGCGCAGTTCTGCTTCCCTGACTCCACGATTATCCTATGCAGGGACTAACATATTCAGAAGGTGAGGTCACCTAAGGAAATTTCCCCTTGTGTATGCAGTCCAGACCACCTACTGGATACCGTTCTCTTAATCCATGTTTTCTCAGTGTCTTACTTAAACTGATCCCACACTAGTAAGTCTGACCTGTGACATGCCCACCAATAAATAACTGTTTTTAACAATTTGCTTTATGGTTCAATCTATTTGCCCCTACATGTTTGTGGAAAAAATTAAGATTAATCAAATAAACTGTGAAAAATTATAAATTTTATCAATTACTTTAAGTTATACTCAAAAGCAGAGTTTTGAAAATATCTTATATTTGAAGAAACTTATTTTTCTCCTACTTTCTCTGGAAAATAATTGTTGATTGCTGAAACAAATTCCCCTTTAAAAGAAAAAGAAAAAAGAAAGTACAATTTCTTCAGACAATCGACCTGAAAGCCATTAACACTTCTAAGAGACTTTTCAGGCAAAGCCAGACACTTTCATTAATATCACTGGCTTATTTGGAAGACATGACAAAGGGCTTTAAAATGTAATGGCTACGATTCTTCAGAATCACCCATCTGGAAAAACTCTAATATTCATGCTAATACTGTTCTTACAAACACTGTTTTAATATGTGTGTATATCTTGAAATGCTATTCAAATATTATACCCTGGAAAGCAGAAATTTTTGCCTAAAAGTTTAAAAAAAAATAATTATTCTTACCAGGTATGATTTTGTTTATCTACTTATAAATGAAAATTACATTCCTATTTATAACCATAGTTTTAGTAATTTTCTACATACGTTTTTCAAATGCAAAGGATGTTTGTGGCTTGATTTTTGCTTACCACAGAGACTATGGGAAGTAATGTTTAACTTTGAAAATAAAACAGAAACATGATTAATTTATAATAGTATTAAAAATCTTAGGTTAAAACAAAGCACATTTTGAAAGAGAGGGATTTAAAGATAGAGAAACATTTTCATTTTAAAACTTGTATCAAAATGTATTTTGCAGATAATAAGAGAAAATGTATCTTGATTCTGTATTGATCAGGTGTACTCCACAACTCCAGACACAGTAGCAATGCTAATCTACTAAACATTAAATAAAACAACAGATACTTTTTGAAGTACTTGTGTCAAACCCAGGGCTTTGCCCATTCTAAGAAAGCACTATAAACTGAACTGCAACTACCGCACTATCCAGAATTTTCCCAAGTGAGCATTTGAGAAGCCTTCCTGTGGGGACAGTGCCTATAAAGTAATATCTCAGTGTTGGAGGGTTCAGTCAGTGATGAATTTGCTTATCAATCATGAGCATTTAATTTGGATCCTCAACATCCATGTAAAATTGCTGCTTGGTAGTGTGCACCTGCCATCCCATTGCTGTGGAAGTAGAGCAAAGGGAATCAACCCTAGCAGTGTGAACTAATCAGAACGATCTAGGATATTGAGATGCCTGTCTCAAAATATAAGGTGGGTAGCACTTGAAGAAGAAATCTTAGGTTAACTCCAGACCTCCCCAACTGTCGGGACATGCGTACACATGTACTTGAATCAGTGCACGCTAAATATTTCACACTAATTAGGGAAGCTTCAAAATGAAATGCAACTAAAGCATGACTATATCTCAATCATTTGAGTAATTGTAGATATAGATTTTTGCTTTTTTTCTACTTAACAAGTCTACATCACAGATTTAATAACTATTTTACAATGCACTCTTAGTGTTGTTTGTTTCATGAACTTAGGAAAAACTGTTAAAGATATTGCTATCAATTTTATTTTTCTCATAAATTTATGCTACAATTCTTTTTCAGAAACTGAGTTTAAGACTGATCAAATAAGCAGTGAACAACTATAATTTTATGAATTATTTTAATTTATATTTAAAAGCGTTTTCTGCCACCATTACATCATTCTATCATCACCATCACATGGTAAAACAATTTATCTAACTCATTCTGTTTCGCATGAATCCCTGTTCACACGTCCTTTAGTTTCAGATTAAACAAGAACTGATAGTGATTTTGTTAATATGAGAACTATACTTCAAAATTAGTGTTCTGAATTAGAAATGAATTCTCAGGAAAAAAATATTTAACAAACTTCAAAATATAAAATTGAAAGCATTTACTTTGCTCAATTGTATTTAAAATCATCCACACATAGAAGCTTTCTCAGGCTCATTTAGCTCTTTTATTTACACTGATTTTATTGCCATCTATAGAAGTTCTGAAGGTCACAATTCTTATTGCATTATAATAACTCTATGAAAACATTCTCAATATGGCTTTTAAACTCCAAGGGGCAACAGTCCTCAAATTTATGCTGTTTACCATATGCCAAGAACCGTTCTGACCCTTAACATAATTCAATAACTTCAGTCTCAACTGAGCCACAGTACTTAACATTACTATCATTATTATTTCTTACAGATGTGGATACAGACAAAGGTTATTCAACAAACTACTCAAGTTCACATGCTCAATAAACAGAAGAAAATGGTTTTGAACTCAGACAGTCAAACAGAGTCTGGTACATTTTTTACAAATTACATTGCAAAATAGCTCACACACGTGGATTTATTTATTTACTCAGTGCTTACTGTCTCATACTTTATTTGCTCCTCAACTGACAAAACAGCTGAATAAGGGAGCAACACGGATTGCAACTAGTTTATCTGCAGCCCGAGGACTCAATAAGGAATACATTTCCTTTCACATAGGGTTTCACAAATTAAATAGGTACAAATTATCTGCCTATATATATTATTTTTACATACATATGTGTATTGCATATTTTTGTTAAGTTTTCACATGTCTATACACCTTCCTAAAAATGGAATTCTAACAAGTTTCAATAAATTTATTAAGGTTGAAAGGATATTGTACTCCTTATATAGTCATGATTGATAAATTTTTAAAAATACTATTTTTGTTAAAATTTATATTAGATATGTTGAAATAGAGGCAAGTTATTGTCTCCACATTTTCACCACAAAAATTATAAGAGGACCTAGCATATATACATACATATATATATGTATGTATATGTAGGGGAGACATGGGGTTCCTGGGGAGACTGATAGACACTTTCTTTGATAAATTTTGCTTAAATATAAATTTAAAAATATACATGAATAAGATTATTTTTAGGGAAATAAGGCAGTACATTAAGAAATTATCAAAGACTTTCCATCATATGTTGAATGTAAAACATATTGTCCAACAAAATTAGTGAACAAATTCCTGGTTAGTAGATTAGTAAAGAGATTAGCAATATGTTTGTCACTGTGTTCAAAGTACAGTTAAATAGCAGAATTATATTCAAGAGATCCTGTGAATAGAATTTTTACTATAACTAGTAAAAATATACTATATTCTGCAAAGATTCCAGAAAGGATGAATTTAATTATCTCCCAATGCAAATTATAACTGTATAGGTATGTGAGTGACTATTTATCCCTATTTAATATGTGAATTAATTATTTCACATGGCTATTAAAATCACAGATATGTCTTTAATATAGTACATTTTAAAAGAAAATTTAAACTTAATGCAAATAAAAATGGGAAGAGACCTGAGAAAATATTTTTCTCAAGAAGGAATAAATAATCAATATGACTATGGGATGGTGGTAAATGTCACTAATCATTAGAGCAGTAAAAGTAAAACCCACTGTGAACTATTTGGTGACATCGCATTAGTAGGGATAAGTTGTAGGATGTTTCTATCCTATCCAGACTTCACAAATAAACACAGAAACTATATTCTTTGCAATATTATTTGGCCAATAGCTTAAGTGCATTTCTGGATAACTCATATCCTGACTAACACAACTTCATTAATCTGTGCATCACCACGAGTTAGTGGCCTACCAGCAAAGTTTCAGTGTGTCTGTCTCTAGCAGCAGCTCCATGGCTTCTATTGACTCCGCCCTCTTTCTCCCAGCATTCAGCTTAGTTTTCCCCTCCTAGCTCTGATCTGCCATGCTCTGTTATAGGCTCAAAGCAGTTTCTTTACTAACCAATTGTATTCACAGCATACACAGGTGAATCCCACATCAGCTAACTTTTTCTGTTTAAATAAAGAGGAAGGTTTAAACTTGAACATAGTAAAATTACATATAGCATAGAATAAATTCTAAATAATGGGAAATATATAGAAAGAACAAAGATCAAGTTATCCCATGAGCATTTCTTAACTATTTTTCCTAATCCATTGGGCTTAGTTACTAAGTACAGGACCTACAAATGGAAAAGACATCAGATTGATATTTATTTTTTGTTAGCAGACAGTTTTGCTAGTACAGGGCCTCCTGAGATTGCCCCTCTCAAACTCCTTCTTTGACACAAGTAGAGAACATTGAATGTTTTCTGTGTGCCCTTCCATATTGATTTGAGTAAGGTACTTATTAAAATATGTGCCAAAAGTGTTGCTGTAAGGCTGAAAATCTATTTCTCTATTCTATTTCTCTTTGGAAATTAGGCATGGTTAGAGTGTACAACATAGCCTGTCAGAAGTTACTAGGTGCCTTAAATGACTTCATTAATAAATCTATTAATAAATCTGATAAAGCAATTAAATAATAAAATGCCAACATCATAACATGTTATAAATTTGAATCTAAGCCCTTTAGCAGTTTGAACTTTGCAGGAAAATATTAAAGTTCAAAGATTAAATCCACCTGCAAGTTAAATTTCAAAGCATTTCAACTTTAAAATAAAAATATCAGACTTTAGCTGTGAAAAATATATAGGATTTTAAAAATCTGCCCTATTTTATATTCCTGTGTTTTATCTAAAGTGTTTCTCCAGCCTTAGGTGGTGTTGGAGTTCTTGGAGAAGCTTAAATTGAGATTTTTTCCACCAGATGGAGGCAATTCTTTCAGATATTCAAAAACTAAAGATACTTAATTGTGAGTTTAGAGGTACGTTATATCTTCAATAAATAGAACAAAATAATTAGGTAAATTCTGACTACAGAAGTTAAGTACGTTTTCACCTCATGGAACTAAAGTCCATGGAAAGCTGTTTTCATAACATCTTTAGTGAGACTGAAGATTATACTCTGCTTCAGAGATATTTGCAGGAGAAAATGTCAATGACGCTTTTGGTTTTCAAAGCCCATGTGTGTATTAATCAGCTAATGGCCATTGTTTAAATCCAGCAATGCACACATGTGAATTATAGTAGGAAAATGATGCTAGAAAAAAATTGCTTTGTTGCCAGGCGGTGGTGGCGCACGCCTTTAATCCCAGCACTCGGGAGGTAGAGGCAGGCAGATCTCTGTGAGTTCGAGACCAGCCTGGTCTACAAGAGCTAGTTCCAGGACAGGCTCCAAAACACAGAGAAACCCTGTCTCGAAAAACCAAAAAAAAAAAAAAAAAAAAAAAAAAAAAAAAAAAAAAAAAAAAAAAAAAAATTGTTGTATGTGTTTTCTTTATCTGATCCAAGAAAAATGCTTCCAAGGGAAAGTTTTGGCTCAAATTCATATACCTTCACCTTATAAAGTTCTTTAGAGCAGTTCTGAACTGAAGCGAATATCTGCAAGCCTAACTCTGGAGTCCTCAAGCAGTATTTTTTGTTCTGGCATTCTTATTGTAAACAATTTGTTGCCTCAGTCATCTTAAGAAGCTTCCATTCTTTTCTTTAAAATGGTATACATTATAGGTATATTTGTACAGCTGTACACATAATTCCAGCAGCCCCCACATGATTCCATAGGTCTTCTTTATCTACTTCAGATCTTCTCACCTGGATTTAATTTCATCTTACTTTTCCATAATAAGTTCCACCAAGATAATGCCAATGAGCTCTTGAATAATCACATTAAATGATTTGTTTGTGTGTAGAGATTTCACAATAAACACAACTTAGGGATAAGACTTGAGTGTGAATTGCACCAGGCTTTTTCTATTGAACACAAATTGGCTTTCAAATTATGACACAGAGACCTATTAGTTCTGAATGCTCAACTTTAGATTAGTTCTTTTCTTATAAGATCTGATAATTTAATCTGTTTCTCTTAATTCATCTTTTGCTTCAGTGCTTATTATCTTTCTTATTTCTGTGTATCTTGCTTTCACTGCTTCCCTTATGTCTGACTACCTGGTGTCTATCTGGTTTCTTGCCCTGGGCATGTCCCTTGTTCTCTCCTCCTTCTCTCATTCTACTTTCTTCTCTCTTAAGCCTAAATTTCTGCTTTTATTTATTCTCTCTGCTGTCAGTCCCGCTTTTCCTTTATTTGCCTAGCTATTGACTATTTATCTCTTTATTAGCACAATCAGGTGAAACAGATGCAACATATCTTCCTATAATTGAATGTATATTCTTACATCATTAAAAATGCAGCATAAGCAAAAGTAACACACATTTACACAGTTAAAGTATATTCTACAGCATAAGCAAATACAAAATGTCTTTGCCTAGTTACAATATTCTAAAATAGTGAAGAAGCATTAAAAGTTTGCCTGGTAGCAGATACTATCCTATTCTTTAGTTGTCATGAAATGATGAAAGGCAGAATTAGGTGTAGCCAGAGTCAACCAAAGACTAACATGAACTCAGCATTAGCTTCTGTGTATCTATACGTCCACATCAGGCATCTGAGCTCCAAAGACTGTGCTCTCATGCTTTCGTGAGCACCAGTACATATGTAGCATGCACTCACATAGACATAGAGACAAGCAGACAGAAAGACAGGATGTTTGTGTGTCAAATAATTAAAATAAAGCTTAAAATATTTTAGGAAAACTATAAAAAATATTAAGTGTAAGATGACTTTTTGATATAGGGACTGCACCAGTAATATCGACTAAAATTCTTTATCTCTATTAGGTTAACATATAACAATACTTACAAGTTCCGCACTCTTATTTTAATTCATGTACGCTTATTATTTAAATATGAGGGTTTTTGAAGACTTCTAAAGTATTATGAATGGATGCTGCTCCAATTGCTGTCACTTGGATGATAGAAAAAAATAAAAGTTTAAGCAACAAGGCTTAAAGTTGTTAGAGTCATGGATCTAACTAAGCACACCAACTCAGATTATATTGTCTTTGTCTTATGTCATTTCAGCTATAGGTAAGATACTCATTTCTCCTTTTTTTTAAAATAAAGATAATTCAAATTTAACAAAAATTCAAATATTTTAAGAAGTTTAGCCGGGCAGTGGTGGCACACGCCTTTAATCCCAGCACTCAGGAGGCAGAGGCAGGTGGATCTCTGGGAGTTTGAGGCCAGCTTGGTCTAGAAGAGCTAGTTCCAGGACAGGCACCAAAGCTACAGAGAAACCCTGTCTTGAAAAACCAAAAAAAAAAAAAAAAAAGAAGTTTACTCATAAATATCTGGAATACTTCAAATGCAAACCTTAGGTTTGCCCATGATAAGAAAAGAACAAAATTATTTTACTGTTATTTGTAGATGACCTTGCTTCAATAATAGAAATAGCAATTTATTGCTTTGCATTATTTATGTATTAGAAAAGCATTGTGAATTTAAAAGAAACTAGGAAAAATAGAGAGGCAAGAACTTCCCATAGTTTAGTGATTGGGACTACTAAAGGATAATGGAAGGTAATCTGAAACAGACAGTGGTGGTGTGATTAAAAGAGAGTGTGATAACAGTGGATAATGCTATAGAATTGCACATTAACACATTTATGCAAAGTAGCTTTACACTTTTATCCATATATATTTTGTAGATAAGAAGGAACATTTGTAGAAATAAAATTTATTGTGAATTCTTTCATATAGAATACTAATGTAATTCTACAAGGATGCTAAGGTATATGATTGTATATCATATAAGGTATATAATTTCAGGGGCCATTTTTCATATTTTTATATGTATATATGTAAAGAAAATGTGACTGTGCTATGCTCCAAATGGAAGGCATGTCTGATTTACAGATTTATGCCATAATGACTGACTCTGATTTTTTTTAATGCTTTTAGCTTCAATACATGTCCTGGCATTTAAACAAGTGAAATGTGAACTGAAGAACTTGCAAAAGGCTTAAGAATTAATATTGCTGTGCAAAGCATAGAATATTGACATTGTGTAAACATATCCATACTAGGAAACAGTCAATTTAGTAAGAGTAACTTAGGAAGCAATGTATCCCCTCAGAAAGGAATTGTGACACATGCTTTTATTTTTTCATTAAATTATGAAATATAGGCATAAATGAATTTCTGTATTGAAATTTTTTTCAATAAGTCATAACATTTAATTTTAAAACATTAAATTCCAAATTGTCTACATACTAATTGTCACATAAAAGCCATTTATGAAAATCAATGGTTTATAGTCCTATTCTTTAATTTTAGGATTCAGAAGTTATGGCATAAAAAGAGGAACAAAGCATTTAAAAGAATATAAAACTTCATTTGTTTTTTGAAGAAGCTAGTAATTTACATTTTACAAATAGTAATTATTTACTGTAAAATCTTATGAATTGTGTTTATGGATCAAACCTCTAAGTATTTAATAATGAGTTTTCAGTTCTCATTAGGGAAGTGTGCATTTGCAGAAAGGAGTGACTGGTAATGGTACTCAAAACTGCTCAAAAAGACAGCAATAAGTGACTATGGGCTACCAAGTCCTAAACTAAACCTGTATTTCCCCTTCCCTCTCCCCTACCCCCATGTTCCCAACTTTTGCCCAGAAATCTTGTTTGCTTCCAATTTCCAAGAGGATCTATTTAAGTTTTTCTTTGGGTTCACCTTGTTATTTGACTTCTCTAGGCTTTTGAACCTATGCTTAATGTCCTTTGGTTATGGCTAGAGTACACTAAGGAGTGAGCACATACCATATTCATCTTTTTGGGTCTGGGTTATCTCACTCAGGATAGTGTTTTCTATTTCCATCCATTTGCATGCAAAATTCAAAATGTCATTATTTTTTACTGCCGAGTGGTACTCTAATGTGTATCTATTCCACAATTTCTTTATTCATTCTTCCATTGAGGGGCATGTAGTTTGTTTCCAGGTTCTGGCAATTACAAATAATGCTGCTATGAACATAGTTGAACAAATTCTTTTGTAATATGATTGGGCATCTGTTGGGTATATTCTCAAGAGTGATATTGTTGGATGCTGAGGTAGACTGATTGTCAATTTCCTGAGAAACCACCACACTGATTTCCAAAGTGGTTGCACATGTTTGCATCCCCACCAGCAACGGATGAGTGTTCCCGTTGATCCACTCCTTTCCAGCATAGGCTATCATTGATGTTTTTACGTATTTCATTTCTATCATAATAATTTCAGATTTATACTTACAGAGAAATTTTATATAAAGTGTACCTTCAGGAAAGTAAATTTCTTAATGTATTGAATGTTAGTTAATATGCTAATACTTAAAATGTCACAAAGACTCTTTTCTGAGTATCTAGACAATATATAAACTGGGTATTGCCTTACCAAGAATCTGAGTTTCAACTTCAATGTTTAATTGCTATTTATCTTGTTTTGTGAAACTCTTTTGTGCCTGTTTGTTGTGTAATTGGTTGGTTTTCGACAAAATACCCCAGTAAATAGCATATTATGGCTTGAAAATATTCAAATGCTGAGCAGTCCTTAAGATTTCTTACCCCAACATTTTCTTTCTTACTTCTTTCTCTCCCCTCTCCCTTACTTTTCTCCTTTCCTCCCTCCATTATAAAGAAGGAATTTAATTGTGTATTTGCTTGATTTCAGAGAGTCATGACAATATGGTTGAGGGAATGGCAGTAGGCAAGCAGGCGTGAAGCTTGAGCAGTAGCTGAGATATTGTATCTCATCTGACCCACAGCAGGGTACAGGCAAAGCTAACTTGTAATGACATGATCCTTTGAAGCCTTAAAAGCATCCCCAGTGACATACCTCCCTCAACAAGACCAAGCCTTCTTCATCTTTCCAAAAATTTTCATCAACTGGGTACCAAGCAGTAAAATATATGATCCTATGGAAGGTAGTCTCATTCAAAACACCACACACATGCTGCTTGAATGGAAGCAGGGGGCCTTGCCTATTTTCAGTATGTGCAATACTTCCAGTCCTCAAACATTTCGTTCTACCTATTTTAGGTGTGTAGTTTCATCTTTTCACTGCTAAACTATATGTTCTGTTTTTTTCTAGGCTGTCTTCAACTCCCCTGATATCATTGCCATTTTGCAGATCCTTTCATGATATGGATTTTACTTGTCCCTCCCTTTACTCTTATTTTTTTTTTATTATTACCTGTTTTGATCAACATTACAGGGAGAAGTGAAATCTCCATTTTACTTTGCTATGAGAGTGCCCTGCTGTTGAAGTGACTTGATTGAGGCTGAATCATATTTAATTACTTAGGCTAAACTAAAGGAGGATCAAGGCACATGAGTGAGCCTTTCAAATTCTTCAGCACAATGAAGATCAGAGTTGAAAAAAAATTAACCAAACTATTGGCAATTTAGAGTAAATAGTAATTAGCCAGCTAAGATATCTGATTGTTTAAACAATTAAATTAAGCTCCAATTATTTTTATACAACCATATAAAGTTAATCGTATTTTTATTATCAAAGCTAATTTAACTATATACTAAAGATGACTTGAAAGTAAATCCCAGATTATATTGTCTATCTCTTAGAAAATATGTATACAAAAACAAAAATAAATTGTAATTTAGTCAAAATATGTTAACCAATGTTTGTCAGAAATAAAACCAGGTATTTTTACAAAGCATCATTTATTTCAAATATTTAAGAGAATAATTGTAAAAATTTTACTGCTATAAAAATAAAAATCAATAAACAAAATATCAATGCAAATATCTGAAATCCAAAATAGAGGCTAGAAAAAAATTTATGTAAGGAAGTGTTTATTCTTTCATTGAATAGCTATTAGCTAACCTCATAAACCATGATGGGTACAGTCACTGAAACAGTCTACCTAAGCTAATGGGAGCTCACCAACACAAGCCAGACTGGGAGGGAACAAGCATAGGACCAAACTAGTCCCTCTGAATGTGGTTGACAGTTACATGGCAGGGACAGACTGAGGGGCCACTGGCAGTGGCACCAGGATTTATCCCTATTGCTTGTACTGACTTTTTGGGAACCTATTCTCTTTGGATAGATACCTTGCTCAGCCTAGATTTAGTAGGGAGGGCGTGAGACCTTCCCCAAAGAATGTGCCTACCCTCTCTGAGGAGTGAATGGGGGATGAGTGGAAGAGTAAGTGAAAGAAAAGGGAGGAGAGAGAGAAGGGAGTGGGAACTTGGATTGGTATGTATCATGAAAAACTATAGTTTTTATTCTTTTTTAATAAAAGAAAAAGAATTTAAAAAATTTTTAAAAAGAAAAAGATAACTGATAATATAAAGTGGAATTGAATTCACAATACTATATATGCAGTTTTTGTATAATAAAGCAAGGTTAATTTATTGATAATGCATCTCACCACCATTGGTTGCTCATAATGTTTGATTTAATAAAATACTATATCAATGTGAAGCATCATGAATAGAAAATAGTAGGGAGAGGAATATAATAACCATGAATTATTATTTAAATTACAACCATAATACATTTTATTGGACTTTAAAATTTGTTTTATGTGAACGATCAATGAGAAATGGTATTGAAGAGTCTATAGCAGCAGAAGGTCATAAAACTGTGTCAGTCTAAGCATTTCCACAGATCAGCTTCTGACATTAAAAAGATTGTCTGCCCTAGAAGTCCTGAGAAGGATTCAGTCTCATTTCCTGGGATCAGACACTACAAAATCCATCAAGAAAGATGTTTCCAGGAACCATATAATATAAATTCTTAAGCTATCTGGGCATCCTATAAAGAAAGAATTTTAGTGTATCAAGATGGTAAGCTGAATATCAAATCTTAAAGAATAAGAGTTATTTGAACATTCATAAATCTTTGAGAAATAACTCTTCACATTTTATCCTCATAGATCAATAAGAGTTATCTTCAACCCAGTCTACTGAAGCCCCAAAACTAGCCTCAAAAGACTGATTGGATAATCATATGGCTCTCCTTATTTTTCAGTTTATCAAGCCTTTAGTATTTTAGGTGAGATACTAGAAACAGACTCTTCCTGGAATCCATGTTAATTTCCATATTTTATAGAAAATCAATGTATAGCACTGTTTAAATGTACTGAATTATTTACATTGAGGATTTGTGCAACTACCTTACAACTCTCTAACACTAGAAACACCATGATTTACTCTAAGGATAACATTTACTAAATCTTAGGAGAAGAAGAAATGGATCAGTCCACCCCATAACATAGAGACTCAACCCATCACTGCCTGCCAAGGGCCCCCTAGTTCTTCCTTGTGGTCCTTTTCGAGCTTTCCTTATAGTTTATCGCTAGTTCTTTGTTATTCCATTGATGCACAAATTCTCTGTCAGAGATCCACTGCTGCCACGCTAGACTAGTACTCATAGGAGACCTTCATCCTACAGTCCCCAATTCTCCTGTCTCCAGATTAAACCTTATTCCTGCTGCACTGCTTTAGTACCTAGACCAACAATAAAATTACCTTTGAACATCAGGAAAATAATCCAGTAAAACTGGAGTACAGAACTAAATAGTGTTCCTCAAAAGACAGAATATACATTTGAGAAACAATTTTAAAATGTTCAACATTTATAGTCATAAAGAAACATGCAAATTAATACAATTTTATGATTTTTTCCTTACACGAAACAAAATGACCAAGACCAATAAAGCAACAGCACATGCTGGTGAGGATGTTAAGAAAGTAGGACACTTATTAATTATTGCTGATTATGTAAGCTGGTTCAGCTACTACAGAAATCACTATGGACCTTCCTCCAAGAATAGAAAATCAGGCCACCATTAGATTCAGTTGTACCGCTTGGGTAACTACCCAATGAATCTGTATCCTATATGGATATGCTTGCTTACTCATGCTCATTTTTGCTCAACTCATAATAGACCGGATATAAAAATGAAAAATGAAAGAAAAATAGAAAATTTACTTATATATCTGGAAAAACTTTAAAGATGCTTTTTGATAGTAAATTGTTCTTTATTAAAAAAAAATATTTTCCTGACATTTCAGAGGGACTGGGAAGGAAGTGGGAAGAGGGGAGGAAGTGGAAAGTTTGATTGGTATTATTTATAAAGTAATAAAAATATAAGGTTTCAGGTTAGCTATACAAAAATAGTTAACAAATGCATGAAAAATGCAAAATTATGCAGTTGAAAAATAAAAATAATTTTTGAAACAGTTCTCTTCTTAGAGTATTATCAAAACACATGACAGCTAAATTTTGAAAATATGGTTCTCTATATGACCATTATCAGAAAAATTTTAAACTGGAGAGCAAATGAGAGAGAGAATATGCACATGCAAAGAGAGAATTGCAACAGTAAAACACTTTTTGTGAAAGTCTTTTCACTAATATTGTGCTGTCTATATGTTCACTGTCTAATATATTGTATTATATTATGTTATTTTATGTTATATTATATATATTAAATGATATAGATTCATATTATCAGTGAATTCTCATCCATCACCATGTTTTAGATAATGCAATATTACCAAATAATAGAAGATAATAAAAAGTGAGCCAACTATTAAAACCAGTTATATATGTGTATTTAAAAACTATAATTATTGCACAATTTTGGGCAACTAAGTGCTATAGTTATAATTATACTCTTTTTCTAAATATATGTCAAATGTTCGAAACTATAATAGTTGATGAAATTTAATGAATATATTTTGCAATTTTAATAGATTTATATATCAATCCAATAAATTTAATTCCTGGAATTTGTTGTTAAAGAGGCAGAAAAACACTGACCATCAAAGGGAGGAAGGATATTATGTTTATTTAAAAACAGAGAGATGGATCAGTGGTTAAGCCACGACTGCTCTTCCAGAGGATCTTTCAAGTAGGACACATTTCTTAATCCTTTGACCACTTTTCAGTAATCCCGTGCAATTGCAAACACACAAGTATAATAGTTTGTTCATCTACCCAGGATTCTTATAATCAAAGCATTTGTCAAGGAACAGATACACCAATTCAATGTGTGATTCTTTTGAAGAAACATGTCATACCAAACCATGACTTTGAAAGCGAGGATAGTTTTCAGCTGAGGGGATAAATCCAGTTACTCAGTCAGAAATCTTGGTTTTTGAAGTGAATCCTCATAAATTTGGGTATATATTTGCAAAGATATGTATTTTCCCTTTCGTCTAATAACACTCAAAAAATAAATTAATCCATACAGTAGCATTTTCACCTTGCTCCCTACATATAATTTTATTTCTATGGTGTTGGATTAGTCTAGCATAGTGGTTCTCAACCTGTGTCGGGACGGTACAGGAATCTCATATCAGATATCCTGCATATCAGTTATTTACACTATGATTTATAACAGTATCAAAATTACAGATATGAAGTAGCAATGAAATAATTTTGTGGTTGGGGGGTTACCATAACATGAGAAACTGTATTAACGGATTACAGCATTAGGAAGGTTGAGAACCAATGCTCTAGAAGATTCTAAACAGACTTTTGTGTTTATTTCTTTTTCAATCAGCATTCAAGGTGATGAGGTTCATTTATGGTATACTCATACATGCTGGTTTTGTTTACCACTCATCTCCACTCCTCTGCCCCGCTTCTGCCCTCGTGCTGATTGTTTTTCCTGACACCAAGCTGTTTTCATTGTGTGACTAAGTACCTTATTTTTGTCCCTCACTTCACTCACATTCTGTTCTTTTTCTCCCTTCATGATCTATTTTTTACTTTAATGACTTATATAGATATGTATTCAGACACTCATATACATATACACTT
The DNA here is from genome assembly GCF_950005125.1 of Chionomys nivalis. Taxonomy (NCBI): domain Eukaryota; kingdom Metazoa; phylum Chordata; class Mammalia; order Rodentia; family Cricetidae; genus Chionomys; species Chionomys nivalis. Next base: position 10,095,985 of record NC_080102.1, on the reverse strand, counting down.
GTACACATACGCAAGACATTTGGTATCTGTGTCTTTCTAAGATTGGCTTACATTACTTTACATAAAAATGCAGTTGAATTAATTTTCCTCTAAAAATGATTTACTTTTTACTTATAGTTGAATAAAATTTTTCTGATTATATAATATTTCTTTATTTATTCATATACTGATAATCATCTAAGCAGCTTTCATTTCCTTGCTATTGTAAATGGCGCAACAATAAACAGATTCAAGGACTTACAGTGAGTATTGGTCCATCAGTCAAATATCTTGTTAATATGGAATCTCTATTTTTTATCATTTGAAAATACTTTCTGTTGCACAGAAGTAAATACTATAAGTTTTAAATGTTATTGTTTCTGTTTTGTTTGTCATGAAAACCTTTCACTTTCATCTATGAGCCTATTACACTATTCTTGAATTATTAACTCCCAAATTTAGATATTAAGATAGCAAGCACACATGTATGTCATAGTTCAACGGTGTGACTAGATTAGAGATGATAGGCTGCTACTCTTATTTAATTGAATCTCTTAAGTTAGCATAACTCAGTGATGGCTGGAATTTCATCACGAACATCTTCATTTCTTAATATATCCTGTCTATAATCTGCTTCAACTTCTGAAATATTTCTTTGTTAATGTTTCCTCCAGCAGGATAACTTACATTTCTGAAGTTTCAGATAAGACTTTCTTGATTAAACTTTTTCACCATGATGTGACTACATCAATATTTTGTAAATAAAAACAATGTCTAGCCCAAAAGAGAAGATCATTTTCCCTATTGGTCATGGTAGTGCAGCTACAAGTAGAAGGTAGTAGACATGTCCCATCCTATAATCAGAATATTTTGTGAAAACATATAAGATATGTACTTGTTTATTACATGTATGTCTGATATTCCATCATTAAAATTAAAGAATTTTAATCAAGAATGTATTTTGTTTTGAAATTTTCTTTTCATTTAAAATATGATATACCAGTTTACCAATTTTCCTACTAGGTCATATTCAAACCAAAATGGCCACTAGAGGTTAATCAAGGAACTATATAAGATAGAACATTTTTTAGATTGCATAATTATTTACATAGATCTTGCCTTAATCCTTTAATCTACACAGTAATTGTATTTTCATTTTAAAAGCTGCAACAAATTTGAACTTTGTCGTGGAGTTGTAGCATATGTTATCACCTATTTAGAAGAGAATGAGAGATGGTTGAAAGACAGAATGAGATTACCTTTAGATGAAACCCAGAAAAGAACGAGAAGAATCAAGATCACTCCATATCACTAGAAAGATAAATAGCAGAGCTGTGACTTCCTAAGGACTTTGAGACCCATAATCAACAGCATTTTCCTCTGTGCTTCCTGTAACCCTGCCCTCTCTCCATGGGAGCCATACAAACTGATATTGAGTATAACATGTGTATTGAATCTTGTTTAACATTTATATGAGTTAACTATGATCATTTCCATAAAAATAACTGCTATTCTTTGTAACAAATTACAATTTTGTCACTTGATAGTATTAAAAAAGATTTTGACGTCCTCATGCACTCATTTCTGCACTTATATCAAAATTCATTCTTTATTTCCACAGTAAAGATTTTGTTTACATTATTTAATGAAGCTGTGAAAAAGAGAAATGGAACGTCAGTAGTTTTATTCACCCAGGTAAAGAAAGTTGATTATTTTCTTTCGAATGTGTATTTTAGTCATGATATCGTTCATATAACTGGTTCATAGACAAACTTGGAACACTTTCTATTATGATTAGATTTTCTTCAATAGAATATAAACTATGAGTTCTCAGAATTTTAGTTGATACCCATAATTATAACCTTTATGCAAACACATCACAATTCTTTCAATAAACTCCCTATTCTAGATTACTGTGCCAGCTTTTGAAACATGCTGAATACTTGAGTAACACTATACTAAAAGCAACTGAAAAATACTTTTAACTTTGGAACTCTTTCACATATATTGCCATCTGAAAGGGGAAAACCAGTATCTAATCTTGGTTTATAAATTAAGCAGCTTATCTGCTTCATTATAATCTATATTTGGCAAAGATCCTGCTAAAGATTATGCATATTTGCTAATCCTATTAGGCAAAGAAGCTTGTTATTAGGATACTTGCAAGCTATTAGTATCATATTTAAAATTCATGATTCTTTCATAGAATTGGTGACTATATCTATTAAGTATCCATAGGGAATCATAGCCACCTCAAGAACTTAATGCCTCCAATTTGTAAAAGCCTAATAACTACATTTGTTTGAAAACAGAATCAGAGTATCATGGGCATACTGCTTTTTAAGCAACAGAACTTCATAGTAACTCTCTAAATATCATGTACAAAAGTTTCTTAAGTAATGATAATACTTATGGCTTTTTTATTAAAAGGCTATTAGTAGATTGTTAAGTACTCATCCAGAAACTATGAATAATTTAGAAGTTAAGATTATTTAAATAAATCATTAATGGAACATGGTTATATGTTATAAGGAGGTGGGAGTAGAATTTCTACAAAAGGATCAAACACTATTTTCCTATAGTCCATGATAGTATATGGTAATTAACAAACCCATGACTGGCCAATAGTCAGAGCAAAATAAACTTTAGACTGTTCAACTCCAAAGGGGATGGCTAGATCATACCACTAACTCCGAAAGTTTCTATGCAGAAGATGAAGAGGAAAGCGTCTATGAGCCAGAGATTGTGAATAGTTTCAAAGTTCACTGTTTTCCTGACAGAAGGATGAGCTCCAAGAAACCCTCACAGCATGCACAAGACTGGCTGATGCTCAGTTCAGACAGAATCAAAGATGGATGTGGGCACAACATTCTGTCTCTAGCCCAGAATCCGTCAGAACTTTATTGTGTCTGGGTGAGGGAAAGTTAGCTTTTCTCAATGGTATGACATTCAGTGTACCCATCACTTTTCAGACCTGACAGGCACAGGGGTGTCGTCAGCCACCACAGACTAAACTCCATTTTATTATGAGAGAGAAGGGCTTGTAATTGGGTAGGGAATAGGGCAGGTTTTAAAATGAGTTAGAAGAGGAGAGGAAGAGATAAGTTAAGAATATATTAGATGAAATTCTTAAAGATTCAATAAGAGAAATCCTTTTTAAAAAGTCAAACATTTTACATATTTAAAACTCATTTTAATTTAGATATCTTATTGAGTCACAAAAGATATGAGATGATTTAAATATGCCCTTGATATTAAGGAAGGTCAGTATGTTTTTCAACATTCCACTTAATAATTATAGCTTCTGATTTTATTCTTCTTTCTCATTCAAATCCTATTGCTAATTACCTTCACACACCACACCACACAGACACATAGATACACTGCACAGACAAACACACATAAACACACAGACACACACACACACACAGTTGCCTTTGTCTTGATTTCCTACCTAAATATTTAAATTTGAAATATAAATATTTTCTATCAGTGTGCTTCTACGTACACAATACCACATAGGCTATAGAGATAGCGACCTCCTGTTTTATGAGAACTTGTCATTGTCAAAGTCATTCATAACAAGATTCAGATCTATTTAATAGTTACTTTTATTTCTTGGTAAATTACACATTATACATTATGTGGGTTAAAAAGCAACACTTTAATATTCATGGTTCTTAGATACCTTATGATAACTATTTTTCAGCTTTCATGGTTAATGAGAAACTTTTTCTTATTTGTTTATATTCTCACTAATTTGAGACATAAAACTATGTTTTTCTTGTGTGCTAAAAAGCAAATGTTTAAGATTGTGAAAATATCATTTTCCCTCAGTGAATATAGTAGAGAAAGCACTACTCAATACAGTCTCTGGTCTGGTAATGGGAAAGAGATAATAGACATCCACCTTGAATTTTCTTTGATAGGCAGCAAAAACCTTTATTTAAAACATTTTAAGGGCTTTATATTAACCTATGGATATTATCGAGATTGTCAAAGACTAAAAATAAAAATTAACATTATAAAATAAAATGAAAGTCTACATCTTAGCATTGAATAATATGATGATGAAATTAAAAATATAATGAATATAGTGTTGTGGAATACTATTTTAACTATGTAAAAATATGCTACATTTCTTTACTTAAAAATATTAATTGTGTAATGGCATGTTATATTTCTTTATGTTGTTTTTGTTTAACAATGTAGAATGTGTGTTTAATTATGAAAAGATGTGTTGTATTTGTTTCACCTTTCCTGAGAAAGTACATGATTATTCTAATAAAAAGCTGAACTATCAATAGCTAAGCAGGAGAGGGATATCTGGGGTTGCTGGGCAGAGAAAATAAAAAGGAGAAAAAAGAGGAGAGTAAACGGGAGAAGAGAATGAAGAGAAATAGGGGCATATGTCCAGGGCAAGAAGCCAAGTAGACTCCAAGAAACTGTGGAAGTAAAATATACAGGAAGAAAGAAAAGTCAAAAGCACTGAGGCAAAAGGTAGATAAAGAAAAACAGGTTACAGAAAGAGCCTAAGCTAGGCCAAGTATTCATAATTAGTGAGAAGTAACCATGTTGTGACTTGGGGCTGCTTAGTGGTCCGAAAGAAAATTCCTGGTAATATAGAGGGGAAGAGCTGAAGACGTGACTGAGTGGTGAGAGTAACATGTGCTGCTTTTCCAGAGGACAGAGATTTGTTTTTCTGCATCCATATATGTCAGCTCCCAAGTACCAGTAACTCCAGGTTACGGGTTACAATCCATCCCCTCTGGCTTTTGAAAGCACCCACATGGGCATGGTGGACTTAAACTCATACAGAAACACACATACACATAAAACTTAATAGAAAAAGTAAAGACCTTTACAAAGAAATTAAGAATGTATACAAATAAATAAATTTGAGAAAATATTTACAAAGAAAATTTTATGGATGAAACACTTAAAAGATCTCATTTTAAGAAAATAGTATATCTACACTTGATCTTAACCAAAAGATTGGGTAATAATAATAAAGAAAATAGTACATCTATGTACCTAAAAAGCTTATCTTTAAAATGATAATTTATTTGTAAATATAAGGCAATTTATTTCAAATCTAAGTAGATACTTACCCCCATACAGGGACGAACTATTTTAAAATATAGGCAAGAAACTCTGAGTAAAAGTCAGAGAAAAAGAGAACATTTTTTGCCTTATTTCAAAAGTTAACATTAAAAAGAATGACAAGAAAACGTCAGACTAGGTAGCTCTGAGGACCCATCTCTCTAGAAAAGTAATGAAATAAAGCAGAATGTGTCAGAGTCAAGTTCTCAGGACTCTAAGAAACACCCAGCAGTTTGGAGGAGCCAAGTGAGTGGTAAATCAAGGACAAGTCACCCTGAAAGTTATCATGTAACTTTACATCCTTGACATTCCCACTTCCAACTCATCAGCGGCCATAAAGATGGCAGGTTGTTCCCAGAGTGTGACCCTTGTCCTGGTTTTTAGCTCCAGACAGAGCACAGAATCCTGTTTTTCAAAGAATGGTTTAAACATCTATACAAACCACCTGAGGAGTTGATGCAACTACTTCCTTAGGTTTCAGCTGAACTTGAACTCTCTCTCTTTCTGCTAGGAAAGGGAGACCAGTTAGTGATATCCTTGAAAAGGACATAGCAGCTCTTCTGCCACCAGGGACAGGGGATGACGGTGAGATAAACAACACAGAAACCTGGGAGAAAGATTTGAAATAGGAGGATATTGGCAGAAGTGGGTCATTAAAAACATCCTCTGCTTACTGCAAAATGTACAGCAGGGATATTTACAGCCATGCATTTTCCCGGGGCAGGAGAGGTGCTCAGAAAAGACTTGTGATGACATGAAGATTTCCCCATTGACTGGTTTTCAAGCTCAAAATACCACAATATGATAAGATGACAAACAGAGAATGGCAAGCTTCAGCGAGAGAAGCCAGCAAAGCCAGCCCTCGTAGACTGCAAAAAAAAAAGTATGCTGTGCTTTTCCTTTCTCTTTTCTTTACCTCCAGGCTCTTGAAAATCTGTCAATGAAGCAGCCTGTACCTTATACAGACACTTTTCTTCTAAGAGCCTTTTGAAAAGTGGATGATTTTTGAGTCAGGCAATTGGTAAATAGGTCAAAATAGCAGACTCAAATAAAATGTATGTTTTCTCAAATCTATCCACCAATCTGGTTGTCGTTTTGGTTCCAGGTAAAATGGAGTTTTTGTAATAGCTTGGAATGCTCATACTCTGGAGTACTAAAAATTCCTCTGCGATGAGAGGTTCAGAATTTTGTGAGATTTATTTCCTATCTTGAGATTCACAAATGTCACACTGTCATGTCTAGAGGAGTTTATATCCCCTGACCTCGAGTCCAAATTAATATGCCTTTAAAATAATGGGCCAGTGCAATGATATGTTATAGAAAGACAATGACATTAACTTTCCTACTGACATAACTCTGGGGAGTTGGTATACTTGTCCTATAAATATGAAGGTATTTTCTCTCATCTGCTAAAATGCCCTTCTTTTATCAAGTTGTACCAATAAATATATAATGGATAACACTGGCCACTTTATCATCATACATGAAAACCTAGGATATAGGAATGTGCTCAACTAATGAGACAGTATTTGCAACAGCAACTGAAATTTGAAGTATTTCTGAATTAAACATAAGACAATCTAACGTCCTCTTTTCTGAGGTTCAAATATTTTCTATGTATGTTGAATATATCAGAATTCATGCATCTTTCAAATCCATGGCATTGCCACAAACCTCTGTGTCTTCCCCCCAATAGAAGTATTGTTTCTGGTTATAATATTTTAGTGGTAAGCAATTACATTATCTAATATTTGAATATTCCTAATAAAACTTTGCTCTATAGGTCAGAACCCTGAGATTAGCATTCTCCCAGATATTGAAGATGAGTATTATCAAGTTTAATTTTAAACAAATGTAAGAATAGAATGTATTCATGTAACAACTCTTTTACAGAGTGATGAATCTGAGTTTATTTATGTGACTTAACACTCATATACCCTCAACTCTGCCTAGAAGGCTCTAATGTTACTTAGTGCTTTTCGAGGGACTGCCTTTCAGAATGGATGTTCAGTAAACTCCAAGTATATGAAAATGTCTTTTCCCATTGTGTTCATTCTATTTTAGTGTTTAAGGCCTATTTGGGAAATGCTGGAAGAAAGTTCTTTGACAAAATACCAATATTTTGTAAATTGAGCCTTATTTTGAAACTGATTCATAGTAATGAAAAATCTATTACTCTATTCCAGAAATGTGCACTGGATTCTGTTTACTTGAGTCTAAAATCCAGGATACAGCAATCATGAGGAAGGTAACTACAATTATCTAATCTTCAAACCCATCGAAGGTCTGAAAAGGGAAACAATATTATTTGAGTAAACAGGAAGTGCAATTGAGCAACTTCCAAAACGTGCAACCAATGACAGAGACAACTGGCTAGCTGTGCAATCACCCGAAGTCTCATTTGCAATGTTGAAGCAACCAACTTTGGCTAAGGCCTAACATAAATGACACACCATTTTAAAAGGCAAGAAACTTTTCAAAACAATATTACTCTGTCTTGGCAGGATTTGACAGTACTATTTTCTCCATTTACGGATACTATATATCTTTGTCAGTGGTTGAGGTATGGGCATTTCTTTGACCAAAGGCCAGTTCTGCCAAGAAGAAAACAAGCTCCCAGTGGAGTGTCTTTGGTGCTCAGCATTCTCTCGGGAATAGATCTGTGTTGCCAGGAGCGATTGGGTCTCACTACCACAGAACTCTTTATGCTTTTGTTGCTTCAGCATTTCAGCCATGCTATTTTCTTAAAAGGCAGTTGATAATATTTAGAACCCAGCCTGATAATCTAAAAAACTCTTCATCTGAAAATCCTAAACAGAAGCATTTCTGCACATCTTGATTTATTACATAATATAATAGAAGTGTAGATACGAGAGCAAAGATACCTGATTACACAATGTCTAATTCAGTGTCGGAAAAATTGGGCCGATGACAACCATGATATATAATAGAAGTTATTACCTTTAGATTGCTTTTCAACAACTATCAAACTTGCATGCAAAATTATTAAGTATATTCATATAGGAAAATATACCCAATTAGTGGATGAATCTTACCAGTATTTTAATAAAGAAATATATAATGAAAAATTACAGTTATGATAGAAACTATGCCTTATTATTGGTGTGAAGACAGATGCTGACAGTCAAAATTAGTCCCCGGATGTCAGAAAGTATGCTGTGAAAACTGCTATAGGGAAAAGAGAGCTGTCCTCAAAGCAGAAATAAAATGTACAGAAGTCACAGTTTTGAGGCACGCATCACAAAAATTAGCTTACAAAATGATACAGTAAGGCTGCATTGAGATAAACGAGACCTGCATGGGCCAGCTCCATGTTGCTAAACTAATTCAGTTGTACTGTTTAAAGTCATGAATACCTTAACAGTTCATGGTACTTCTGATTTCTAAATGATAAAAATAGAATTATGCATATGAAGAAATGTGCAATATGAAAGCAGTGCTGCAAAATTCTTACCTGACAAAAAAAGAAAATTGTTGAAATTCATGTTTTGCTATAGTTAAAGAGAAATGCCGAAAGCAGTTCATCCTTCTGCAACTAAAAGTCTAACTGAACCATAAGAGACTTGAGACCTGTGCAGCAAGGAGAACATTTTCTTGAGTCCTGTAACCAGCCAATATTTGACAGAGGTGGTTTTCCCATGGTTCTGTAGCCACAGGAAGGCTGACAAAGCCATAGTCGGCTGCTTGTTTACACAATCACACACATATGGACAGGACGGCACTAACTACACTTAATCAGCTAAGATGCAAAGGAAGAAGTGGATATGGAGTGGGAGGTGATGCAGGAGGTATGCGCAGAGAGTTGAATGGCAAAAGAGGAATTCGATATAACTACATCTCATTTTGTACTCCACTAAAAATAAGAAATTAAAAATATAAAAGCTTAAAAAGATGCGAGTTCTATGACAGGTATTTTCTTCTTGAGACATGAGATAACAATCTTTATTAAGAAATCAGTAAATACCTCAAAGATGAAACTCTTTGTGGAATGTAGAACACCCAAAATGTGAAATTTTATACCTTTCCCTAAGTTATTGGTCATATCCCAAAAGCAGGTACACTGAGAATAATGGTTAAAATAGCCTGTAAGAAAGATTACTAAATTTCAAGTTAAAATTAAGATTTCAGCAGGATACATTAATGAAAAAATATAAATAGGTACCAAATGTGAAATCTGAAGTATTTCTAGTCCCACACATCACAGATAACAGATTCCTTAATTATATGTTATGAAATATTACAAACCGTCACTTAAACACAAATTTCATAATTAACCATACAAAATAAAACTCTTCTCAGGCATTTTAATGTCACTTACTCTCTAATTTTGCCATTACTTTTATGTGTTTCTAGTTTTACTTTTTAAAAGTTACACTAATACTTTTCAAAATATTTTGGAAATTTAAAAATTATTGGAAAATAATTGTTTATATTGGATTTTGGAAATAATGCAAATTTATGTACCTGGTTCAAGTTAATAAAATAAGTTCAGTGAAATTTTTATATTGAATTAAATTTAGATTTAGTAATTATATATGATCTATAATTATATTCACTTATACAAAATTTAATATAATTATATGTATGAGTATTTAAATTAAGTAAAAAAATTTGAAAAATGTTAATTATTCTATAGTAATAATTTTAATGTGATCTTTACTTATCTTTAGAGTAACAAGAAGGGTGTTTAAAATTCATAGACACAAAATCCAGTTAAAAGCTACAGAAGTGTTTTCTTTTTTTTAAAGATTCATCTTGGACAGCTTCGTGTGAGCCCTCCAAAAGTGAATGGCTCCTAAGCCCTTGGATATTGCCACAGGCTTTATCTGTTCTGTATGACTGACATGGCATCGTCTGTTTCTAACTCTGAAAATCCCTTATGATCTGTGTTCTTTCTTGTCCCTGATATCTCAATCTTGCTCAAAGATGAAAGGGGTTATTTTGGACAACTTTCAGCTTATACAGGTTTGAGATGGAAAAAGAGCTGTGAAATTTTTGACTTATAAATCTGTAAGTCAGATATGGTATTGTCAACTGCTTTTGTGTAGCTACATTATTCTTTAGGTAAATAGACTTTAAATACTATTTCAGCTATATGTATCTGTGTATGTATAGACACACAAGCACATGCACACAGATGAACACACATGCACACACATAAAAACAAATGTATATTCTCAGAAGAATAGAAAAGAAAGTCGTGTAAAACACTGGGTATATTTTTTTTCATTTTTTTGCAGTAGATTTTTTTATTTTATTTTTTAATTTTTTATTACTTTATAAATAATACCAATCAAAATTTCCACTTCCTCCCCTCCTCACTCTTCCCTCATGTTTCCCCACAACCCTTACCCTCCCCCTCCAGTCTTGAAAGAGGGCAAGGTACCTTGCCCTGGGGAAGTCCAAGGCCCTCCCGCCTCCATCCAGGTTTAGGAAGGCTTGCATCCAAATAGAATAGGGCACCAAAAAGCCAGTACATGCAGTAGAGACAAATCCCAGTGCCATTATCTCAATCTGCCTCAATTGTTGGCCACATTCAGAGGGTCCAGTTTGATCCTCTGCTCCTTCAGTCCCAGTACAGCTGGATTTGGTGAGCTCCCATTAGCTCAGGCACACTGTCTCAGTGAGTGGACCAACCCCTTGTGGTCCTGACTTCCTTGCTCATATTCTCCCTCCTTCTGCTCTTCAACTGGACCTTAGGAGCTCAGTCCAGTGCTCTAATGTGGGTCTCTGTCTGTATGCTATACCACTTTTTCTTCACTGGCTTTCTGTACTACCAGCAGTAGAATTCAACATTAAGAGTGAGACCAAATATAGACTGGATATAGAACCAGCACTGTGCCTTTCTCTGCCTCTGGCAAGACACTTCAGCAAAGCCAATAAATCAGTTATGTACTAAGTGTCCAAAGCCAGCAAGGCACTGGGATGTTGTCTCTAACAAACAAACAAGCAAACAAACTTAAGAAGCAGTTTCCTTGGTACTGAAGATTTTATTCTTGGCTACAAAATATCAGAAACTGTTAAAATTGATCTAAAAAGAGCTGTGTGTGCATGTTTACATGCAAGTGGATGTGTGTGTCCATGAAGAAAAAAATGTTTGAGGAGAGACAAGCATATTTTAAGGGAAAATAAAAGTAAGACTACCTTGGGCATGCTTGCCAAATATGTGACAATGATAATATCAACACATATAATGAAATATGATATTTTAATGTATTGAATAAGAGGGTTATTAAGAATTAATGATACAATAGGGATTAAATGTGAGAGAAGACGCTTTGCTACAGTTCTGTACCAAAGAGTAAATTGTAAAACTTGATAGAATTTCAACAATTGAACATTAACCAGTGTCCAGGAGTTGTCCACATATAACTCATTAGTAACATAAATGAGACTAATAACACATTATACAGAAATTACCACATGGGATCTCAATGGCATCATGAATCATTAATATCATTCTTAAGGGACAAACTCAGAATCATACACTGTACAGGAAGCTGCACAAAGTCACTTCTCTCATTTTTCTTTCAGAAGTTTGGAACTAGAAGATCCTAGGAAAAAGAAGTGAACTAAAGCCATTAGAAGAACTAAAGAAGCGTAGACATTTCTAATCTGATGCTTTAGCAAGGAGGGATAACAGAATCAAAGGATAATCTATGAATATAAATAAAGGTACTTGTAAGAGAGTTTAACAACATAACTACTAAGCAATACATTTCATCAAGTTCTCCCATTAAGTGTATGACTTCCCTAGCAATATGGTTGGATCATGCTTACAACAATAGACATCTATTTGCCCCTTTGCAACAGTAGATGGTGGTTACCTCAATGAAGTTTTAATCAGATTACATAGTGTTGATATGCATCCTAAAACTTAGTCTGCTGTATCCTGTGTTCTAAAGTTGTTTACTCATAATCAACCCAAACCTAAGTATTAAGTAAACATATTATCTTTTTAAAGCTACCTGGACTTACATAGTTTATTCACCTACAGGAAACAGGATAACACCCACACTAAATAGCTTAAGAGTGAAATTAGAAAATTTGTGAATAGAATGAATCTTCCTTTCAAAAATTTTGAAGGAAATCGAGTCAATAATTAAGATTAATTAACAGAGATGATTTGAAATCTGATTATACAATTACTTCATAAATAATTTTAAATTTAAAAGTTAAAACTTTTTCCTTTTATCTTGAAAGTTGTATATGAAAATATTCAAAAGATTTTTATAAGACTTATTTTCTTGAAATATCATATTTACTGCAACATGCATTTTCTATGAGGTTTTTCATCATAGAGATGAAGAGAAAACCCATATTTCTTGTTGACTCTGTTAGTTTGTTGATATTTAATTAAAAAAAAACCTGTTTATAAACTAATGATGCACAGAATCGCCTGGGATTCATAGAGGAGAAGCTGACATAAGAGACAGATGTTTATTTTCAACTGCTATTTTTAAGTAACACCTTAAATGTGAAGTTCGTTTGCACACAGGAAATTTATTACTGTGTGTAGTAAGGAGAAAATTAAGCAGATAATCTAGGAAAGGGGGAGACTTCATCTCATGAATAAAAAATAACTGCCTTTTGACCTGTAAAGAAAGAAAACAGTGATGTTTACCTGATTGCGAATTTCTCATTGTCAGATGATCAAAACAGAGAAAAGAAATCACATTCTAATGGTGAGGATACTGATACAGTTTAGGAGGCCAAAGTGAAGAAGTGGCCTTGGTAGATATTTATATTGCTTTTGAAGCACAAAATTAACTTCAATTAAAAATGACTTGTTACAACATAGTCAAACCCTTCCATCAAGATAAGTACTATATTTTAATGAAAGATTCTTCTATGTGTAATATTATTCATATTAAACTGATATAAATAAATTATGAATGCAAAAATGAAGAAATCTTTGAAAACAAGTGATTAATCATCATGCAGTAGTAGAATCTTAGGTTTAAGAATAAGTTGGATCACCCTTTATTGTGAAATCCAAATTAACATACAGAGACAACCATGTTAAACTCTACTCCAAATTTGACATAGAAAATAACAAGCTAAAACAGAATGAAAATATTGATGTTTATCTTGAGAGGTATCCACTTAGCAGCAGATATGAGTCTTGAAATCATTCTACTTTTTGAGTAGGAACTCGAGAAAAATGAATATCATATGGTATGAGACTTGTCAGAGCTGGGAAAAATGTTATGGTAATATCTCAGGGCTTTCTTTTCTAGCCTTACCAAAAGAGATGTCCATGCTGCTAACTCTGGAAGAGTGAATTCTAGTCATATTTATGAGGAAAATTTTTCTTTAAATTTATGATATAACTAAACATTTTTCTTCACTATTTTACTGTTAGAATGCACTCCCGCATACACATATGAACACATGCGAGAACACACACACACACACACACACATAATTATTTATATCCAGTGTCTGGTTAAATATTAGATTGCTATACTATAAGAATATCAACATATTTATGTATGGGACACACACAGGGACACAGCATAGTGGGGCATCAAGTGGGCTGTGTGTGCTTTGATGGAGCCATACTTACTCTAATAAAAATAAATCATAACCCCAATGCTTTTACTGTGAGCATTGAAAATGAGGGCTTATCTTGTTTTTGAAGTAAGTCTTGGTATTTGAGCAGTTTTAGGCTGTAAACATCCTGGAGTAGAAAGTTGCAATTGCTAGGGTTTGAAAACACTGGCCAATTTGCACTCTGAACTTAGGAAGGATTTGCTATCCCCTGAACCTCACCCCAATATGCACAAGAGAATACAGGATTTTGCCAATTCATGGGTCTCAGATTTTGGGTTGTGGCATGTCCATGCCCATTTCAATGATAAACACCCACTCATAACTTTAACCACTCTACATATTCACTCATTCCTTGCTCCAGTCTGTTTATAGGTATTACACTTATTCCATATCTTCTCCTAGTTGGTATCATAATATATAAATATGGTGTATAACTTTTCAGAGGACAATGGATATTGTAAAAGCAAAGGATAGTCTGAGGAAGTCTGCAAGGAAATAGTGTAAGGAGACATAAATGTACTAATCATCGTGAGAAGGCAGTGTCTTGGAAGAAGAAGAGACACCTCCACCTGCCAACATTCAGCAATTACAAAATGCTGTGGTGTGTATGTAAGCAGAGACTACTTGTTTGCTCCCAGCTGCCCAGGCCTGAAATAATCACACAGAAATTATATTAATTAAAACACTGCTTGACCTAGTAGCTTAGGCTTTTTATTCAGTAATTCTTACATCTTAAATGAACCGATTCCTATTATTTTGTATTTTTCTACGAGGCTCATGGTTTATCAGTAAGGTTTCAGGGCATCTGTCTCCTGAAACAGCTACATAGTGTCTCCTCAACTCTGGTACTCTTTCTCTATATAGCCAACTGTTCAGATTTCCCACCTGCCCTTAATCTGCCCTGCCATAGGCCCAAAACAGTTTCTTTTTAAACTAATGGTAATGAAACATATTTACCGCATACACAGGGGAATCCCACATCATGTGTACACTGACAAGGACCGCACATATGCGACAGGTTTATTCTATAGTGATGTGTGCATGCATGCATGTTCCTGTTGTACTATGTGTTGTATCTGAAAGATAAACATCACACAACCATTTTTACTTTTTTTTTTTTTACTATTTCTATAAACAAATCAAATGAATTTTGAAATTTACTTAAACTATGTCATCTGTCACTTTCATGGAAAAATAATGATAATTAAGAATAAGCTTTCCAGTTCATACCAACCTAAAGAAAGATGCAATTTATTAATACGTGACACGGAATTATCACCATGCTTTTTGTGGTACACAGATTATTACTTTTAAGTTCGGTGGAAATATCATGAATATGGGCCATAAATCAAATAAATTATGCATTTTTGGATTTATATATATTTTAGTATTGATTGAAGGACAAACTAAAATGAATGATAAAATAAATTACATGTCTCTTTTTGTGTGGAGTATGTATATGTTCACGTCAGTGTCTGCATTTGAGCCTGAATATACTCTTTTTTTTAATGGCTTTATAAATAATACCATTCAAAATTTCCACTTTCTCCCCTCCTTCTATTTCCCTCCGGCTCCCCCAATCACCTTCCTCCCTCCCTCTGTAGTCCTAAAAGAGAGCAGGGAACCCTGCCCTGTGGGAAGTCCAAAGCCCTCCCAGCTCCATCCAGGCTTAGGAAGGTATGCATCCAAATAGAATAGGATCCCAAACAGCCAGTACATGCAGTAGAGATAAATCCCAATGCCATTATCATTGGCTTCTCAGTCTGCCCCAATATTCAGCCACATTCAGAGCGTCCAGTTTGATCCCATGCTTGTTCAGTCCTAGTCCAGCTGGCTTTGGTGAGCTTTCATTTGATCAGGCACACTGTTTCAGTGGGTGGACTAACCCCTCACAGTCCTGACTTTGTTGCTCATATTCTCCCTCCTTCTGCTCTTCAACTGGACCTTAGGAGCTCAGTCCAGTGCTCTGATGTGGGTCTCTGTCTCTATCTCCATCTGTCGCTGGACGAAGGTTCTATGGTGATATTCAAGACAGTCATCAGTCTGCCTATGGGAGAAGGCCAGTTCAGGTACCCTCTCCTCCACTGCTCAGGGTCCTAGCTGGGGACATTCCCGTGAACACCTGGGAATCCCTCTAGAGCTAAGCCTCTTGCCAACCCCAAAATGGATCCCTTAATTAAAATATCTTTTTCCCTGCTCTCATATCCATCCTTCCTCCTTCTCAACCACCCCACTCCCCCAAGCTCTCCCCAAACCTCCACTTCTCCCTTCTCTCTCCCCCTCTTCCCTTCCCTCCACCCCACCCTCACCCCCATGCTCCCAACTTTTGCCTGGTGATCTTGTCTGCTTCCAATTTCCAGGAGGATCTATATATGTATTTTTTTGGGTTCCCCTTATTACTTAGCTTTTCAGGCAAAACTAATGCAAATGAAATCATTATAGATTTAACTGTAACATGTAAATCAAACTGCACTTGCTTCCTCAGATCTGCTTTCATAGGATGACATTTCCTTCTTGCTCACTTGAATCCTGACCCATTTCAAAGGAAGTTATCCTGAGCAGAAAAGATTTTATTGTCATATTATAGGTACTATTACGTGTGCTTGCTATGACTTCTTTTCCTGTCATTTCTGACAACAGTGTAATGATGAGTCACTGGGTTCTCAGTCATCATAGTAAGGTTAATGGTTTGAGCTCACAGCAAATGTCTGAGTAAATCAGTAGGCACAAAGGTGGAGCACGGGCAAGTATGTTGACATCAATTGATTTCTATATTGCTCTGTTGCCAGAACATAGGAGTGAGAATGGGGTGCTTCTACAGCAATGCCAGATCTCTGGAGACAATTGAAATATATAGCACAACTGTCAAAACATTAATAGGAGAGATGACTCAGTATTGACCACTTGTGACATCAGTGATGAAAATGGCTACAGAGGTGTAATATACAGAAACTAGAAATGAAGGTCCTGTCCAACATATAAAGGGGGAAAGGAAAGATAGAATGGTAGAGACCATTTAACACCCACTTTCAAAGTCAAAAAAAGTAGCAGCAACAACAAAAACATTTAATTTTCTACCCACAGACAAAAAAAAAAATGCAGCAAGGAATATGAGATTCATCCAAGAGCAGTTTCAAAGTTCCATTTGTTTTTCCCAATTCTTCTTTACTTGGTTAAGACACATCAAATTAATGTTTCTTGTTCAATTCTATTTTCATAAAAGCTTAGTAAGGAAATTTATGTGATGTTTAATTGCAAATCCTTTAAATTGTCTAAATTTGATTCAGAACATGTGTGGGTTTCCTGGCAGAACTGTAGTGTTTTTGATACTTTTGGTTTTACTCCCAATATACCTAATGCAATAAAAACAATAAAACTAGTATGCAACTGTCAATGGTCTGAAATAGTCTACAAAACCAAAAGAGAATAAAATTTGATACTAGAAAGTTTTTAATTAAAACATCAACTGGCTCCTAATAATAAAACACTAAATTATAGAAGGACAAATATTAGCAGTGACTGCCCAGCCATCATCAGAGAAGCTTCCTTAAGCAGCAGATGGGAACAAATCCAGAAATCCACAGCCAGATATTATAGAGAGACTGAGAGACCTTGGAACACTCTGCCCTAAACAGTATGTTTCCTCCAAATCCCTATTTCAGACTTCAGGGAATCCCCATGGAAGAAGATTCAGAAAAGTCTAAGAGCCAGAGGGTATGGGGACCACCAAGAAAACATGACCTGCTATATCATCACCAAACAGCACATAAGAACTCACAGAGACTGAAGAACCACACACGGGAACTTACAGGACTTCTTCAGGTACACTGTGCATATAGTATGCCTTCCAGTGGGGAGTGTATTTACGGGATTCCTGAAAAACAAATTTTTGGCAAATTTACTAAAAATGCAATTAAATTGTATGAAGGAATTTTTATTTATTGTTTATATATTATTCATGCCAAAGATTTTTTATTTACAAATGTGTGTGTGTGTGTGTATATATATATATACATATATATATATATATGCTGCTAGTCAGTTTAATACAAATCACAAACACTTGAGAAAAAGAATCTTAAATGAAGATTTATTTTAGTTCATGTGTTGCCATGGTTCCATCCATGGAGAGTTGGTGTGAACTCTTGACCGTGGAGAAGTCAATGGTTACATCAGAAGGATGTGCTAGAACACAATTGCTCATCACATACTTACTAAGAATAAGAAAGATTGGAGGTCTGAGAACACTCGTCAGTCAAGAATTGCCTAGAGGGAATCATACCTTATCATTAGGCTATTTAATCTGAATTTATCAGTGATCAATATATGAAGCTTTAGCCATTATTATTTGCTTTTCAAACCTTCACTTCTGAACCTATTGTAATAGCATTAAAGCCTTAATATATCAGGCACAAAAACATCACACAGTTTAAAAAATCTTAAACAAAATGTCATATGAAAATATAAAATATAATTTATTTCATGAGTATAATTTTAATGCATATTCTTTGCAACCATGATCCAGAAAAAAATTCTCATAAAAATTAGCGTATGAAATTTAAATATAAGTAAATTTGACATCATGAAAGTTAAAAACAATATTAAAAATTTCAGGCATATTAAAGGCCGGATAACAAATATGTTCAGCTTTGAAAGGAACTCGAAATTTAGGTCTTTGTATTATGGATTTCAACTTTATGCCCTGTTTGTTAAAATAAAGTTTTTTTTTTAAAAAAAAGACACCACTAAGACAATTTTGAAAGAAATAAACTAATTCCCAGCATATGTTTAAACAATAAAAATCAGATATGTATCTTTTTAAGTTCCTAATGAAACAGAAGGATATAAATATATAATAGTGAAAAAATTATAGCCCCTTAATAAGTAGTACTGATTAGCAAATAATTCACCTCTTGCTTCTATTCATTCATTTTTTTCTTATTTATTTATTTATTAAAAATTTCCACCTCCTCCCATCCTACCCTTTCTCTCCTCCTCCCTCCACCCCCTCCTCCTCCCTCTCCAGGCCTAAGAGCAGTCAGGATGCCCTGCCTTTTTTGAAGTCCAAGCCCCCCCCCCCCCCATCCAGGTCTAGGAAGGTGAGCAACAAACAGACTAGGCTCCCACAAAGCCAGTACATGCAGTAGAATCAAAACCCGGTATCATTATCATTGGCTTCTCAGTTTGCCCTCACTTTCAGCCATATTCAGAGTCCGGTTTGATCACATGCTCCATCAGTCCCAGTCCAGCTGGCCTTGGTGAGCTCCCGTTAGATCTGTCCCACCATCTCCGGGGGTGGACACACCCCTCGCGGACCTCACTTCCTTGCTCATGTTCTCCCTCCTTCTACTCTTCATCTGGGTCTTGGGAGCTCGGTCCAGTGCTCCAATGTGGGTCTCTGCCTCTATCTCCATTCACCGGCAGATGAAGGTTCTATGGTGATATACAAGATATTCATCAGTGTGTCTATGGGAGAAGGCCAGTTCAGGCACCCTCTCCTCTGCTGCCCAAGGACCTAGCTGAGGAAATCACCTTGGACACCTGGGAACCCCTCTAGAGCCAAGTCTCTTGCCAACCCTAAAACGGCAACGTAACTTGTTTTTTTTTTTTTTTTTTTGGTTTTTCGAGACAGGGTTTTCTCTGTGGTTTTGGAGCCTGTCCTGGAACTAGCTCTTGTAGACCAGGCTGGTCTCGAACTCACAGAGATCCGCCTGCCTCTGCCTCCCGAGTGCTGGGATTAAAGGCGTGCGCCACCACCGCCCGGCTGCAACGTAACTTGTTGAATGAAGAGAGATCAAGCACAGAACCTTACAGTGTCTATTCAGACGCTCTCACAAAACTTGCTTTAAATATTTGCAAAGTACAGATCTTCCTAATATCATTTTTTGGTTTTAATAAAAATACTAGATAAAATAATATTACCTCCAAATTACTTTAGAAATGATACTAAAAATTGCTTCATGACATTGTTTCAAGGTAGGGAAGATCCACTCTGTAGTATTTGTATTGAAAAACCCATTTTTTTGCTTTTTTTTTTTTTGAGACAGGGTTTCTCTGTAGTTTTGGAGCCTGTCCTGAAACTAGCTCTTGTAGATCAGGCTGGCTCAAATTCACAAAGATCTGCCTGCTTCTGCTTCCGGAATGCTGGGATTAAAGGCGTGCACCACCACTGCCAAGCAACAAATAAATAAATAAATAAATAAACAAACAAACAAATAAATAAATGCATAAAATTATTAACTTAAATTGCAATAATTTTCCCTACTAATTCTTCATTGACTCTGCAAAGGCAATTTCCCTATAAAGGTATTGACATTCAGTCAGTTGTACAAAAACTTGGATGATGGTGCTATGGTGGTAGCACTGGACTTGTATCAACACCTCAAACTAATCCACTTAAGCTTTTCTCCAGGGTAACCTGAAATCCTTAGACAGTCTGATGTACTATGAAGAAAATTATCCTACAAGTCTTTATGATCAACACATTTTCTTTGTCTCTATTGGATATGGAAAGAAGAAAAACATGTATATCGCATGGCAAAGAACATTGGAAATTAAATGTAAGTTGGAAGGCTTTACTAAGCAACTAGTAGAGGGCTTTCTTGTGTTAATTAGTGTACTATGTACAAAAGCAGAGATGCATATTTGGGAATGGAAAAGAAATCTAGAAAATAAAAATAGCACCAACCAACACATCCTCTGCCTTTCCCTTCTGTTGAGGAAAGGGAACTGACTCTGGTTGTCTATAACTGTTCCCTAAATAAAATAACAAGTTGTTACTTGGGCAATTTATCATGCCATTTGTTAAAGTACTATATTTTTCTAAGAAATTTGGCTTGAGGGGTAAAGATGAGCTTTTCTTACTCAGATGTTCACTTTTGACAACTTTAAAGTACACTTTTATCATTTCATGCTTTCTCAAGTTTAATCTCTGTGGAAAACAATGTAATATAAGGCAGATTTGTTGAACAGGTCCTGCAGAACCTCAGAAATCTATCTATCTACGCTATTTTTGATGGTATAATGCATATAGATATTAAGGACAAATAGAAACAGAAAACACACGAGGACAAATGCATCAATGTCTTTTTTTTCATACCAGTTTTCAAAACTTTACTAATGTGGAGATCAGTCTAAAAGAAAATCCATCCTGTCTGTTTTAATAGTTCAGAGTCATCATGTTAAATTTAATGCTAAAATGATTAAAAATTTCTACTGTGGAATACATTGTCTGATAGCACATCTTCCCACCATGCCATTTCATGTTAGCTCAGATTGTGCATGCTTTTGTTGGCTGAAGGTAATTGATATCCAGCAAAAGATTTAAGTGGCCATGGAAAAAGTAAATAATTGCCTTTTAGATAAAAATCTAGGTTTAGCACCTATTTGAGTTCTTTGTTTCTGAGCTGTTCCTTTAATTTCAAATTGTCCCTAGCCTCACAGTTGATGTGGAAAGTCCTTTTGTATATGTATTGCCTTTATTGGTTAATGAATAAAGAAGCTGCTTTGGCTTGTGATAGGGCAGAGTAGAGTTAGGCAGAAAAACTAATCTGAATGCTGGGAGAAAGAAGGCAGAGTCAGTGAGACACCATGTAGCCTCCAGAGGAGAAAGATGTGAGCTGCTAACTGGAACCTTGCCGGTAGGTCACAAACCTTGTGGTAAATATAAAGTAATAGAAATGGATTAATTTAAGATGTAAGAGCTAGAAATACGCTTGAAATATTTGTCAAACAGTATTGCAAATAATATAGTTTCTGGGTGATTTTTTGGGGTCGGGGCAGCCAGGAATGAATGAGCAGCTTCCACCAACACGCATTGCATATTTTGACTCTTCAAAGCCAATTATCATCCCAGTTTCTCTACCTGGACTGCGAGCTTTTGAGACTATGTCAGATAGGTGATCACTAAAGGCTCCAACTCCCCAGAGTATAAATTTGTCTGGTGTCTGCCTTTCTCTTGTTAAGGACTGGGTGCTCATTTTTACTGTGTGATTTAGATATCTTTGTGATCTTCAGAGAACACTGTGCTTGGCTTGCCTTACAATATTCTAATGGTCATGCAGAGGTGCTATTTCCTCGTATACTTTTCATGGTGCTTTCCTGGTCCCAAGATACAGTCTGTGATATCTTTAACAAGTGAGGGCTTTTTTTTTTTTCAGTTAAATCTTGTAGCTGCACTTAATTGGCCAAGGACACAGACTTGTGCATCTCTGTCCAGTAAATACATACTACAGATATATAAATATCTCACCTCCATCCCCACATAGATTTGTTTAGGTGCTTACAGGCTTGTGAGCTGCAAAGTTTCCAGAGACATCTTTTACACCATACAGGCATACTGCAAGAAAGATGTACATTTGATGTTCTCTACTAGGCTTTTAAAGCAAAATACAGTCACTTGAACATTAATCTTAGCAACCAGGGGGGAAAGGAACTCTGCCCACAGTGAGTAATGCCCATTACAGTACGGTGGTGACTAATTCTAATTGTTGCAGGATGCCAGTGCACTAATAATTATGTTGGATTAGTAAAGAAGAGACATTCGCTTGATATATACTGAACCAGTAAGCAACAGTTTAGGGGCAATCATCACTTACACAACACTTCCGCTCTTGTCAGCGCTAAACTGTCGGTTGCAGCATGAAATTCCAGGCCGCACCATTATAACCTGTTCTTTCATTTTGTTTAATTTATTTTATGATAGTCTAAATGATTACAAGATGTTATATCACTATCATAAAAGAAAGAAATTACTTTCAGATACTTTGAATTTGATTTTGTATTGTAATTTATTATTAGTGTGTGTACGTGCACATGTGTGTCACACTATGTATGTGGCAGTCAGAGGACAAATTTAGTGTGTCACTTTTTTCCTTCCATGTTGTTGAGCCAAACTTTCTCCTGTTCCTCCTACTACAAAGATTTTTTTTTCAGTTACTCAATGTAGTGGCATTTCATTTGTATTTTTAATAATTAAAGCTTGCCTGAGGGTCAGAAAAGTAAAACAGCCTCACTGGCCAGTCTTACAAACCAGGCAGCAGTGACACATGCCTTTAATCACAGTAACCATACTAGTTTGCAATAGAAACCGAGCTATAGTGGTTCGTGCTCTTAACCCCAGAACTGCAGACAGTTATGAAACGGGAGGAGACAGCTCTCGGTCTCAGTCTCATTCAGAGGTTTCCTGGAGGCAGGATCACCATTTTTGGACTGAGGCAGAGGTAAGAACCCGTGGTTGGCTGCTTTGCTTTTCTGTTCTTCAGGTTGAACCACAAGATCTGTCTCTGAGTTTTTATTAATCATGCTTCAAATCAAATCAAGATTTTAGTCACAAAATGGTCTCTCTGGTTTCTCTCCTACTTCAATATAATGTTTTTTCAGAAGATGGTAATAGCTCTGCGTTTTGAATAAATCCTGCATTATATCCTTCACTTCATTTCCCATATCTATCAGGAAAACGATTATTTCTAGTTTGGATTGCTACACCAATATTCCAGCATTACTGTCGTCTCCTTAAATATATATTTTCTTGTTTACCAAATACTAATTAGGAAATAAAAGCACTATGGATTATATACTTAGGTCACATTTTGTCATTTATAAAATTTATCTGAGCTTGCTCATTTGATTATCATCACAAAATTATCATATTAGTTTTTTGTCATTTCCATCACACAGATACAAAAAATACAGAAAATGTTAAGTGTGTGATAACTCATGTGCCCATTAAGTGTTTGTTTTTGTTTAAATATAGATAGTGAATTTACTCCTGAGACATCACTCTATTTGAATATCCAGACTTGCTTTCATTTCTTGCTCACTTGAAAAAATATTTCTTCTTTCTTCTCTGCCAAAGAGGGTCATTTTTTCAGTCAGGATCATAATAGATGACCCTGATTAGCTTGGGACATGTTATGTAGACCAAGCTGGTTAGTGTCAGAGAGATCTGCCTCACGCTGCCCTACGTGTGAGTGTGATAGGTATATGACATCACACCTGGCTTGTTTATTATTATTATTGTTGTTGTTGTTGTTCTTGTTATTGATGGATTGTTACTATAGAACCAAGAATGGTCTAAAGATTTCTCTACTGTTGTTCTGACTTTTGGGAACTCATTCTCTCTGGAGGGATACTTTGCTCAGCCTGATATAGTGGAGAGGCTTTGGTCCTGCCTCAAAGTAATGTTCTTACCCTCTCTGAGGAGAGGATGGTGGGCAGGATTGTGGAGGGAGCAGGAGGATGGGAGGGAGTAGAAATGGATTTGGCATGTGAAATGAGAAAAGATAGCTTAAAAAATAAATTTTAAAAATAATAAAAAACCTTATTGTTTCGACCTCACCGGTGTTTTGTCCGTCTTTTCCAAATACCATTATAATCGCTTTGATATGACGCTGAAAGAAGCAGATTAATAATAAGCAGTCTGCTGAGAGGCAGGTATTGGACCATTCCTAGGTAAAACAATTGCCTACCTTTTGCTAGCCTAGAGATCAATCCCAGGCATACTTCTTCAGGTGGCTAGGGCACCTCTAATATCTCCATGTTATTGCTATCTTAGTTTGAATTATGGAGTAGACAAATTAAAAAAAATAGCGAGCATAAAAACTTTAATTAGAAAAAACAAAGAAGTCACACTTTTTCTATGAAAATACTGAGAAAGAGGCTATATCATTTTAGTAATTATTTTATAACATATTACTTGTCAATTATCCATGAAAACCCTGCCATCCTTTTAGAATTTTAATTGGAGCCTTTTATTTAACAGTTCTAATACTTTTACCACCATTAACTTTCTCAAATTTTAATGTGTTTAACATAATCTCAACAAAGTCTTTTATAACTATTAGAACAGTTAAGGCTCATTAAATTTTAAATTACATAGTACTAAATTTAATTTTAAATTTTTTGCACCTAGATATCATTCAGATTAGGTAAACTTGTAGTATTTGTTTGAAGAGGCAAAAGAAAGAAAACAGGATGTTAGGGCTATAAATTAATCTACCTCCAAGAATGGTGACTATTGCTTTAGGGAGTATTGGGTGTCTTTTGTCTAGAACAGAATTCCGTGGGTTCAAATATTGGCTCTTCTAATTCCTGGCTTTATTCTCATTAAAATATCACTCAATCTGCTAGAAACTGCTGCCACAGAATAGTAACTAGTACTTGCCCTTAGATAACTGTAATTCTGAAGTCATGATATGGAAAATATATTTTTCTATCAGTTCTCACTCTCCTTAAGAAAAATGTTTTATTCATCTATGACCAATTTGATTTGTGACTTTCCTCTGTGGTGAAATTACATACTAAATTGATCTTTAAATTTTAGAAAACAAAGAATAGATAGTTGTTATTATTCCCTCCTTTGAGTGCAAAGAGTGTGTTCAAGAAATATGGTTTGCTTATGAACTGAAGAGGTACAGCAAAGTAGAGGCTCAATTTGAAGAAACAACCAAAGGGAATTATTGGCACCCGTTGGGACATCATGAGCTCCAAAGGGAACTGACCTTTCTTTCTTTCTTTCTTTCTTTCTTTCTTTCTTTCTTTCTTTCTTTCTTTCTTTCTTTCTTTTATTTTAATTAAAATTTCCGCCTCCTCCCCGTTTCCCATTTCCCTCCCCCTCCTCCCACATATTGCCCCCTCCCCCACTCCCCTCCCCCATTCCCACTCCTTTTCTCCTCCAGAAGTGTTAGTAACAGTAGTACTACAGCTGACGGAAACAGAATCAAGAATTGAGTAGTATCTTTAAAAGCAATTCCTTACCCAATCTTGCTTTATAAAAAATATCTCTTTGAGAGTTAGATTTAAAGTTTATACTTTAGCTATGGCAAAATATTTCCTCACAAGAAATTAGCACTTTTTAAAATTACTTTCTCCCTGATAAAATGCAGACAGTGTGCTAAAATAATAGTCACTTGAGAAATTATACTTAAATTTTCCCAAATCATTGTGTATGACTCACAATGAATCTGGGCTTCCATTGTCACCTGCTACCTATGTTTACCTCGTAAACTATTTACTATAAATTGATTGTGTCTCTTTCACTGGGCTCAAAACAATGTTAACCATTCCCCAATGAGTCCGGTTCACAGTGGGGAATTTCCAAATATAATACAGAAATATTAGGAGAAATCTAGTTTATTTTATTTTCATGAGATTTCATAACTAATTTTATTTTTATTTTCTATAAGATGCTATCATTTTTGGAATTATGTAGTTCATTCACAAGTAAAATAAATCACAAAGCTCTATTAAGGTAGTAATTCAAACAAACACTTGCCAGGTCCCAATGTCTATTTCCCTCAATGGGGTTCTATACAGTTAAACAGCAATTCTGGAGGAAAAGGATTTCACTTGGGGTTTTATACTTTCACTACTAATTGAACAGGATTGGATTTACCAACTACAAAAGAAAAATAGGAAAACCAATTCTATGACAAAGTTGAAACTTGAAGAATAATTAGTTTTATTTTTTCCTTTCCTGTGTGCCTGCTTCTATCTCACATGTTAACAGGCTGGCGGATGATAGAGGATTTGTAGCATTTATACCAACCACTGGCTGATTCTGAAATCATGGCTCCCACTTCTGTTCTGGCTGCATCATAAAACTGTTCTGGGCAATCATGTCTGCTCTTTCTCCTTCTCTGAGTTGTAATTGATCTGGGTCTGTGTTCATAACTAGAGTGATACTTACCAATCAATTTAATGTTATTTATTGTGACCAGAAACATATCTCATCTGTTTTTGTTACTAATTAGGATATCAAAAAAGCCCCCAAAGGATTCTTTATTGTTATGCTAAATGAATAGAAAATGATATTCGCTGTGTCATGAAAGAATTTTAAAGTGTCTTTATGTCGTTGTGTTTTATCAAACAGCAGAATGAAGGGCACAAATCTTAAGCACAATGGTAATCACTAGGCAGTGTATAACGAAATAACTGGGATTTCAAAGGAGAGAAGAGCCCATAGCTCAGACAGCGATCAAAAACCTCTTGCCACAGTAAAGCAAGAATTCCTGAGCAATGTACAACAGCTGATGGCTCTTCCCACTCCCAGCTACAAACTTTCAATATTCCAGAAATCTCACCAGAAACCATATTTGCAAGAAAAGATGTATTATACTTTCAGAATCATAGTGGCTCCTGATTTATTTTATTAGATTATAATTCAATCCAAGGCTGCGTTTCCTATAATATGAATTATAATAGGAATGAAAGCGGGAACAAAGGTAACCTTTGAAGATTCAGCTATGAGTTATCGTAACTCTATGACTAAGACATTGAATTGTGAATGCCCCTTAAGAAAACGATACCCACATCTCAGTGCCCACTGATGAAAGCATTTTCTGCATCGAAGCCAAGAATACCAATTTGTCTAGAGATGTCATCACTAGAAATTATGGGGACAGAATTGGACTTTGTCTTTATTCAAACACTAAATATAAATGCTGTACACCTATTTCAGTCTCTTTTTCAGCAGTTAGAAAATTTCAAGTAGTTAAGGTAATGTAACACACAAACATGGGAGTGATTTCTAGGTGGGTCTATATTAAAAAGTGGTTTTTTATTTCACAAGTTATTTATTTTATACTGCTTAAGAAAGTTCACATTTATTCTTCAAACTTTTCAAAAGTTTGAAGCCACTGTAATGTCTCAATATTTAGTTCTCATAATAGAAATAGAATATATATATTCTACTTACTCAGGTTTACTATACAGCAAGACAGTCTTTGGTTACTGATTCTTCTGAATATTGGATCTGAATACTGGAATTGCTGGCTCATGACACCATGTCTGGCTTTATCTTTGTTTTTTCTAAAGTCTCATTGTGTATCCAAGACTGAGAAGGAGGTAGTGAATAGAAATACAAGATAGATAAAGAGGAAACTGGAAAGACTAAGGCAAGACATCACTTCACTATCCCCATTTTCTAATGAAATATATCACAGCACTTAACTTTAAAACTTTGTAAAATTCAGATGAGAACTATAAATTGTTATTATGGACCCCAACTTATATTTAAGTTATTTATTTTTCTCTATTTTTATATAACCCTTGTACACATAAAATATAGCTCTGTGTGTACCATACAAAGTTGTTCTACAATGAATTTTAAAAATAGGACCTATTTTAATTTCAAGATGATGAAATTGTTTCTATTATCAATTAGAAGAGAGTAAAATGTCAGCAGAAGAATTATGGATGTTGAAATTACTAAACTAATTTCACTTCCTAAGATAAAGTTTTAATAAAATAAATTCACATTCTACTATTTTTGTATGTTGTGTGCATTAACTATGGCTTTCATGTATGCTTGTGCACCAGTGAATGCCTCAAACTCATTCAGGTCAGAATGGGCATCAAACCTTCTGGAACTGGAGTTACAGATCATTATGAATCACAACGTGGGTGCTTGGAACTGAGCCATTATCCTCTGAAAAAGTAAAAAAAAAAATGCTCTTAGGCATTGATCCAACACCCAAGTCCCCAATCCAATAATAGATTGTAATCCAGTCATTAGTGATTAAGATATAGAAAGAGAAAAGAAACTTATATGGTCATAAAATTTAAAAGCAACGGATTAAAAATGATGATAGTAATATTATGAATGTATGTATTTAATTTGTTTTATCCTGGAGGGAGTAGAACCCTTTGTTAATTCAGTATTGGTGTTAATTTCTCCTTCCCTCAGTTTTGTCTTCTGAAATGAACATCTAGGTATATGCAAACTGAAATGGAGGTTCTATTCTTGTATCATGTAAATTAGCCCATTGCTCATTTCTCTTCTCTCCTCATGGAAAGTCTTGTAAATATGTAAGGACTTGCAATCAAGGCTTGTAGATGGGAAGAAGACTAGAGATATCAGGAAATGGTAACAAAGATTAAAATGTATTGGTTAGGTTAAAAGAAACTCAGTCTTCAGTATCATATGAGGTTCAAAGTAATAACATCTATTAACATCTATTAAAATGCAGTAAATAGCTGAAATATTATGATTCTATTGATTCAAATAGCACTACTTGCATTGCTTTTAAGATGATATATTAAGCAAATAATTGTATTTGTAAATGTTTTTGAATGTATTTTGCAAATTAACCCATTGAGTTATAGCATACAAATATATAGTTTGCATTGTAGAGTCATTTTTGCTTGTGTGATTGCAAAAGATAAGACAAATCTTTTTATTTATTACATTTAACAGTCTGCTCCTCCTGTACATCATAGCTTACAGGAATATAGAAGACCAGAAAAGCACATTTTTAAAAGTGAAATCAATTCAAAAATATCAGAGTTATTTAATTGGGTAGTAAAACATCAATCATAGAGACATAGTCATAGTCAAAAGATTTAAAACAAAGGCAGCATTTTCCATAGCACTAATTACATGATAATAGATATTTGAAGATATATGGATAAAATATTCACTGAAAAAAAGGTATGGCCCCCCCTTTTTTTTTCCCTGAGAATTTTAAGACATATGTTCTATTCTGGGGAACCTAAAGAGAAAGACTCCTGAGAGGCTGAGTAAGTCAAATGGAATCTTTGGTCAGACTGTCCCTCGCAGATTAGTGGGTAAGAATTTAGGACTGGTCCAGGGACCAGTTCTATCCGAGATGATTTTGGCGTTTCAAGTATCCTTAGGAATACTTCCATGAGATGGCAAAACTTTAGTCCTGTGATTTATAAGAGTTCAAACTAAAATGCCTGATGCATTTCTCACAGGATGTTTCGGTGTACAATTGAGTAATCGGTTAGGACGAGCTCAGAAGATTTTTAAGATGATAAATATCTACTTTAGGTTATTCCTAGGCCATCAGAAGTTATTTAGCTGCAATGATGAGCAATTACGCCTTTCAAGCAAATATTCTAACTTTCTGTTAGCCAGTCACTTGTTTTCCTAAATCATAAAATATAAAATGCTTCTTCCAGAAACTTTAATAACTTCAATTCCAATAGATTTTAGAAAATATTATGTTTCTATTAATCTTTGGTGTAAAATAGAGAATACAGGATAACTTCAATCTAAAATTAAAATAATTAAATCCAAGAGCTTTGTAGAACATGAACAATTTCTGAAAATTAACATTAGCACAGGATGAGGAAGAACAAAAGACAAGTGTATAAGAGCTTTAATACTAAATGAGAACAAGAACCTCGCTACTCCCAGGTGTGGTGGAGGAAGTGGCTGTTTTGTGGATGTGAGGTAAAGTATAGCTTGGTCATCGGAAGGGTCCAGATTGGAAAAGGCCATGAGAAAGGGAGGGTATGAGAGAGAGACAGTAGATAATTGTTGTAATACGGAGCGGCAGGGCTGCGTCTCCGGCACCCAGCCGCCCGCATGGCTAGCTTATGCCCCCAAATAATTTCATTTAATAAAGAAACTGCCTTGGCCCATTTATAGGCCAGCCCTTAGGTGGGTGGAGTAAACAGAACAGAATGCTGGGAGAAAGAAGCCGAGTCAGAGAGTCGCCATGATTCTCCCACTCCAGACAGACGCAGGTTAAGATTCTCCCTGGTAAGCCCCCTCGTGGTACTACACAGAATATTAGAAATGGGTTAGATCAATATGTAAGAGCTAGCCAATAAGAGGTTAAAACTAATGGGCCAGACAGTGTTCAAAAGAATACAGTTTCCGTGTAATTATTTCGGGGCATAAGCTAGCCATGCGGGCGGCCAGGTGCCGGGGACGCAACCCGCCGCTCTTATTACAACAGAGTGGCGCTAATATTTCAACAGATAATGGAGAGAGGGGCAAAGGACAGAGAGAGTGCATGGCACCCAAGAGAATCAGAAGCTGGGCGAAGGGAAGAAGAGCACAGACTCTGGACCAGAAAGGTTATGGCAAGAAGTGGGTGAGAAATGCTGGGAGAAGCCATGCATTCTGAGTGAGATTTATCTCTGCTATTTATGGAAACTGAAAAACATATGTGTGTAAACTGATATCATGACAACTCCAAGCATAGTTAAGTGGAAAGATCTTATTGTTAATACGAGGGAGGATACAGTCCGAGGCATCTGGAAGAGCCCAGGGTAGAAAGAGAATTAATAGATTGAACATAGGCAGCAAACTGAATTCAGCCATGAGAGACGTGAGAGAGAGAAGAGTGAGGGCAAGAGAAGAATAGAACGAGATGAAAAATAAAAGAAGGGGTAAGAAAGAAGTCACGCAGAACTGACTAAGAGAGGAAGGCAGAAAAGAAAGTACATAGAAACAATTGCAGGGCTGAATGGAGACGTGAGTAGCTGGGGAAGGAGCACATGTGCTGGATAAACTGAGGATAAGGGATGTGGTGAGAAGAGCAGGGATGCCAGCATGGACTCTGAAATGCATAACAGGTACGCGTACTTACCGAGTCTGGAGTCCAGCATGTGCTTTGGTAAGCTATTAGGCAATAGAGATAGTCTGTTCTCCCTTCTGCAAGGCTTCACAAGTTCATGAGGAATGCTGACTTTTGTCTACCTGACAGAATTTGAACTTGACAGTAAGTATATTTGGTTTACAATTAACCTTGTGGATATATCAGCAATCATCTGTGAACCATCAATAATCTATTAGGCCAATGCTAATGACAAAATTAGCTAAAACTGAATCTACTTCAATATTTTGTTCTTTATTTTACAGTTCAATTATAATATTTTATGCTTTTCACTTACTATGTCTCCTTCCATTGATATGATTTTAAGTCCTTAGACTTTGGTTTCTTTCTTGAATTCTGTTTGACAAAGGATTCCATCTGTGTCATCAAATTTCTTTCTAAACTTTTGCTTGAGGGTGATCTTCAACTATCCTTCAGATCTCTCTAAATCCCAGCTCTCATCATTCTCTCATTTAACTGTAATCAGTTTATTTTTTCCTCTACCTGTTCAGAGAGGCAATTCAAACATAATTTTATTTTTATTCAGAAATTTATTTCAAGGACATAATAGAAAATACAATGAATTTTTTCTTTATTTCTTTGTTACTTTATTATTTATTGTGTGTGTGTTCATTGTTTGCATGTGTGTATGGGCATTTGTGTGTTCTTGTGTGTATGCATGTATGTATGTACGTGTGTATGTCTGTGTGTTCATGTCTTGTTCATTTGTGTGTAATTCTGTGTGTCTGTATGTATGTATACATGTTCTTCTGTGTATATCTGTGTGTGTTCTGTGTGTGTGTATGCATGTGTCCATACTTGCACATGAATGCCACAACATATATGAAGAGGTAAGAATCCAGCCCGGCAAAATAACCATACCTCATTATGTGAAGCAGGGATTAAAATCAGGGAGTGAGGTTTAGTGGCATATACATTTACTCATTGCGCTATTTTGCTGTCCCATTAGATGTCTACTAAATACTTTCCAAAATGATACAAATGGATTAACATAATAACCAAACACACACACACCTCATATATAAGTATATCACCATACAGAGAAATTTAAAGTGAGAAAATCTAATCAATAATGTGTTTATTCATGATTATGCTGTAAATCTTAAAAAGTAGAAGTCTGAGTAAATATGATAAAATCAATTGCTATATAATGTTTAGCAAAGATGCTCTTACTTATTTTCATATTTTCTCTACCTCACAAGGGATAAATTAAAACCTATAATACTACTCACATTTTTGCTACTGAAAAATATAAGCCTTGGATAAATAGAAATACACAGTTGTGATATTTTTGTAAAAATATGCTTGTAACGGTTTGGTTACAAATTGTTCAATTAAGATTGCTGTGTTCAAAGTTTGGCTGCCAATTTTTGAATCCCATAATTGGGAAGTAATTGGCTAATGGAGGTCCTAATTTAGTTAAAACTTTGAACTCATGAAGGATTACTGAGAATAGTGAGAAACCAGGGGGTGAGACCTATTGGGTGGAAGTTGATCTTTGAGGACGTCTCTGGAGGAAAATATAGCTCCCTGTCACTGCTTTTCTCTATTTGCCTACAGTCCAACATGAGGTAATCAAAGTCTCTTTCAAAACCCTTCTTCAGCCATGATTTTTGCTTCAGTTATGGCCCTGATTAATAAATCCATCTAACAGTGGACAGAAACGTCTGGAACCAGGAACCAAATGATGTCCCTGCTCATTTTAAGTTGTGCTCTTGATTTCATTTAGCAGTGAATACTGATCAACATCACACTTTAACAAAGAGTTCGGGGGAATTTTTACCTACCTGCTGAAATTAAGACATTTCCCTAGCAAAAATGATTTGAATTGATGATAGACTTGATGATAGCAGGATTATTCTCAGGAAAACAAGACTGATGTTTAATCTCTGCATTTCTGGGCTTCCTACACTCTTCCTAGTCTAATCTTTTGATGTTAAAAAGTCAGTATATTCCATTACACAACAAGATAAAGCTTAGGTTGCATTGTGTGTTTGCCATTAATGATATTTGTTGATGTTTTTGTACAATAAAGAAAACGTTCATATACAGTCTTAAACAGACATACTTTCAAAAATGCAATAAAAAACGTTGAATTCCTACGTTACTTTAACCTAGCTATATTGTTTTATAATCTTTAAATTTAAAATTTATTCATGAATTTTCTTAAAAATAGTCAGCTGAAGCAGGCAGTGGTAGCACATGCCTGTAAACCCACTCAGGAAGCAGAGGTAGGTGGATTTCTGAGTTCAAGGCCAGCCTGGTCTACAAGAGCTAGTTTCAGGACAGGCTCCAAGGTACAGAGAAACCCTGTCTTGCAAAATAAAAAAAAAAAAGGAAGAAGTGAATTGGCTCAAGAAAAATGAGCTAATAATGGCCCAATAAAATGAACTGGAGCCTTCTTAAATCCTCTTGCATCTCACTAGAATTACTTTTCCTATAATATTTTGTGATTATGTTTTCCTTCCCCCTGTGCATTGAAGAGACCTGCACCAGCCTCCCTTCTAATCTCTAACTACACTGTAAGAGACACTTCATTCTTGGTCTCAGCCTTACAGTGCCAAGTTTCATATTTTTTACAGAGTTTATGTTGTTCACTTTTGTTTCTTTGCATTTAACGACATTTTTAATCAAAACTGTGCCAATTTATTTATAAGCCCCTGTTGGCATTTTGAGAGCAATTATTTTTACTTCATAGAGACATTTGTAAAAAACTGCCACTTGAAAAGTTACTGCGTCTTTAAATAAAGGGAAAATGACATTATATTTACTTAGCTTTTCACTTTTTAAAGCAAAGTGCTAAAATTCTCAGTGTTAGATATTCTTGTTAAATTGTGTCTAATCCCAAAGGAAACTCTTTTGCTTTCTGTTTTCAAAGAATATTAAAAGTAAAATAAATAAATGTTTTTAACATCTAAAGTGTGTGGTGCTTTCCAAATGGAATAATCAAACCTTTCTAATATGAGCTGATGAAAACATAGGATTTTGGCCTTCTAGGAAGGTCCTGACTGAACACTTCATAAGCAACAAAAGTTTCTGTCCATTGGGAAATTTTATGTCATTATTTGCCAAATGATTTCAGAAAGATATTGGAAATGGGAGCCATGTCTATCATTATCCATTAGTTGCAAGTTTTTATTAGAAAGTATTTAATTGAATTATTTTTCAAAGGTAAAAGGAAACCTGTCTAGTCCTAGCATAATAAGCCTGCATAATTCTTTTCACTGCTACTAGGCTCTTTTCTTAATACATTTTTGTTTTGACAAATAGTAAATATCTGAAAAAGAAGTGACTAGTAACTAAGGCTCAATTTATTCATTTTAATGTGAAATTTATTTGAGAAGAATGAACTAAAGCTTACACTTAAATAAAATAAAGTCAATGCTTCTCTTTCCTTCCTGAGGATTAATATTAATTAAATATAATAACTTGTATTTATAAGTATCTCAGAATATACATGGCATATGTGAACTCTTAGTGCAGTGCTTCTCAGCCTTCCCAATGTTGCAACCCTTTAATACAGTTCCTCATGTTGTGTTAATCGCCAATCATAAAGTTTTTTTTTGTTTCTACTTCACAACCACAGTTATGTTACTGTTATGAATTGTATTGTAAATATCTGTGTTTTCCAATGGTCCTAAGTGATGCTATTAAAATGGTTGTTCTACCCCCAAAGGATCTTCAATGAACACAATGCACAAGAGCTCTGAAACTGTAAGCCACCACGTCAATGACATATTTTCCTTTGTAAGAGCTGCCATGATCATGTATCTTTTAACAATAATAGAAACCCTAACTAAGATAATATCTATTATTATATTTTTCATGAGAGTTCCAAAAATTGATGGTATTGAAAATATATATATTTCCGTATATTTCACTTGATTGTAACAAAAGTTTTTATATATTGGAATAAAATTTATGTAGAGATTATTAGTGGAAACCATATGAAAGTTTTAGTGAATAAGTCATGGGGGAGAATATTTACTTCATAAATAGCTTGCCAACAAGGACTTTAAGACAAACATTAAATCAGTCTATCACAGATAAAGGGATTTCCTAAGAAATAGTTTCTCAGGTTACACTCCAAGAGATATCACAAAGTTTCCCTGTTTATGGAATCGATATCCATATAAAGAAATAGACAATTTCTCTTGATTGGCCTTGATATTATTCATGTTAAAATTCTGCACTTTCTCATGACCTTAATCATCTTATCCTTTAATTTGCATTTCCCTTATCGCTAAGGAGGTTGAGCATGACCTTAAGTGTCTTTTGGCCATTTGAATTTCTTTTGTTGAGAATTCTCTGTTCAGTTCAGTGCCCCATTTTTTAATTGGGTTAATTAGCATTTTAAAGTCTAGTTTCTTGAGTTCTTTATATATTTTGGAGATCAGACCTTTGCCTGTTGCAGGGTTGGTGAAGATCTTCTCCCAGTCAGTGGGTTGCCTTTTTGTCTTAGTGACAGTGTCCTTTGCTTTACAGAAGCTACTCATTTTCAGGAGGTCCCATTTATTCAATGTTGTCCTTAATGTTTGTGCTGCTGGGGATAAACGTAGGAAGTGATCTCCTGTACCCATATGTTGTAGAGTACTTCCCACTTTTCTTCTATCAGGTTCAGTGTGTTCAGACTGATATTGAGGTCTTTAATCCATTTGGACTTGAGTTTTGTGCATGGCGATAGATATGGATCTATTTTCATTCTTCTATACGTTGACAACCAGTTCTGCCAGCACCATTTGTTGAAGATGCTCTCTTTTTTCCATTGAATACTTTTAGCTCCTTTATCAAAAATCAGGTGTTCATATGTTTGTGGGTTAAAATCAGGGTCTTCTACTCAGTTCCATTGATCGACTTCTCTGTTTTTATGCCAATACCAAGCTGTTTTCAATACTGAAGCTCTGTAATAGAGTTTGAAGTCAGGGATGGTAATGCCTCCAGATGATCCTTTATTATATAAGATTGTTTTGGCTATCCTGGGTTTTTTGTTTTTCCATATAAAGTTGATTAATGTCCTCTCAAGATCTGTGAAGAATTTTGATGGAATTTTAATGGGGATTGCATTGAATCTATAAATTGCCCTTGGTAGAATTGCCATTTTTACTATGTTGATCCTCCCAATCCAAGAGCAAGGGAGATCCTTCCATTTTCTGGTATCCTCCTCAATTTCTTTCTTCAAAGACTTAAAGTTCTTGTCAAATAGATCCTTCACTTCCTTGGTTAGGGTTACCCCAAGATATTTTATGCTATTTGTGGCTATCGTGAAGGGTGATGCTTCTCTGATTTCCATTTCTGCTTCCTTATCCTTTGTGAATAGGAGGGCAACTGATTTTTTGGAATTGATCTTGTATTCTGCCACGCTACTAAAGGTGTTTATCAGCTGTAGGAATTCTTTGCTGGAGTTTTTGGGGTCGCTTATGTATACTATCATATCGTCTGCAAATAACTTTGAGATACCATCTTACACCTGTCAGAATGGCTAAAATCAAAAACACCAATGATAGCCTTTGCTGGAGAGGGTGTGGAGAAAGGGGCACACTCATCCATTGCTGGTGGGAATGCAAACTAGTGAACCACTTTGGAAATCAGTGTGACGATTTCTCAGGAAATTTGGGATCAACCTACCCCAAGATCCAGTAATACCACTCTTGGGAATATACCCAAGAGATGCCCTATCATATAACAAAAGTATCTATTCAACTATGTTCATAGCAGCATTGTTTGTAATAGCCAGAACCTGGAAACAACCTAGATGCCCTTCAATGGAGGAATGGATGAAGAAAGTGTGGAATATATACATATTAGAGTACTACTCAGTGGTAAAAACAATGACTTCTCGAATTTTGCATGCAAATGGATGGAAATAGAAAACACTATCCTGAGTGAGGTATCCCAGACCCAAAAAGAGAAACATGGGATGTACTCACTCATAATTGGTTTCTAGCCATAAATAAAGGGCATTGAGCATATAATTTGTGATCCTAGAGAAGCTAAATAAGAAAGTGAACCCAAAGAAAATCGTATAGTCATCCGCCTGGATAGGGGAAGTAGACAAGATTGCCGGGCAAAAACTGGGAACTTGCAGGTGAGGTGGCTTGGGTCTGAGGGGAAATGGGATGAGAAACGTGAGAAGGGGAGGATGGGAGGAGCTTGAGGGATTGGGATGTTTGGGATATAGGAAGGGTGGATACAGGAGCAGGGAAGTATATATCCTAACTAAGGGAGCCATCTTAGGGCTGGCAAGAGACTTGACTCTAGAGGGGCTTGCAGGTGTCCAGGGAGATGTCCCCAGCTGGTACCTTGGGCAACTGAGGAGAGGGAACCTGAAATGATCCTATCCTATACTGATGAATATCTTACATATCACCTTAGAACCTTCATCTGGCGATGGATCGAGGTAGAGACAGAGACTCAATCTGGAGCAACGGTCTGAGTTCTTAAGGTCCAAATGAGGAGCAGAAGGAGGGAGAACATGAGCAAGGAAGTCAAGACCACGAGGGGTGCACCCACCCACTGTGACAGTGGAACTGATTTATTGGGAGCCCACCAAGGCCAGCTGGACTGGGACTGAATAAGCATGGGTTGAAACTGGACTCTCTGAACATGGCGGACAATGAAGGCTGATGAGAAGCCAAGGACAATGGCACTAGGTTTCGATCCTAATACATGAACTGGCTTTGTGGGAGCTTAGCCTGTTTGGACGATCACCTTCCTGGACCTAGATAGAAGTGGGAGGACCTTGGTCTTCCCGCAGGGCAGGGAATTTGTACTGCTCTTCAGTATCGAGAGGGAGGGGGAATGGAGTGGGGGGAGGAGAAGAGGAGTGGGGATAGGGAAAGGGGAGTGGGGGGAGGGGGCAATATTTGGGAGGAGGGGGAGGGAAATGGGAAACGGGGACAGGTGGAAATTTTAATTAAAAAAGAATAAAAATAATAAAAAAATAATCTTATCCTTGATAACTTCTTGGCCTTGTCCTTTAAAACTAGAATTTTTGTTTTTCTTCCTAGCATTAATTATGACTATGTCTTTGGAATGGCGATAAAATTTTCAAAAAGAAGAAGGATTTAGACAAAGTCATCAGCAGCATATTTTTAGGTATCATTATTATGTTTTTAACTGTAAGTCCTGGTCGTAATTACATGAGGAAGCGAAGCAAGATCTGGAATATCTGAAACATGATTCCTACAGAGGAGAAAGTTTAGAAAATACAGGCTTCAATTGTATTTTAAGATTTATTACTATATGAGATGTTACACATAGGAACACAGCTTCAGAATGTTGCCAGGGCAATTAGATGCTTCTGTGTACCTTTTTGTGATATTTACTGGAATTTAAATTTATGCTATGATAAGAAATAAGTATAAACAGGCATTTATCATTATCTCACTGATGGTTTGCCACACATAAAAACTGTACATCTCAAGTGAATCAAAATTACCTTAAATAATTTTCAGACTCTTATTAAAATTTGGAAAATCAAGTAAGCTTAATTTATTAAAATACAAATGAAACGCCATTATACCACTGGTGTGAGACAGGTGATCTGGCCCTGCCCTCCGTTTGGGCAATGTGGTAGAGCTGGACCCAGTGGCACGGATGTGGGAGAGCTGGCTGCCTGAACAACTCAGCTATCACCCAGGGCCAGATCCATCCATCCCATCTAAGAACTGCTAGTGCATGTGAAGGGCCCAACCCTGCAGAACCAGACCTTCAGGATCTCCATAGCACAGGGCAAGAACAGGATACCCGGAGGAGTTCCAGTGAGGAACAGATATTGATGGTGTGGCATAAGCCAAACCTCAATTCAGACCAATGACTCATTGCAATGAACTTATACAAGTAAAGTTCTTTGGGCAGGAGGATAGACAAGATCAATAACACTGATGACAGCTTATACTGGTGATGAGGTGTAGTAAAGGGAACAGCCCCCCCCCCCCCAAACACACACATTGCCGGTGGGAGTACAAACTTGTACAGCCACTTTGGAAAGCAGTATAGTGATTTCTTAGAAAATTAGGAAACAACCTACCTCAAGACACAGCAACACCACTTTTGGATATATACCCAAAGTATGTTCAGTCATACCACAGGACATGTCCTTAACTATGTTCATAGCAGCATTATTTGTAACAGCCAGAGCCTGGAAACAACTTAGATTCCCCTCAGCTGAAGAATGGATAAAGATAATGTGATCCATTTATACAGTAAAGTACTATACAGCGGTAAAAAATAATTACATCTTTAAATTTGCATGCACATGGACAGATTTAGAAAATTTAAACACATTGAGATTTTCCACACCCAGAAGGACAAATACAATATTTACCCACTCACAAGTGCCTTTCAGACATAAAGCAGAGAAAAACCAACCTACAATCCACAACCTCAGAGAACCTAGACAACAAAGAGAGACATACATGAATCTACATAGAAGGGAGAAAAAGGGAAGAAATTTTGAGCAAATTGGGAATGTGGGGGTCACAAGAGAGGGTAGAAAGGGAGAGGGGAGGAAGAAAAGTGAGCAGAGAAAATTGTATAGCTCAATAAAAACAATTCAAAAAAGAAAAAATGACTATTAAGGATTTAGTCCTAGTAATGTATTCTTATTTATACATACCAATTAAACCATTTGAATGTATGAACAAACAATAATTGCATATTGAAGACAAATTATAGTGTTACCGATTCAGATTAGAATTGTCTATAAAATATGTAAGATCACTAGTACAAGAAAATAGGCCACTCCTTGTATTTTGTAGAGGAACTAACTTAAAAACAAAAAAATTATATGTAGTGGAAGTTAAGATTTCTCTGAGAACAATGCCACAAAGTTACATTTAGAGCAATTTTAAAGTTTACTGTTGAAATGCAAAGGACTTTATAACACATAATCTAAAAATATCTTAATTTATTACTTGTGTTATCTAAGACATGGTCTTAGTTTGTAGCATACCCTGTCCTTGAACTTGTAATGAACTTAAAATCTTCTTTTGTAAGTTTCCCAAGTACTATCATTTCAGGAGTGAATCATACAGGGTTAAATGGTTTTCAAATTTCATAATAAAAATGTAATATTTTCATAATGATACATGAGAAATTTTCTGCATTATGTAGTCAAAGAGGAAATCTGACAATCCTTAGACTGGCTGCATTTCATCATCCAAGCAAGTGCTTTTCAAATATGGATAGAAGTGTGATCCTTATTGAAAAGTCCAGAAGTAGAATAAAAGTAGATAGTTTTATATTATACTAGAAAAGTTGAAGGCAGTAATAAATAAGAGAAAGTGTGCTATTGTATATGGGTTGGTTTGCATTTGAATGAATAAAGTCAAAACAATTCAAAGGAGATATTAGCTTTCTGAACAAGAAATATACAGCCAATAGGAAGCACATATTTTAATAAAATGACGTTATTCTTTATATTTATTTTGGCAAACAAACTTTTATGAAGCACCCTTAATAGACTGAAGTACATTTTCAATGGTTTTGAAATGTGCAGTTTATTCTTCTCCACCAATGCATGAGAAACTCTGAGACGATAGGAGCATGCTATTTCTGACTTAAAATTATGCAGCTCTGAATTGTAATGATAAATCAAAAGCAAGTAAATTCAAGCAATTCCTATATATGCATGTGGAATGTATTTATAGAAAGTGTTTCTAAAGTATTAGTTGATTTTTCTCAGATGGACTATTTTTGGTCAATAGAAACTTTTATATGACCAAATGCAGATGGCATTTTTTTAACTAATATATAAATTAATAATAATTCAGAAGTTATAATATTCATACAAATATCCATAGTGGATTCATGTAAACTGAAACATAATTTTGTACTAGTGTCATGCCATCCCTTTTAATAGATAAAAATTTATTATTTCTATAATTACTAACCCATCTATTTCAAATCTCCCTTTTCTAGAAGCTCAATCTAGGCTTTGGCCAATTTAACAAATAGAATGAGTGGTGATCCAAAAATAATAAATGAGAAGGATTGATGAGTTACTAAAAACAGTCTTTCCTAAAAACATTTTCACTGAAAATTTATTATGCCAAGAAAAGTAATATAAATGTCTTGATCCCATATTTATTACTTGTTTGCTTTCATTTTAAAGTCCAAATAAAAAGATTTTATTCATTATGTCCTATAATGTGAATGCTTTTCTCTTTAGATTTTGTCTGGTTAACCTGTCTGTTGGTGAGAGCTGGGTATTGAAGTCACCCGCCATCACTATTTCTGACTTTACATTTAATATTACTGGTGTTATGAAACTAGATACACATATATTTAGTTCATTTACATTTAGAATTATAATGTCCTGTGATGAACTGTTCCTTAAATGAGCAAGAAGTGACTTTCTTCCTTCTGACTAGCTTTTTTTTACATCTATTTTGACCGAATATAGGTACAGAAATATATCTATATATACATATATATTTCTTTTCCTTGCTTGCTTTGCTTGGAATGTCATTTTTCTTACCCTCTTATCCTAAGGTGACATCTATTGGTGATGATAAGGTGTGTTTCTTAGAGGCAAAAAAAAAAAAAAGAAAGAAAAAGAGATCCTGTTTTCTAATCCAATCTGCTAGTTTCGGTCTTCCTATTGGGCACAAGACAGCATTAACAATCATGAATATTAAAGGATATATTTATTTCTTTAATTTTGATAATTCTATGTTTAAATATCCCTTGTGGCCTCTGAGATTTCTTTTCTCTCTCTGTAGTATTAAGTGTTCCTTCTAGGGATACTTATAGCCTTTGTAGGGCTATAGTGAGAAAATACATCATTTCCACAGTGTTAAAATAGAGAATGTAATCATTCTGTTCATTGAAGTAGTAATATTTTGCCCACAATGTTTTTTCTTATTTCACATTTTTGCAATTTTTCTTTCCACCATAGGAATCTAATCCACTATTTTGTGGTTTGGTTTAGAAGTATAATTTGAGAGAGTTTACCACTTTTGAAATTTTATGAAAAATATGTATTTTCTTGTTTTTTGTATTTACACAGAATTTTTTTACTTCTAAAATTGTGCCTTTAATCTGTGTGGGAAGATACAGTTAATTATTTTGACATTTTATTTTACTAAACTCGTGAAAGGTATTTTCTGCTAATTCCTGTTTCTAGTTGAATTTCTGCTTTCCCCTTTGATGTACAGCTTTTCCTTGTGAACCATGGCTAAACATAATTTCTTGCTAGTTTACAGATGATCTTTTAGTTTATCATTCATTGACCTTAATACACTGCCCTGCTTTACTTTTTTTATTTTTTTTTTGTTTTGTTGCTTTATTTCCAATAGACTCTATTTCCAATACAGATTTCTATTAAAAATTATGTTAAGAAGATAATCTCTCCCCAAAAGGACAATAGACCAGGAGAGTGCAAATGGATAAATTAGATATGCATCCTAGATTAAATTACAGTCAATCGAATTGATAGCCAGAGTAACTTAAACTCAATCCTGGAAGTATTTGGGAAACTATGTTGCATGCATCTCAGAAGAGTCGCTGAACACAGGAAACATGCTGGACATTGACTGTCGTATCTCATTACTCAGTAGTTAGTCCTGGTCTTTGTTACCTAAGACTTTCATGTTAACAAGCCCTTTGGTGAAGACGAATACAGGTTCCACATTTAGTGATAGTGGTAAGAAAATCTTCAGGTTACAAAGCTGCTGAACTTTAGAAAAATGATTCGAGTTAATGTAATTGAAAATTATTACAAAATCAGTCACTAAAACCAAATGGAGGATAAGAAAATTGAAGCTATTAATTGTCCAAAACTGAATCTATTCCCTGTCCTACAAGCATGTTCATTTTCTACATCAAATTCGTTATAAAAATAAAAATCTTAGCCTGAATACTTTGGGATGTTTCTAAAATATATTTACTATTATATGATTAGTAGTTAAGAGCATATAATACTTTGCTGTTATAATTATGTTAACATTTATTAATTATTTCATGACTCTTCCCATGCTTACCCATGCTCAAAAGTCTGATTCTCTATTTACATTATTCTATAAAATCAGATCCTAAAATGATGAGACACCTACTTTTTAAAATATTTTTTCTTTTACCATCAATTACAGTTCATTTCACTGAAATTGTAAAAAAAGGTTACTTTTGGAGAATTTTGAATTATAGTTGTGGTTATCCTTAGAATTTGATGTATAGTGTCTCTCTTTGCCTCCTGGCAGAAAGATAATGCACTTCATGGAATTACTCCCAGGGTTTATTTCGATAATTTTCAGTGTTCTTGTCAGCACTTTAGATTGTGACTCACAGTGTGTATCTCAAAGATAAGTAAGTATCTCTGATGCTCTTCACATAACACTGCACTTCTAGTCAGAGCAATAATCAGCTCATGAATAAAAACAGCTTTGTTATTTATTAGGAGCCAAAAGGTAAAATTGCATTTATTTGGAGAGAGAAATCTCTTGTTGTAGGAGGCTCCTTGTTTGTGCCCAGCTACCCAAATCTGAAATAATCACACAGAAACTATGTTATTTGCAATATTGTTTGGCCATTAGCTTAAGTGTATTGCTAGCTAGCTCTTACATCTAGAATTAACCTATTTCCGTTATTTTATATTTTAGCTTGAAGCTTGTGACCTACCATCAAGACTCCAGCTGGCAGTTTCAGTCTTTCTCTCATGGAGGCTACATGGTGTCTCATGACTCTGCTTTCTTTCTCCCAGCATTAAGTTTAGTTTTCCCCAGCTAATTCCAATCTGCACTACCACAGGAAAAGCTAGTTTCTTTATTCATTAACCAATAAAAGCAACACATATACAGAAGGACTTCCCACACCATTTCCCCATTTCTGCTTAAATAAAAAGGAAAGTATTTATTTTAACATAGTAAAATTACATATAACAAAACAGGTATGAAGTAGAAACTACAGTTACAATATTTATGTCTACTTTATCTTTTATCAAAACTAAGAAAAACTATAACTTCAACTATCTACTCTTTAATTTCATCAAAGACTCTAAAAGGATATATTACCCAAGTAAACAGGAAGTATATTGTAAGCAAATTCCAAAAATCTAGAACTGACAGAGACATCTCACTGCCCAGACAGTCACCCAGTGTTCTTCTGA
This sequence comes from Chionomys nivalis, assembly GCF_950005125.1. Taxonomy (NCBI): domain Eukaryota; kingdom Metazoa; phylum Chordata; class Mammalia; order Rodentia; family Cricetidae; genus Chionomys; species Chionomys nivalis. The sequence goes on along the minus strand of NC_080102.1, from coordinate 10,051,849 downwards.
AATATTGGGACATCCATCTTCAGCCTACAGGCCCATAGGATCTAGCAGAATTTTCCATGAAACAGGAAATTTCAGACTGCTCCAACTATATTAGCAATTTGTCATTCACTTTCTTCTCTGTCCTGTAGATTGTCTAGCAGACTCTTTCATGAAGCAGGAACCCCAAAGGATTATTTCGATCCCACTTCATTATTTGCTGATGATATAATAGTTTACATAAGTGACCCTAAAAATTCTACCAAAAAACTTCTACAACTCATAAAAACTTTTAATAATATAGCAGGATACAGGATTAACTTTAAAAAAATCACTAGCCCTCCTTTACACAGAAAATAAATTGGCTGCGAACAAAATCAGAGAAATGTCATCCATCACAATAACCACAAATAGCATAAAACATCTTGGAGAAACTCTAACAAAAACAAGTGAAAGATATGCATGACAAGAACATTAAGCTTTCGAAAAAAGAGATTGAAGAAGATAGCAGAAAATGGAAAGATCTCCTATGCTCTTGGGTAGGTAAAATTAACATAGTAAAAATGGCAATCTCATCAAAAGCAATCTACAGATTCAATGCAATGCCCATCAAAATCTCCACAAAATTCTTCACAGACCTCGAATGAACAGCACTCAGCTTTGTATGGAAAAGTAAAAAACCAAGGAAAGCCAAAACAATACTTTACAATAAAGGAACTTCTGGAGTCATCACAATCCTGACTTTAAACTCTACTACAGAGCTACATTACTGAAAACAGCCTGGTATTGGCATAAAAACAGACAGAAAAACCAATGGAACTGAATTGAAGACCCAGATATTAATCCACACACCTATAAACACCTGATTTTTTACAAAGATGCAAAAAATATAAAATGAAAAAAAAGAAAGCATATTTAACAAGTGATGCTGACATAACTGGATATCAGTATATAGAAGAATAAACATAGATCCATATCTATCACCATGCACAAAACTCAAGTTCAAATAGATCAAAGACCTCAACATAAAGTCATCTACACTGAACCTTATAGTTCACTATAAGTACACTATAAGGGGAAGTACACTTGAATGCATTGGCACAGAAAACCACTTCCTAAGTATAACCCCAGTAGCACAGATACTCAGAGGAACAATTAGTAAATGGTACCTCCTGAAACTGAGAAGCTTCTGTAAAGCAAAGGACACGGTCAACAAGACAAAACAGCAGCCTACAAGATGGGAAAAGATCTTCACCAACCCCACATCAGAAAGAGGACTGACCTCCAAAATAACCAAAACACTACAAAATTGATCATCAAAAGAACAAATAATCCAATAAAAAATAAAGTACGCAGCTAAACAGAGAACTCTCAACAGATGAATCTAAAATGGCTGAAAGAAACTTAAGGAAATGCTGAACATCGTTAGCCATCAGAAAAATGCAAATCAAAACAACTCTGAGATTCCATCTTACATCTGTTAGAGTGGCCAAATCAAAACCACCGGTGATAATTTATGCTGGAGAGGTTGTGTGGAAAAGGGAACACTCCTGAATTGCTGGTGGGAATGCAAGCTGATACAGCCCCTTTGGATGTCAGCATGGCGATTTCTCAGAAAATTGGGAAACAACATTCCTGAAGACCCAGCAGTACCTCTTTTAGGTATATACCCAAAGGATTCTCAAATGTACCACACAGACATGTTCATAGCAGCGTTGTTTGTCAATACTAGGACCTGGAAACAACCTAAATGTCCCCTGACCGAAGAATGGATAAGGAAAATTTGGTACATTTACACAATGGAGTACTACAGCAGAAAAAAAAAATCAATTTACCGCACAAAATCAGTATACTTTTCTGCTGTATCTGTGTAAACAGATGTGAATAACACAAAAACATAAAGAACTCATTCCACTTATTGTAGCATCTAGAACATTTAAATGAGGATCAATTTAAACAACAAAAGGGAAATTCTTATTTCCTATAACCTACAAAATATTCCTGAAACCTGCTAGAAAACTTGAAGATGACTTCCTGAAGAGAAGTCTATTAACTGGAATGAGACCGCCTAACCATGCCCAGTGCTATGGGTCCAGATAATGAGCTGAAAATGACTCTTCCAGCTGCCTTTATTACATAGTTGTGGTTGGTTTGTACAGAATAATGAGATGGGTTTCTGAGAAAGTGAACTTGTCCACTTCCTGCTTGTTTGTAATTCAGTTACAAAAAAGAGAGGTGAGCAGTGGAAAGGAGGTACAAAGTGGAGCATTATCAAGCTGGTAATTTACAGTGTGTGGGTGTATCTTATTGCTAAATGTCTGTCATAATTTACACAATCATTATTGAAATGATTTTAACTCAGAGCAATACCAGAAACACACTGCCTAGAAATTAGCCACCGTTGAATGTTACCGGTGCACTTAATATTTACATTTCATAGAAAAGAATCAGATGAATCCTCCCCTCCCGTACTCCTTGTACAACAGAGTTCTAGGGTTTAAAAGGTCCCTTATTATAAACATAATGACACAGCTTATATTTCTGATTCTAAAACCCAAATTTGTAATACATTGCAGACAAATCAAGGGAGACAATGAACACTGACATCATGCGAGATCAGAATTGTAAATTCATTTCTATAAACAAAAAAAGAAAAGAAAAGAAAAAAACTACTCAGGTTGTATACGGTTTGATGCTTCTGGATTGTCAAACTGAGCTTTAATAACTGCTCTATTAATATTTCAAATTAATGTTTTTAATTTCCTAGGAATTCAGTTGCTGAAACTCATTTGTTTATCCTTCATTTTTTTTCCAGCATTATTGTTTTTACTTCCTAAACACACCGGCTTTATTTCTGCTTCATTCTGATACAGTTGTTTTAAGTATCATTTGATTTCAGCAAGCAGTGTTTGCAATTTGCGCATCTCTACACTGAATAGAAAATAGCAAGTTTCCTGGTAGACTAAAATATTGTATTTTTTTTTTATTCAGAAGCACCCATATAGGAAATATCCAGGCATATAGCCAAAATATCTCAAATACAAGTTATTTTCCACTTGCCAAAAAATATTGCCCTGATCCATCCAACAGGATCTGAAACTTACACTCTTAAATTTTACCATATCTAACAAACACTTTTACAATAAGTTAGATTATTAATTTCCTGCCTTCTATCTCACATAATGGTTTACATATTTAGTGTTCACCTAAATTAATTCTTACAAGAACTATTTTAATATGTATAATTAGTTCAATGACACCTGAAAATGCTTAGATTTTATGTGTGAGAACCTCTCCTCTCTTCCTCCTTCTCTCTTGTTCTTTCTTCTCTACCTCTGCATCTTTCCTACTTCTCCCATTGCCTCTTCTTTTCTTTCTGACTCCTCACATTGTCATAAGTTACTGACCTTAAGCAGGTGATGCTGCTTAATTATTTAATTATTCAGTAATTCATAAATTCTCTTACTCTCTTATTCAAATGAATTTGTAACTGAATTAGAATCACATGACGTCCTTCTTCCCTTTCCTCCCTCTAGTATCTCCCACAAGCCCTTTCGTCAAGCTGTTCACATTCCCCAATCTCAAATTAATTGCATCTTTTTCTTAGATATTATTGCTAAATACGTGTGTGTGTGTGTGTTATATAGAAATACAACCCATTCCACTATTTACTTGAAAATCTTCCAGATGCAAAAATAACACTTCACTCACACTTAGATTCTAGATGCTAAAGACCCTCATAGCTATAATGACTTAGAACATTAGTAAGACACTTAGTTATTTTTTTAAATGAAGTCTTAGAAGAGCACTAGCATATACCACCTGATTTTGTGTAGAAAACCTAAGGTGAGATTGCAATAGAGGAGGAACCTTAGTTTGGGTGGGCAAGCCATGGACAATACTAACCTGCATTTACAAAGCACTAAATATGCGTGACGTCCTTTCTAATTTAATTAAGACTTGCTAATCCTATGAGGTGAGTATCAAGAGAATCTCCACTTCCCAAAAAGAACAGTGGTTGCATAAGGCTTAGTTATTTAATCCAGTTCACACAGGCATTTAAATTAGAGGACAACTTGTCTTAGAATACTACAGGGAGAACCTCAGCAGTCATTATCTAGTGCTCCAGTAAAGCAAGGGCCAAGGGAGAGAAGCAGAACATCACAACATTCCCACTCCAAATGGCCACTGTGCTCATTAGGATGTAAGTATGGAATCTCTGTCTGCTCTTAAAACAATAGGGCCTATCTCATTAATGACAATAAGTTCCTTGACTTCCTAAATATAATCAGCAAGCAAAATAGCAACTTGGAAACAATGTTCTTAGAATACTAGAAAAACGTATGGCTTACAATGAAAGAATAGACCTATGTCAGTAACTTTTGAAAGTAGTCAGTTAGCTAACTGTGCGATTTTTCTTTCTTTCTTTCTTTCTTTCTTTCTTTCTTTCTTTCTTTCTTTCTTCCTTCCTTCCTTCCTTCCTTCCTTCCTTCCTTCCTTCCTTCCTTCCTTCCTTTCGTAATGTATTCTTAGTTATACCTGACTCTTAAATTAAGCTTTTTACTAAAAGCACATGGTATCCTGGTCTTGGCGTCTCAGATTTTCTTCTCAAATAAAGACATGTTCAAAAAATAGAAAACTAATGAATAATGTAGATGGAGATTCTGAGTGTAATCACCAAGAATTCATGACTGGAAACAAGACACAGAGGGTCTGAGTCTCAGATTTGTCATATGTAAAATAATAATGTTGCATAAATATACTATGTATATAGAATAATTTTCAGTAATTCAGGGAATTTGTTTAATTATCAGTACTTAAAATTATTAAGTCACAAACATGGAAACATGGTATGAAACTTGTTCTTACTGAAGTAAACTGTATGAAATTGCTAAAGAAATATGTGAATATCTTCATCTAGGGTCAATTATATTGCTAGGCCCAAGACTGTAACCATACTCAAGTGCCAGGTGTGGAATCAACTTCTACAGCTAGCCTTAACTTTAAGGGGTCTGGCAGACTTGTCATTTTCCTCCCTCGAGAAATGCAAGTTAATACACTGAGTGCGTATGATAGTATAATTTTAAAAGTTTTAATTTCAGATATTTTCTTAATGTATCTTATCCCTTACACAGAGCTTGGAAAATCTTATTGTAGGATATTAGGCCACCAAATTACACCTATTAGTCTTAGCCAATTGGAAGAGCAAATATTAAGAGGAAATTTACTGTGAAACATATAATCCACATAATGCAAAATAATTTCTATGGACATTCAAGGTTATAGCATAACTATGTGTGGCAAGCAAAGACATATTTTAAAGGAAAATGTTAAGCATAGTAAACTATGAAAATGTGAGCCCCTGTGAGTCCAAGTTGTTTCATTTTATGGTTTTCTTGTGGAATCCTTGTCCCCTCTGGCTCCCATAATCCTTCATCCCCATCTTTCCAAGGAGTTCCCAAGGTCTGCTTAAGGTTTATCTGCGGATCTCTGCATCTGGTTCAATGTGTTGCTGAGTGAATGAAGTCTCTCCAACGGCAACTGGACTAGGAAACAATCTATGGGTACAGAAGAACATCACTAGGAATCATTTCATTGCTTATTATGTTTTTAGCAAGACATGTTTGTTTCTATCCTAGGTTTCTGGACTGTCCATTTTCTATGTCCTAGTCCTCCAGGTAGTGCTAAGGGTGAGTCTCCTCTCGTGGTATGGATTTTATATTTTCAAAAGCATGTGCTTTAAACACCTGCTTATGAAAATAATTTTCTTGAAAACAGAGAATATTGTATGAAGAAACTTATAGAACTTTGTTAATTACAAATTTGAAAATAAAATTGCTATTAAGTCATTTAAGTCTTTTGTAAAACAGGTCATATTATTTAAGAAAACGCATTTGTTTATGTAGTAGATCCTGGAAGGAGAATGTGATCAAGGGATACTGGCAATGATTGACCACTGGGAGTAGATTAGCATCTTCCAGGTATGAGCATCTTTATTCTTTGTCTTATGCAGAGAGTTTAGTTCTGGAACCATTTACATAAAAACACTACAGATGAGTTATTACTGTAATCATACACACATATATGTATATATATATAACGTTTTTGCAACATATATATTTTACAATAAAAAAGAAAACTGTTTCAAGGAAGGTAGCTGGGAGGGTCTGGAGGGAAGAAAAGGAGGGAGGAAAGTACTCTAATTGCATTTAATTAAGAACATATTTTTTAAAGAGAGAAAGATCAGTAGGTATATCCATGATACCCCTTTCCACAGTGTCTTAGCTAGAATTTTTATTGCTCTAAGAGACACTATGACAATGGCAACTCCTACTATGGAAAACATTTAATTGGGTCTGGCTTACAGTTTTGGATATTTCGTCCATTATAATTATAGTGAGACACGGCAGCATGTAGGCAGACATAGTGTTGGAGAAGAAGCTAAGAGTCCTACATCTTAATCAGCAGGAAACAGATGGAAAACATTGATCAGACTTGAGTTTATAAGCCCTCAAAGCATACCCTCCAAGTGACACATTTCCTCCAAAAAGGTCACACCTCTCCAACAAAGCCACACCTCCTGGTGCCAATTTTTAAGGGTAAAGCATTCACATACATGAGTCTATCCAGGTCATACCTATCAAATTTTCACACATTGAAAAGGATTTTACTTGCATTTCTTCATCTGTCTCTATATAATAAAAAATAAACACAGTGTTCAGAAAAGCTTTTCTTTTTAAACTTTTTGTTAGTTTTGAATTTCTAGAGAATTTAGGGATAGTATATATTAGGTTTGCAAAACAAAATGAGTCATGTTCACAAGAAACAGGAGGAGCTTATTTTCTAGGAGAATTCCATATTTACAGAAGATAATTATTTTCAGAAACATGGCTATAATAGTTCATTATGCATCTTGTCTCATTAAACCTACAATAGCTCAAATAAAATGTCTACAGGGACTTCAATTTCTTTCAGAAATAGCTAAAGGTTTTTAATGTTTTATTCCTCAGTCAGTCTATTTTGCCAGTTGATTATTTTTCTTACTGATTGATTTGTCAGCACAGAAGACTGATACAGTCATGTAATGTAGTAATTTTCTTTATCTGTTTAGTGTTTAATTTACCAGTGCTTCTAATTTTCCTAAATTATCTTGTTGTAAGATAATACTTTCCTTTTTTTAATGACTTAGCTATAGTTAGTAAGAGGGGAAAATGAGCAATGCATAAAATAAGCAAGAAGAGACAATAAAAGGCAATTAGAAACTTTGACACAGTGTGCCCTGGTATGTGGTGGCATTTGAACTGTATTTTAATACAAATAAAGACCGCCTGAAGATCTGAGAGTAAAACCATCCCACTGCCCAGCCTTCCAGACCAGAGTATGGTAACACACATCTTTAATCTCAGTAGCCATAGTAACACACACCTTTAACCCCAGTACTCACACTAGTAGCCACAGAAACTGGGTGGTGCATGCCTTTAATGACGGTGGTGAATGCCTTTCATCCCAGCCCTAGAAGGAATATGAGACGAAGGAAGACAGCTCTCAGATACAGTCTCCATCTGAGATTCCAGGAGGTAGGATCACCGTTTCAGACTGAGTTCGAGGTAAGAGCCTGTCGCTGGCTGTTTTGCTTTTAGCATCTTCAGGTTGAACTCCAATTTCTGACCCTGAGCTTTTATAAATAGTGGTTTACTGATAGCTTATGTACATAAATGTCATCAATGGAGTAAATATCTTTCCATCAATTTTCAAATGAAGAATACAACAGTGCAGAAAATATTAATACAGAAAACTAACTTTTTTGATAATAAAAACTAAAGTATAACATATACTGAAATTAACTATAAAACTTGGGAAATAATCTAGGTTTATTTTGTTTGATTAATTATAAGTAGTCATGACTATATAGTCACAAAATTTATGAGCATATAGATTGATGAATGGTGTGGTAATTGATAAAAATATCTGGAAAAGATACATTAGATAAGCTTGATTTGTCTTAAAAATTGAGCTAGCATGAGATGTTACAATCTAAACCATATTTGAATTTTCTTTCATTAAAGAAAATTTAAATATAGAGAAATCAACAAATGGAAATATGATTTATATTAAATATATGAAATTAGGTTAATTATTAGATGTATCAATACAATATTAATGTAAAAATTATAATTGTCTCATATATCTAAAATAGTTGGGATATATGTTTCCAGAATCTTGTATAGTATTCAGGATAGCACTTCTCATTGATATATATGTAATAATGCTGTACCACTTGTAAATAAGTGTTTAGCTTGTACAGACATGGTAAAATTTTCAGTATGTATATATTGAACTGGAATTTGAATTTCTTCTGACACATCAAAACAGCCATAACCATGTCTAGTCTAACAAGTGAGTATTCATGAATATTGAACCAAACATACTTAGTAATAACAATGAATTAGATAATATTTTGGGTTTCCGTCAATAAGATATGATGGAAATAAAAGAAATGGTTGGATACATATATGAATATTGTAAAAAATAAAATAAATATATGTATATAGTGGATACATCAAAAATTATGTAGAAAAATGGTCCAAAGAAATTATACATACAAATGGTTATAAAGTGAGCATGTTATATGTATGTGTATATATATACTTAATTAATTGTGGTTATATATACATATTAATTGTGGTTTTATATATACAATTTACAGAAAAGAGTATATTAAATGATTTGGAGAAAGGAAGGGTAAATTGAAAATGATATAATTATATTCTCAAACAATAAAAGTATCATTTTTAATGCTGTGAAGAGTTAAATGACATCATTGTATGGAATACAATGCAGAGATCAAATTAAAATTGTCATACTTACATGGCAGAAAGCATCCCAATAAAAAATAGTGCTTGTGAAGTTCAGAAAATGGAAGATACCCTAACATTAGGAAGCCACTCTCCCCGCCCCAAATGTGCAGTGACGGTAAATAGAATATACGGAGAGAATTGTAAGGAACATCAGGGAATTCTTAGAAAATAGAGAAAAAGGCTCATTGTTAGATATTTCAATATTATATACTGAGGTAAATGGGTGACTTAATGATCCTATGTAACTGTAAATGAGTTTGAATACCAACTCGATGCTATCTAAATATGATTTTCAGATATTTTAAATATTCCGTGCATAAATAATTTCTTTTATATTTATTAAAACATGTTTCTGATTTGTTTTATTCAAACAATTATTGACATCTATACTGATTTCATACCTTTGGAAGCAATACAGTAAAAGCAAAATTTAAATTATATGCATAGAATAACCTATTCTATTTTTAGACCAGTTTTAGTTACAACAGAATTGAAAATAAGGTCAAAAGGATTCTTTTATTCTCTTTCCTTACATATGCCTGGCTTCTCCATTATCACCATCGCCACAACAGTCCATAAAACTAAGTTGACATTTAATAACCTCAAATTTTCAAAGATACATACTATTTGCTATCTATTCTTTACTTTTGATAAAATATATAATGGCATGCTCAGCTTTCACCAAAATCATTTTACTAGACATGAAACATTTACTGACTTTCATCTTTTTCTGTCTTCTTTTTATTAAACACACACACTCAAGCAAGCCTCGATGATTTCTCATGCTTTTATGTTTCCACGGTTTTGACTTTTAGAGGATTTTATCTCATTTTTGAGTTAGCTTTTAGTATTCTTTTTTATTACTGAAAACATTTTTACACTATATATTTAGATCATATTTTTGCCTCTCCTTTTCCTCCCAGATCCTCCGTATTTATCATTCAGCGTCCACTTTCCGTATCATTCCTGAGACTCCATCAGACTTGAACTTATGCAGGACTTGTACACAGTTTCTATAAGTTTATGTGTGCATCAACTCTGTTCTATTTTATCTTTGAGACACCCATCACCTCTGGCTCTCACAATCTTTCTGCCTTCTCTTCTGTATATATTCCTGAAACATAAAGGTGGGATTTGATGAAGACATTCTATTTGTGACCTAATGCACCAAATTGTTCCACTCTTTGTATTGCCCATTTTAGTATCTCCATGTTAATTGTCATCTATTGTAAAAGTCTTTTCTGATGAGTGAGGTGCTTATCTATGGGTATAACAGAATGCCATTAGAAGCTATTTTATTGCTATGTTTCTTTCGGATAACTCGAGGACTGTTTTTAAGGATTTTAGAACTTGATCCACAGTTTGATCAATCTAATGTGTGTAATGTTGGATCATTTTAAATAAGTTCTTATATATAACTTTGTTTGAGAACTTCACCCATGAGCACTGCCAATCTACAGTATACCTGTCTCGCAAATTGTTCCTGTGTCCCCCATCCTAAATTCATGATGTCTTATTATTGCATGTATATATCTATATACATGAACACCTCTCTATATAACCTAACAGAGACAATTAACTTTCCTTATCTGTACATGTGTGTTTATGGCTGACCACTTGAGACTGAGCAACCTATTTCAGAGCTTGTCCCTGGAGGAGGCAGGTTCTACTGCCTCTCAGCAGGTATCTGCACTCCTCCTCTAGGTGTGGTGTCATGTGGAATTCACTTGTCCAGATGGTATGCCAGGGATGGTGTTGTGATTAACTTGCTCACTCAGCCATTTTCTTGAGAGTTCATGGGTACAACTTCCCTATCATTTATAAAAGACAGCATTACAGCACACCTTCTGGGTCTCTGGCTTTTATAACATGATTGACCCCACTTTAACAATCTTCCCTGAGTATAGGGTTTGCTTTGCAGAGTGATCAGTTGGGGTTCTACATCCCAAGGTCATTTATTGTTTGTGTTTTCTTCTGTTGTGAACTTTGATAATATTTTTCTTCTGATGCAAAAAAGAAGCTTCTTTGATGAAACATGAGAGCTACACTTATCTTGAGTATAAGGATATGAATAATGAGATTATATTTAGAAATTATATTGGTTTCAGAAAATGGCAGAAACAGGCTTCCTTTTGTGTCTGTTACCTCTCTAGTCATGTGTAGTGTGCTAGGTTTATCATACCAGTCAGGAATCCCCTTCTTTTGACTGGGCTTAAAGTCATCTAGAGACAGCGCTTCTCTGTTAGCAGATTTCACAATACCTGGTGATGCTGTAAGAGCTAGTTTTTAGGGAGAATCCGTCTTGGTCAGTTCAGCTTTCTTCTAAGTCATGAATATGAAGTGTGTGATCACAGATTTTAATTTTCATTCTTTAATGGCAAGTGATGTGGCTTTCATATTTGGTATCTATATTTATTAGTTATTTTTGTATCTACTAATGTCTTTGGCCCAATTTTCTTTATGTTTATTCTAACCTTTATGTGTCTCTGTCTGTCTATCTCAATTTGTGTGTGTCTCTCACTGTCTCTTTCTGTCTCTCTCTGTCTCTGTTTGTGTCTGTCTTTTTCTCTCCCTTTCCCACTCTCTGTATTTCTTTCTCTTTATAGTGCCTCATATGTCAGTTGGAGGAAAATGTGTGGGAATTAATTCTTTCCTTTCTTTATGTTAGTCCTAGGGATCAAACTCTAGTGGACGGGCTTGGCAGGAAGTGTCTTTATCATAAGCCAACTTGACAGCCCAAGTTCCAGGTTGTTTCCCTCCTGATGATTTCTGTCTATTGTGAACTGAACTTTTGTCAGTTGGATCATTTACAATTCTTTTTAAGTCTTATTTTGATTTCTCATATTATAAACATTGTATTTTATGGAGTAGAATATGTTAAATACTGCTAACATCTAGTCCATTGATTTATTTATTTGTGGTTTGTGTAGTATATGAAAGTATTACCACACTCAAAGCCATTTTGTTTTCATATTTATAACTTTCTTTGAGATAAAAAGATGTCCATTTTACTTTTATCTTGTTTTCTATTTTTAAAACTATATTTCTAAGGGTAAACTATTTATATATAAATTCATTTTGCATAAGATATATTTTTGCTCTAGGGTCAGACTCTAATATTTTAAAATTACACTTCATGCATTATAACATTTTTTCCCATTTTACTTTTGTTAAAAATATATTTTCAAATAAAGCATATTAGAATATTATTATGATAATCATATGGATTAAGGATACCCCTCCCCTACTCCTCTGATATACTCCTTAACTTCTTTCTCGTAAGAATCCCTACTTTTTCTGTCTCCCATTACAAAAACATGGGCATCTAAAGCAAAAATAAAATTTAAATAAAATAAAAATTAATCACAGTAGGACAAAAAAGAAAAAGAAAGGTCAAAAAATTTTACAACTCAAACTATTTCTTAACTAAACAAGTATTAGCCCTGGAATACACACACACACACACACACACACACACACAGAAAGAAGTACACAGGATACTGTTTTCATCTTTCTCTTCCTGAATCTGTGCATTTTCTTGCACATTATCTGTGTTGGAATATTCAGGGATTGCTGAAGTGGCATGGTTGAACTGTGATGGAGACATATTGTCCTGGCTTTTGTTTGTGTTCCTTCATATTTATTTTTAGTTGGAGTGATTTTAGGTCTAGGTATCAATTTCTGTATTTATCTTTATCTTCCTTGGGTTATGCTTCCTCTCTGGTCTTTTTGTTTCTGTGGCTGTGGGTTTAATAGTGTCTAAAACTGAGTTGGGGTCTGGACTTCTGATGGCTTGAATGACTTCTACTCCAGCAGAGGATTGCTGGTCAAGTTTGAGGCTGGATTTCCTATGTCCTTGACCTCTGATCTGGTCAGTGGTTCTCTTGTCAACAACAGGGAGAGAGAGAGAGAGAGAGAGAGAGAGAGAGAGAGAGAGAGAGAGAGAGAGAGAGAGAGAGAGAGGAGAGATAACAGGTTTTTTCTTTTGAGTCATCAACCAGTTCCCAATCATGACAGAGACTTATTAGTGATCTTAAATGTTTGGCCTAGCTTAGGCATGTTTCTGGCCAGCTCTTTTAACTTAAACTGTTTCTCTTTATCTACATTTTGCCTGTGGGCTTTTTGCTTTTTCTTACTTTCTTTCTACAAGTCTTACCCTATGTCTTGCTCCAGGTGGCTCCCTGAATTCTGGCCCAGGTGTCTCCCTCATTCTCTCCTTTCTTCGTTTGTTTCCTTCTTTTTCTGGAGCCTAGATTTCTCATCCTATTTATTCCTTTTTTTCTGCCAAGCCCATTTATCCTTATCATGCCTAACTATTGGGCATTCAGGTTTTTATTAGACCAATCATGTGCCTTCAGCAGGCAAGGTAAAACAAATGCAACACATCTTTCAAATAATTAAACACACATAGTCAAACAAATGTAGCATAAACAAATGTAACACATCCTTAACAGTTAAAGTATTAATCCACAGCATAAACAAATGTAACTCATATTTGCCCAGTTAAAATAAAGTCCACAACAGAAAGCATGTCTGGTGATTTGGCTTTTGATACCTCAGTGCCAATCTCTAGGTATATACCTCCTCCAAACCTGATACACCTACTTCAACAAGGGTACATCTCCTAATCAACTGGGGACTAACAATGCAAACATATACTCTTATGGGGACCATTTTCATTCAAACCACCACAGTTTACAAAGTCCAGATAGACTGTGCTTATTGAAACATTGTTAAATTTGAAATAATCAATGAAAGGAAATACAATTAACACCCAAGTTGTTTGGGTTGTGAAAAATAATGAATGTTCTCTCAATTGCAGTTACAATTCTTTATTGAATATTTTTTGGTTTTACATAGGAGACAGTCTTGTAAAGTTTGGAATTCTTGTTTAATATATATTTTTGTTGAAGTGTTAACCTACATAATCTTAATCAATAAAAAATCAGGAGTGAAATATCAGCATCATAACCTGAAAGATCAGAAAACTGTAAGCAGTCACCAGTTGCTTCCCATCTTTCTCCTTCTTTTCATCCAAAAGGATGGAGATCTTGACCCCACCCTACCTTATCACTTTCTATCTCTGCCCTCTGAGCGCTGAGATTAAAGACACGAATGGGCACCACCCAGGTTCTATGGTTAACTAGCTCTACCCTCTAGTCTCCAGGCAAGCTTTATCTGTCAGAACACAATATTTTGTGTTTCCAAATATTTTATAGATTAAAACAAAATGTATAATAAAATGTTTAAATATAGGAACAAAAACTCCCACAAACCAAACATATAACAATGTCTAAATAGGACATAGGAATTCTAAAGTAATAATTCTCCCATGGGTCCCACAAATTGTTTTCTATGTCATAAGCTCTAGAGAAATCCAGACTTTAAATGACATTTTGCACAGGTACTCCTGACAACTAAGACACGGTTTTCTACTTTCCTTAATACTTTCCCCGAAAAAACTATCCATTCCAGTTTTTACCACTATACATAATCTTAATGCTTTGAAATTCTGTGTGTCCTTTAAGGACCCACTTACAGTAAACATTTTTGATATAAGTTTTTATGATGCCTCCTAACTTAAATATTTCTAACTACAATAAAACAATAACAAAATACTATATATCATTATAAGGACAGAATAGTGTTGAAAAGTCTTTGAAAATGACAGCATCTGACAACTTTCATTCCTACTTTTGTTTTACGATTTGTGGAACAAAATTCAGCAAACAATAGTCTCAATTTCTACTCAATTGCTCAATAATACGTTAGTATTATTGTTTTTAACCTATATTTTAAAATAACAAAATTAGGCAACATTAGCCATTCCTTTAATCAGAATTTGTAATCTATCATACGTATAGATCTAATTATACTCAACTGGTAGAAGGTCATGCGCCTGCCAAAGCACTGAAATATTATTATGTTTTAAATTCTCCAGGGAAAGGATATTAATCTGCACAAAGAATTCTGCCAGAAGTCACACTCTCCTGAGAGGTTCTGTCAGATTGAGAAGAATTTAGTTGACTGCAATCAGCGAGGAGGTATATCATTTTTCCATTCATTCTCTGGTAGCCATGAAAAGAAGCTGCCAAATCTCTAAGAACACTCAGGACTACAGCTACCAAAAGAAGAGCAAGGCGATCCATAGTAGGAAAAAAAAACAAACAAACAAACAAAAAAAAAACAACAACAACAACAAAAAAACGCTGTTTAGTTAGAAAATATAAATTCCTAGACCTTTATTGGTAAGGAATATTGTAATAAGCAAATGTGAGGATTTCTAAAATTTCATAGCTAAGATTTCCTTAAGGAATCTTAAGGATAGCTAGCATATTTGTTTACTGAACATGTTTTGCCACATATGTTACACTGTGCCTAAACAAATATATTTTTATTGTGAAATTAATACACTTGATCAACATTTTCTTGAATAAAGCAACACTTCTTATAATACATTGTATTAAATTTTGATACCTAGCATAGGAACATAAAAATTTATGTAATTAAGGAATGTCCACCTCTAAATTTAGAATGCTGCAAAATTTATGTTAACAGCTTTGAATATCTAAGCAAAATCTCAAGAATGTTAAATTTTGAAAACTAATATAAGAATGTAAATGACATTAGAAATCTCTAAGAATTTTGATGAATACATAACTGACTACATTAAATGAAATAAAAATTATAACTGATATAAATAACAGAGATAGAAAAAAAGCCTTGTGAACTGTGTAAGATTTAATGCTTGTAGTATATGGAGCAGTGTGTTCATTAGCAAAGATCTTCATAGTAAGTTGTGATCTGACGTCCAGAGAAGTGGTTACTATTGTTTAATTAGACATCTTAAATTTTTTTCACAGGTTCTGATTTACCTAACATCACCTTACCCATTCTTGACTTTACAAAGATCTTCAGAAGTATAAGCATAAGCACAGGTACACACCCCCCCCCACTGTCTTAATATTTAGAGAAAACACCTTTGTCATCGTATCCTATATGATATTAATAGAGTTTCTATCCCAAAAATTTATAACTACAATGCTGAACAACCTTGTTAATCTAAATGTATTTCATTGAGTGTAAGAAATACCTTAGGCCACCTGGTGGTCTCCCGCTCCCAGGAGGTCACCATATTGATTCTGAACTTAGTGCGAACACCAGATTGGCATAGGGCACTACAGCCCAGAACTCCTGGACTCAAGCGATCCTCCTGTCTCAGCCTCCAGAGTAGCTGGGACTACAGGTGTGCACCACCACACTCGGATAATGATATATCAACTCAAAAAAATCAGTAGCCCTTCTATACATAAAGGATAGAGAAGCAGAGAGGGAAATCAGAGAAACTTCACCTTTCATGATAGCCACAAATAGCATAAAGTATCTTGGGGTTACACTAACCAAGGAAATGAAAAATCTGTTTGACAAGAACTTTAAGGCTTTGAAGAAAGAAATTGAAGAGGACACCAGAAAATGGAAAGATCTTCCATGCTCTTGGATGGGTAGGATCAACACAGTAAAAATAGCAATTCTACAAAAGGCAATCTATAAATTCAACACAATCTCCATCAAAATCCCAACAAAATTCTTCACAGACCTTGAGAGAACAATAATCAATTTTATATGGACCAACATTGGAGCACTGGACTGAAGTCTCACGATCCAAAGGAGGAGCAGAAGGAGAGTGAGCACGAGCAAGGAACTCAGGACTGCGATGGGTGCACCCACACACTGAGGCAAAGGGGATGTTCTATCGGGAACTCACCAAGGCCAGCTGGCCGGGGTCTGAAAAAGCATGGGACAAAACCGGTCTCGCTGAACATAATGGACAATGAGGACTACTGAGAACTGAAGAACAATGGCAATGGGTTCTTGATCCTATTGCACGTAATGGCTTTGTGGGAGCCCAGGTAGTTTGGATGCTCACCTTAATAGACCTGGATGGAGGTGGGTGGTCCTTGGACCTCCCACAGGGCAGAGAAACCTGCTTGCTCTTTGGGCTGAGGAGGAAGGAAGACTTGATTGGGGGAGGGGGAGGGAATGGGAGGTGGTGGCGGGGAAGAGGCAGAAATCTTTAATAATTAAATAAATTAATTTAATAAATAAAAAAAAAATAGTGTAGCAAAAAAAAAAAAACCCAGGATAGCCAAAACAATCATATACAATAAAGGAACTTTTGGAGGCATTACCATCCCTGACTTCAAACTATATTTCAGAGCTACAGTAATGAAAACAGCTTGGTATTGGCATAAAAAGAGAGACGTTGACCAATGAAAGTGAATAGAAGACCCAGATATTAACCCACAAACCTATGAACACCTGATTTTTGACAATGGAAGAAAGAAAGCATCTTCAACAAATGATGCTGGAATAACTGGATGTCAACCTGTAGAAGAATGAAAATAGATCCATATCTATCACCATGCACAAAACTCAAGTCCAAATGGATTAAAGACATTAATATAAATACGACCACAGTGAACCTGATAGAAGAGAAAGTAGGAAGTAGACCGTGACACATGAGCACAGGAGACCACTTCCTATGTATAACCCCAGTAGCATAGACAACAAGAGCAACAGTGAATAAATAGGACCTCCTGAAAGTGAGAAGCTTCTGTAAAGCAAAGGACTTTGTCATTAAGACAAAAAGGCATGCTACTGAATGGGAGAAGATCTTTACCAACCCCGCATCACACAAAAGTCTGATCTCCAAAAATATAAAGAAATCAAGAAACTGGACATGAAAATACTAATTAACCCAATTAAAAATGGGGTACTCAACTGAAAAGAGAATTCTCATCAGACGAAGTTCAAATGTCCAAAAGACATTTAAGGTCATGTTCAACCTCCTTAGCGATCAGGGAAATGCAAATCAACACAACTTTGGGATACCATCTTACACCTGTCAGAATGGCTAAAATAAAAAACACCAATGATAGCCTATGCTGGAGAAGATGTAGAGTAACGGGAACACATATCCATTGCTGGTGGGAATGAAAACTTGTGCAACCACTTTGGAAAGCAGTGTGGTGGTTTCTCAGGACCCAGCAATAACACTCTTGGGAATATACCCAAGTAATACCCAATCATACTACAAAAGCATTTATTTAACTATGTTCATAGCAGCACTATTTGTAATAGCCATAACCTGGAAACAACCTAGATGCCCCTCAATAGAAGAATGGATAAAGTGTAGCATATATACATATTAGAGTACTACTCAGCAGTAAAAAACAATGACATCTTTAATTTTGCATGCAAATGGATAGAAATAGAAAACACTATCCTGAGTGAGATAATTCAGACCCCCCCCAAAAAATGAATATGGTATGTACTCACTCATTAGTGGACTCTAGCCATAAACAAAGGACATTAAGCCTATAGTTCACAAGCCTAGGGAAGCCATATAAGAAGATGAATCCAAAGAAAAACATACATAGATCCTCCTGGAAATTGGAAACAAACAAGATTGCCTGGCAAAAGTTGGGAGCATGGTGGTGGGAGTAGGGATGGGCGTAGGGTTCAGTGAATGGAAAGGGGTAGAGAGAAGGGAGAAAGAAAACACTAGAGAGAGGGGAGTTGGAAGGTGGAGATGGAGGAAGAGCAGATGTAGGAGCAGGGAAGAGAATATCTACATTAAGGGAGCCATTTTAGGGTTAGCAAGAGACTTGGCTCTAGAGGGGATCGCAGGTGTCCACGGGGGTGTCCCCAGCTAAGTCCTTAAGCAGTAGAGGAGAGAGTGCCTGAACTGGCCTTGTCCCATATTCACATTGATCAGTATCTCAAATATCACCATAGAACCTTAGTCTGGCCATAGATGGAAATAGAGACAGAGACCCTCCTCAGAGCAATGGACTGAGCTCCCAAGGTCCAGTTGAAGAGCAGAAGGGGGGATAAGATGAGCAAGGAAGTCTGGACCGCAAGGGGTTGGTCCATCCACTGAGACAGTGTACCTGTTCTAATGGAACCTCACCAAATCCAGCTGGACCAGACTGAATGAGCATGTGATCAAATCAGACTCTGAATTTGGCTGACAATGGGGGCTGACTGAGAAGCCATTGTTAAAGGCACTGGGACTTGTTTCTACTGCATGTACTGACTTTTTGGGACCCTAGTCTATTTGGATGCAAAGCTTCCCAGGCCTGGATGTAGGGGGAATGCCTTGGACTTCCCACAGGGCAGGGTTCCCTGCCCCCTCTTAAGGAGGGAGGGGGAGGGAGGAGAATGAGTAGGGGAACAGGAGGGGAATGGGAGGAGGGGAGGAAGTGTAAATTTTTTAATGGAAAAAATAATTAAATAAAAAAGTGTAAGAATTATTTTCTGATTGTTCTTTAGATTTATCCCAATCCTCTCCAAACGGAATCTACTTTTTAGATGAACCAGTAGGACATGGAAGTTTATGGACGTTTAACAAGCACATGTCTAGAATGCTAACAAATGCAGAAGCCATTACCACAGTTTAGCATTTCCAGTGTGACAGGTGTATGTATGCATAGGGCAAAGATCTCTTTTCATGTTAATTTCTGTGTCTTTCCCATTATAAGAAACACATAACAGCTCTAGTCCAGGGTGAAATTGACAAAAAGTTCGAAGCGTGTTAAAAATTACTTCTTAAATATACTTATAAGCTATGACCTATACTAAACCATTTTAATGTCCAAGAAGATGGTATTTAAGTATGAGAAAATTCAGCGTCACATACCCCTCGTGACTCATGTACACAGTGAGTCTGCATGGACTGATTAAACTGTAGGTTAAAGGAACAAAAGTACTGGGTCTTATTTGTCTTCTTTTATTATACTAGAAAGGCTAACTTTCTGTGAGATATTTCAAAAGCGTTAGAGCCATTAATGCAAAAATAGTCCATTTCAATGATTAAATATTTCATTTCTTATAATTATTATAATGACCTTAAGTCCATAATTGTGAATAAGTTCATAGACAACCTAAAGACAAAATTCATAATACTGAAAACATTCAAATGATCAGGATGCTATATAGTCACAGTAAATATTAACAAGGTTATTATTATGTTTACAAGTAAATTTGACAAAGATGAAGTTTATTTTCTTGATTTTCTCTTTCCACTATCGTACATGTCTTTCATGTAGAATTATAGGTGTGAAATCAACTGATTCTATTTGTTTTGATGTTAACTACATATTGTATATCTGATCTTATTCTGTATGACTTACTATCCATTAACCTCTGATGCTAATGCCTTACGCATAAGGTAAGCTATTCATCACATTTCCTCTTTCTAACTTACTCCAAATGATCATTAATACATTATAACACCAAATAATACATCATCAAGGATATAGCCAAGAAACTAAGAACAACTGTAATAATGAAATATTGCTAAAACTAATAGAGACACAGTTGAGTGCTTTCATATTTAAGTACTGTATTATAGAAAATGAGGTTGGTTCTTTTTCCTCCTCAGGAATCTGTTATAATACTTAACAATAGAACCTGAAATAGTTGTTTTGTAGTGAATTCTAACACCTATTGAAGTGTTTCACCTCAACCAATCATTGACTCCCCACTCATGTTCACCATTTCCTAGCTCAATAATCTGAGCATAACACCAAACAAAGCAAAGAACACACCCCTTTCAGTACTAACCAGTGCCTCTTTTTAATTTCTTGTATATCATACACATTTACAGAATAATGACATATAATTAATTGGGGGGATATTCTTTTAAAGCAAATTTTGAAATGAAATAAAGAAAATTTATTTCTATAGGTCAATTATCGTTAAGTAGAGGTGGTGTAAGTATTAAACCACGAATTTAACCTCAATGTTAGTTCTGGGTCTCATTAAATTTTGGACCCAGCATATGTTACAGATATGTGTGTTGTTGTAACTCTTTTTTTCTAGGTAGCATGTAAGACTTCCAAAAGAAGTGGTAATGATAACAAACAAAATCTTGGTAGTGTATATTTATCCTTGGTCATCTTATCCTTAAGGCATACTGGACTCAGCATATATCAAGATATTCATGTTAACAAAGATTATATGGGATTTAGGAATCTAAAACTACATAATTATACCACAAAACTCTTGAGTTTTTTAGGTGTATTTGTATTCTGCTCTTTGGATCAGTTTTCTTTTAAGGGGAAAACATCACTGCTTGATGGAGAACCCTAGTAAAGACTGATTGTCTAACAATGGTACATTGGGTGAGCTTACGACCTATATTGACTTATTGCTTCATAAAACTTATAGTGAAATTATAATAAGTGGGAATCAGTATCAATCTCTTTGGCTATGTCTATAAATATTTAAAATTGGGCTAGAAAAAAATGGATTAGAATAAGCCATGAAGACAGGTGGCCCAAGCCTTCACAATAAATCATCTTGTTGCAGCAACACTTCATCTTCCACATCCATGTTTGGATAGTAAAGACTCTTTAGCAAATGAATGACAGCTTTCCTAATGTCCCCTCAGAAGAGGAAAATATTAACTACATATTCTGGCACCTGTTGGAAGAACACCTCCAGAGGATTTCAGTTGCCCCATTAATGTCTCACATTTGGGCAGTCATATTGGTGATACTAGGGATTCCATCTGATATTACCAGAAGACACAATCTCCCATTAAGCTTGATGGCAAAGCGTTTTGATACTTCAATTCTGAGCCACTGTGAAACACATCCTTCATCAATGTCACATCCCCTAATCATTCCTAACTGAGCCTACAGTGGTATTTTTCTTTCAATCCATTACAAGTTGGTTGTGAAAAAAATAGGTGTATTCTGTAATACAGGCTTCGTTTTTCTCTTTATCAGTGACAGCTGAGAAACTAGATAACACTGCAATGAAGAGAGGAAAACAAACTCTGTGGCACTGATTTCTGGTATTAGGAAATTGGTAATCGGTATACTTAGCTTGGTATTGTCACAAATTTTGTGATGAATCCTCCAACTCTTCCTTTAGTTAAGAGTTTCATTGCCCTTGGGCTATTTTTCACTTTTCCAATTTGGCATGAAAAATTTCTGACTTACTTATTTCAACCCAAAGTTCTAAAAAACTTGACAGGTTTTGCTGACATTTGGAGATTCATTCCAACTTCCTACCAAGAAAAATTTAAAAACTGCAAATCTATCAAAAACCAAAACAGCAACCTGATAGTTGCAAGCAATAAGTGATTCTGAGTCAGAAAATTAAATAATTCTTTACTATTGAACAAACTGAAAATTATAAGCTATCAAAACTAAAAAGTAATGCCACTGGGCTTTGTGTAGCACCTATATTTAAACTCTATCATAAGTGACTACTACAATAGGTACACTGACATTCTTTTGTGACATATATTTTGGAAATGTCAGTAAGTGGAATGCAAGAAGAGTTATCAGTTTCTTTCCATGAATTAACAGAATTCTAATGGATTGATTCATAAGAACATTCCCCAAAACATATGTAAAAGGATGGTTCCTTATTCACAGTCACTAATTTTGTCATATTTTTAATATTTTTAAACCCATAAATCAAAAAGTGTGATATCCTAAGCAAAGGTGACCAAAGAAAATAGTATGTCACTATTTTATGTAGAAGATTAATTTATCATACAAATAAAATATCACAAAAATGCAAAGATTTTTTTTTATAAAATTTGTGGGTAATCTTGAGAGTTTCTTATATGATAAGTCTATTACACAAATTTTCTACAGAGGTTGGAGAGTAACTGCACTTCTCAGCATGTGTCTATTTTCTCACATGTGAGCAAATTTAAGATCTAAAAGATGACTATTATTGCAACTTGCAGTACTTTTGAGAAACTATAACACAATAATAACCAGTGTGTGTGTGTGTATGTGCATGTGTATAGAAGAAGGTATTAAATAAAAAGGCCTCAAGTGCTCATAGGTTAGTAAATTTAATTGCAAAATGATCATGATACCAAAGACAATTTATGGATCCAATGCAATGCCAATAAAAATAATCCTACAAAATTCTTCACAGAAAGAGGAGGGAAGAATTTCCTAGAATGTATAGATCCCAAATAGCCAAAATGAACCTGAACAAAAGGAATAATACCAAACTGAGTACCATACTTGATGTTGTTCTATATTATTACATAGTAGTTTTTTGCTATTTTCATTATTGAATGTACTGCCTCAACTCTCAGTTGTCTATAAGTAGTAATCTTCCACTCTCATATGTAAACGCTGCTTGTAAGTGCTACCTCCAAATGAAACTATCTGCTTCAAAAAAAGGAGGGGTGTTGTGTCTCCAGACACTAAAGGAATGTAGGAAGTTAATGGAACTCAGAAAATTATAAAAATGCACAGGACTCCTCATCCTCAAGTATATAAAAGCACTTAATATACTTAATATAAGTATAAAAAAGCTTCTTAATATAGGAGATTCTGAAGGAACTGCATATATATTGGTTAAAGTGTTCCAGGGATGTAACTTTGATTCATTGCAACCAATGAAGGATGGCTTTTTCAAAGACACGTCAACTTTTTTGCAACCTATACTTCTGTAACTAATTGACTCACTGGTTCTCTATGTTACACTTATGTTAATGTTTTTCTTTGTTCTATAGATGGTGCCCTATCTGAAATGATTAGACAGTTTTTTCAAGTCTTTCTAGGAAAAGTCATGCAATAAAATTACACACTTAATTAAAAATATCATAAATAATAAGCTTTCCCCATCATTTCATATTCTTCTTCTCAATTTCTTCCTTTAAGTAGGTTCTGAATATTTATTAACCTATTTTCAATCAGTCAAGCTCTTTCTTCTACATGTTTTCATCCCCATGGGTTTCTTCTAGAGTCTAAAGCTATCTGCAGGCTGTGCTATCAATAAGTCTCACTAATGTATCAGTAATAACCAACAGCTGTCTAATTGAACTTAATTCCACTCAACAGGAGGTAAAACAGGCCTGCTACTGATAACCTAGTCAGCTTCCCAGTGCCAGGAAATTAACGGACCTTACAATAGAATCTACCACTACCACTTTGCTAGGCCAGCACAATTTCTTACTACATTCTAAATCTTTCCCTGACACAGTTAACTGAGGCTGCTACTCTTCATTAAAGAGGACTTTGTGTTCAGAGAGTGAAGTCCACTGTGGATACCACAACTGGACACAATGCATCTATAATCAGATAATGGGGAGTCGCTGCCTAGAGGATAGATACACGATATTATAGTTTCTGTATCCATTGCTCAGAGAATACAGTAGAAGAGGAGGTTGAAAGATTTTAAGAGCCCAAACAACAGTAATTCTATGGTAAATCAGAATCTCCTAAAAAATGGTTTTATAAAAAGAAATAAAAGAAAGAGGCATATCAAAAAACATGTATATGTGGAAAAGAAAGTATTCTATGGAGTCCCATCCTTAAAGAATTATAGGCAACTGCTGGGAGAAGAAACTTTTTCATACATAGTGCTTAGCTATTTACAAACAAACAATAAAAACAGACCCAGCACATTGTGTGTATGTGTTTGTACACACATATATACATATATACTTATATACAATAATCAAATATGATATCAACTTGAGAGCAGAAGATTATAGAAGGGGATGGTTAGAGGATACCAGGGAAGACCTGGAGAGAGAAAAAGGGTATGGGGGGGCGGGAAGTGGTATAACTGATTAAAAACAAAACAAAACAAAACAAAAATCTCACATTTTTAAAAATAGAGTTCATTGATGACCTACCAATTGTATATTATCTGTTATCACGGTGGAGCATGAGAACCTCTGAGTAGATACTTTTCACCTTACCCCTCCTAATCCTTTCACACTAAACTCTGTACTATAAGTCTTTCCCAGGGAGACCATCACTACACATTTTCTGATTAAATACATCCACAGCAAGCTAAAGGACATGATGAAAATAATCAAGTTTGAGGACATCTATATCAGCAGTCTATACACACCAAAGTCTCCCCCTTTTTATGAACATGTCTCTTTGGTAACATACTGATACATCTTTTTGAAGCCCAAGCCCAAATGATTTACAGTAAGTACAGATTAGTCTTTCTAACAGATACGGGGCTGGAGAATTGGCCTTTGGACATCATTAAATGACAAACATAGAAGAATGCACTGAAGAACAGGAACAGAGTATTTATAAAGCAGTCAACACAGGTGCTGAGTTTGAGAGAATAGCTTCTCTTTATTATTTGTTGTTGTTTTTGTTGTTCTTAAGAGTATGTTGGGTTGGGAACTCTGGTAAGTTTCTGTTTTCAGGCCAAGTCACTCAAAGGACAGCTATTCAGAGTCAAACTTTTAAAAAGAAACTGATCGTGTCTTTGGTTTCTAAACTCAACAGGAAATTGGATTCTCAGCTGTGTCATTGAACTTAGTTCCTGACAAGGACTGTTAGTGCGTTCATTCCTTGTGGGTCAGAAAAAGTCTCAGATTGATATAGAAAAAAAAATTGGAAAAAGAAATGTCAACCATCAAACAGAAGTCACGAATAGAAAGATAACAAATTAAGTCTGAGAGATTTAATCACAGGATTTTAAATATTAATGTGTATTAACCCTTTCTAATCAAGATTATCCTGAAACTTTATTGTAGGATATTTTTAATATTTAATATATTTATATAATTCTTTTAACTTCACATGTAATTTATGTTTTCATGGGTTCAACTATGTTTGATGCCAATATCATGTAGATCCTAAAAATCAGGAATTTCTCCATTAGTTCATTACGATTTTGGCCCAAATAACACTGGCAGCTGTCATTGGTTGCGGTCCACAAACTTTCCATAAGATACTGTTGTTTAGAGCCGGGCGATGGTGGCGCACGCCTTTAATCCCAGCACTCGGGAGGCAGAGGCAGGCGGATCTCTGTGAGTTCGAGACCAGCCTGGTCTACAGAGCTAGTTCCAGGACAGGCTCCAAAGCCACAGAGAAACCCTGTCTCGAAAAAAAAAAAAAAAGATACTGTTGTTTAAGACCATGCCTGGACAATTTATCAAATACAGAGAAGTCATGTTAATGCCTATCTAGGGCTTGAACCCTGATAGAATAGTGTTCATAATATTAGGAGAAGCTATACATGCTATCAAAGGAGAAAGTAGCTAAGCTAGCTACAAACTATAGTGATGACTTGCCTGCAAGATATGCTGGTGTCATAGAAATACAAAGCTTTCTGGAGTAACCAATCAATAACTTATTAGCCTTAAGGATCAATCCATGAGTTAGAACCCATGGCCAATTTTGCTCTGAACAATGGTTCAGACTGATCAGGAAATTAGGGGTAAGCCAATTACTACCTCTCTGTTAAAAGAACATCATAATAAAATGACTCCTAAAAAGGTTCTGCTATTAACAGATCAGTGCCATGCTCAGTCATTATCAGAGAAGCTTCCCTTGCAATAGACAGGAACAAACACAGAGACCCACAGTCAAACAATGTGTGAGAGAGTAAGAGTCCTTGAAACTCTCAATCCTAATTGGGGTGTCTCTATCAAATCCCTCCCACCCAGGGATCAGGGAACATTGCAGAAGAGGAAGTGGAAGATTGTAAAAACCAAAGGGATGGAGAAAACTAAACACAGAGAATCTAGGCTGAGAGACTGTCAGTAAGCACAGGTCTGCACCAAAAGGGTTCCCAGTATAAAATTAATAAAAATCACAAAAATATTGTTTGTTTTTTTCCCAAAAATGTTTCACATTGGATACAATTCATTCTTATGGTCAGGCACAAAGAGGCACCAGGCCTTATACACAGGCCTTATACACAGCAGTAGATGATCAACATAAAACAAACTCAAAGGCATCCCAGGAGATCCTTTGTCTCATCATATTCCATCAAGATAGTTATTTATTTGTTTGTTTGGTTGTTTGTTTTCCTTCAAAGGTCCTTTTCTTATATAGTGGAGTATATGCTTGTGTGTTTTTATGGGTCTCCTATGTGTGAATGTATGTGTCTCTTTCTACATGTGTTTCTTACTCTATTTCTTCTTTTTCCTAATGTGTTTTTCTCCTATTCTATCCTATTTTATCTTATTTTATTTCAGTTTATTCTTATTCTTTAGTGCCTTTTTTCTAAGGAGAAATGGAAAGAGTGGGGATTCATAGAGTAGATGAATTGTAAGGATCTTACAGGAGTTTGGAGTTGGGAAACATTAATTAGAATATATCATATGAAAATAATCTCTTTTCAATAAAAAGAACTGAAAATGTATGTTAATTATACAGTGTACATACACGAGGCTTTATTTTTTCAATCCTTTATTTTGCCAATATTGGCAAGAAGTAATACTCCAGTACATACAATTCGTAGCATTGTGTCTCAGTACAGTGTCTTCCAGTAATGTTTGGAAGACTTGCAAGATTACAATACACTTCATTGGATGGAATGAACTTAAGCTATTAGATAGTAATGCTATCCATAATATGTGCAGTTGTTTTCTTTTTCAGTAAATTTTTAAATAAGAGAAAACAAATAAAAAGTTATAATCTAAAGAGGAGTCAGGATTTTCTAGATCAGCAACCAGTGAGTTTTCTTTGTTTCAAAAAAATCCTTCTTCAATATCGAGAGGGAGGGGGAATGGAGTGGGGGGAGGAGAAGAGGAGTGGGGATAGGGGGAGGGAAGTGGGGGGAGGGGCAATATTTGGGAGGAGGGGAGGGAAATGGGAAAAGGGGAGCAGGTGGAAATTTTAATTAAAAAAGAATAAAAAAAAAGAATAAAAATAAAAAATTAAAAAATAAAATAAAAAAAATCCTTCATTGTAGTAGTACCACAATGTCAGCGTTATGCTGACAGTTAAATAATTGTCACTAGAGAGATCGTTCAGTTGGGAAGAATGCTTCCTGTTCCTATATGGTGTCAATTCAAACACCCAGCTTCCATGTAAAAATGCCAGCCTGGACAAGTGTGCTTGGACCGTAAACGTGATTCCTAGAGACAGGAAGATTGTTCTGGTAAGCTGACCTTCAGCCTAGCTTTAAGTTCAGGAAGAGACCCTGTCATAGGGAATAAGGCAGACAGCCATCTAGTGAGGCTCACCAAGTCCTCCTGGGGACTACTCACTGTCCTGCGCATGCATAGTCTACAGTGAATAAAAAAAGAATGCCGAGTGTTATATTAGGAATAAATCATACCACAGTCTTCTTTAATACAGCCAATTTTGTGACACCATTGTTTTCAGAGCCAATTAGGAGATTTTGTAGAAATTAGTTAAAATGTGAGCATATTTTTTACTCTGCCCAAAAATGCAGAGATTCATCACACTAAAATTGTATAGTAAATACTGTTCAAAAAAGTATGCACTATGCAAAAGAAAATAAAATTGATTTGCCATACCAAGCAAAATTGTATGTGATTTCTGTAATAAACCGTGCTAGCTTTTTCTCAAGTGTAATTTTCCTAACATAAATGAACAATAAAAATTTCTACCAAATCCAAGCATTATCTGACTTAAAACATCAAAATCCTATTGAATTATGACTTCTCTGCTAAAGTTATCACTCAAAAGAGTTTAATATTTTTGCTCAAATTCACAAATTAAAATGCTATATTCTAATTATGTGTTTTTTTCTACACCAGATTCTTTCTTCTTTGCACCTAATTTACACTTTCTATATTTTTTGTTTTATACTTGTTTTTCATTAGTGTAACAGAATTTTTTTAATAAAATGCTTTACCTTAGCTACCCTTTCAAATATGTACTTTTTTAAGTTGCATTTTAATCTGTGTTTTCATAGAGGCATAGGATTCTCTTTCTCAATTCTCAGCATCCTTTTTTCATTTTGAAATTATTTGGGTTCAGAACACTGATACAATTGAATGCCTTAGGAGCTTGATTTTCAAAACTAAAGAAAAGGTTATCTCTAAACACAGGTAGCTGAGTTGCCATATGGGATATTTTATTTATGATCCATGAAACTCATAGTCTTCAATGGCCTTTCCAGCTCCCTGCATTCAGTAATACCACCATCCCTTGAATCCTGTTGCAACCTTCAACCTCACTGACTCTTTTTGAATGCAGTACAGCTGCTGTGAGCTTCAAAACTGAGTTAGTTGTGCAACATTATTCAGTGCATTACTAGCTATCATAAGAAAGGTGGCAGAATAAAATTTGAAGTCATAGACCCTGATGAACCTAATATCTTGCTATTTATGCTTCTCCTTAGATATGCTTTCCAGTATGTTTTAAAATATTTAAATAATAAAAAGAAGAGAAGTATTAGATTTTTCCACATCCTTGAACAGCACTTCACCCCAAGGAAACCAAAGATGTGCGTGCTTAGTGAACTTAATCCACTGAAAAATATTTCCAAAGATATTGTCATTTGTTCTGGAAGTTTATGTTAAACTTAAGAATAGGTTACAAAGACAAAAAAACTTGAAAATCTTATTCTGTTACTTATGAATATAAAACTCAGTTTATTCCAACTTTCCTTGCAGCATACATTTCTATAATTAGTAAAATGTTTAAATACTTTAGTAGGTATTCAAATTAAATTTTTTCAAAATCAATATTTATCTTCAATTTTAATATTATAAACATCAATTCATTGATAAAGTACATTGAAAGTGAATTTTTTCAAATCATTCCTGCAAATATTGTAATACTTTATATATCAGTTGTAGCAGAGAGAGGGATTAACTCTCAAGCACAACCTTCTGACTGCCTTACTTCAAATTATATATAAGAATATTCTTATAAAAATATTCAAACTCTTTGAACACTAATATTAATTCAAAATGAAACATACTTACTTTATTTCTTTAATCCTAGGCATGAAACTCAAAATTCGTGTAGTAAAGACAAAACTAATGCTAGTTTCTTAGACTGATGTTACCTTTAATATTATTCAGAGAGTTGATTTTATAATTTTCATATTTATTCTGTTTTTATTGTGTTTTATATCTATAATATAAATAGAATTCAAAACTAAGTGCCCTTCAACATTCAGATAAAAAAAAATTCTACATAGAAATTAATCAGTTTTTTTTAATTAAAAATTTCTGCCTCCTCCCTTTTCCCTCCCCTCCCCCCACTCCCCACTGCCCTCCTCCTCCCTCTCCAGTCTGAAGAGCAGTCAGGGTTCCCTGCCCTGTGGGCAGTGCAAGATCCTCCCCCCTCCATCCAGATTTATGAGCTAAAGTGTTTCTTGGTAAAGATACTTTCTCAATTTGTCACTCAGTGGTTATGGGAATTCTCATAATATATTGATCAGTGAGTCAAGCAGACAGGCACAACAAACAGTGTCAATAAATCATAAGATATAGTCACCAGTCACAAGAGTTCACTTCTAAACTTGAATGTGCTAAAGCTGTAAAATCTCTAGCCCCTACCCCTTACTCCAGATTCTCATAGAGTTTAATGAAATTTCAATCCTCATTCTTCCTTTTCTCAGTTCCATGCAAAATGTCAATGACTCCATGCTTTGTAGCCTTCCCTGATCTGATTTTGTAGAGCTTGAAACAATTAAACTCTTACGGTAGCACTATAGTTCTTGTTACAGCCGTCTGAAATGTTGATGAGACATACCTAACTCATTATTTTCTAGTTAAATAAAAATTCTGTATCCGTGATTACAATGTTTCATTACTTTCTCTTCAATTTGTGCTAGTTACAAAAAAGTAATCTCTTATGAAAAAAATGAACTAATCTTCATGTTAACATTACTAACAAGATTTGAAAACATTGCACAAAAATGAACAAGTTGTTTTTATGATTAGATCTAAAGTGAAGGATAGTATTTTCCACTTAGGTGAAGCATTTATTTCTATAAGGGCGAATGGGGTCTCTAAGACAGAGGAAGCTCACTAAAGTTACAAGACAATCTTAAGACAATTGAAGTTATAGAAGCAGTGAGCAATTGCTTGAGGAAAGAACACTTTGATGAAGTTACAGTAAGCTATACAGAGAATTCATGATATAGTTTTTTTTTTTTAAATCATCACCTATGCTAGGAAAGATTTAAGGGCCACAGCTTTGAGTTATCCATTTTACTGTAAGTAATTCCTCATTTCTGCACCTGTAAGTAATTGAATAGACTCATTGATTCTCCAAGCTAAACTTATATAGGAGCATTTCTTCAGCCTATCATTGATGCCTTATCTGAAGTTAATGTCTATTTGTTCTTTCTCAAGGAAAAGGTCATACATTAGATTTTATGCAAGTTCATTCCTATTGATGGCTATATTGATCAACCACAGAAAAACAAGGTGTAGTCATTG
Organism: Chionomys nivalis; assembly: GCF_950005125.1. NCBI lineage: Eukaryota > Metazoa > Chordata > Mammalia > Rodentia > Cricetidae > Chionomys > Chionomys nivalis. The sequence continues at coordinate 10,020,835 of NC_080102.1, read as the reverse complement.
CTTCAAAATAAGACCAGGAAAGAGAATGACATATTCTTTTACTGAAAGAACAATTTTGATAAATATACAGAATCAAGTTATCCTGAATCCATCTGACAGCACAGTTTTACATAAACTTAATTTCAGACAAAATAATCTCATATTTCCCATTCACATAGGTGACATCAACAAATAATATGTAAAAATCCAAGCATCTTTTTAAAAAAATTTCGTAGAAACTAACTTCATATATCATGTCAGATTAGATTGAGAAAAACATCTAGTTGTAAGAGGACCTTGTACACACTTAGGAGATTCTCAAATAACATCCAGACACTTATGGGATAATGAGAATAATCAAAAATTGGATTTTCTTTATGAGATGTAATCAAATTTTAGTAAGAAAGATGTGGGTTTCATTGTGAAATATTTTTGAGAAAATACACCTATACCTTTATATTTTGTTTTCATCACTTTCCTACTTTCAACTCTTGGGTTTCCTCTGCCCTTGTGGCTGTTTCCTGGCTCACTCCAAACAGCTACCCATGGATATATTCTTTATCTTCACCTAATAGCATCCCAAACTGCTAATTTTCTGTGAATAATATTTCCAGCCCATCTTATTGTTTTAATCTATTCACAGGCAAAGGGCTTTCGACAAAGCTTTTGCAGGTGTGGGCAAGAGCTCACAAGGGATTGGTTCAAATGTTACTGAGTAGGAAGGCCTGTGCTTCCTCCTGAGAGTTTTGCCCTCCATAGAACTGCTGTAACAAGAGGGCAAGACCGCACAGGCACTCAGTGTGAGGGGATAAACATGTTGGATCTATATTAATTGGCCTTGGGTTCATTCGTAAACACAAACAGATGTCTGGTTTAAAGTTTCATCTCAGTTGGGAAAATTTTGTAGATTCACAAAAGAAGTCAAATGTCACTTTCAAACAAAACAGAAATTCAAACTTTATTTTGTACCAGTGATAAATTTGCAGGTACATATTTGTGGTGTGTAACATAAATAACAATATAGGCCAAAAAGATGAAAGAAAAGAGTGGAGCTCCTTAGAGCTCTAAATACGTGGGCAAGGTAAAGTGACAAGTCACAAGATGTGCCATCTACTTTAGTTTGGTCACTGGGGAGTTCTCTTGGTTTAATTCTTTAATCCCTTCTTAAGACTAAAATGAAGATACAATAATCAGAAGCATTAGTTATAGCTAAAATAATAATCTTATTAAAAATTTTCTATAAAATATAGTTGTACAATTTCAGAAAAAAGCGAACTAAAAGTGAAATGTTTTTGATATTCTCTGAATCATTGCCATTTCTGATGTTAATTAAAATTCTGGAATCAGAGATAATCATGTTATATAATATAGGCCATTCTCAGAAACACAAATAGATGTTTTCTCATATGATTTCTTTTAGACATTACACAGATACAAACAAATCACAGACACACACACACACAGTTCATGAAAATAAAAGAAAAACTATACAGGAATATTTATCAGAACCAGGTGGACTAAGTAGAAAGGGAAGTGTGCTCAGTGTATAAATTGTTACTCGTCAGAAAATACTTTTGCCTTACACAAGAGAATATACCATGTACATATATAGATGTATTTTTAAATTTAAAAATTTTATAATTTTAAAATTAGAGTTGAAACATTTAATATAGCCTTTACTGCTCTGCTACTTTTCTTTTATAAAAGCAAACTAATAGAATTTGAATATTATTTTTATGATGAATACTTTTAAAAAATATACAGTCTTTGCAAAATGTGGTAGAATTGAGAAAGTGATGAAACAGACTTTGAAGTTTTGTGGTTTGGAATATCCAAACCCTATGCGGTGCTTGTGTTGTTTATTTTGCAGTTCCCATGCAAATTTTAATCTTCTGTTGCAATAATAAAATATCCGTTTGAAAATCGACATAGCAAATAGTTTTATCTTAGTTTACAGCAGCAAGGTCCTTAATGGGATTGAAGATATAGCAACATGCCTGGTGGTAGGATCATGGAGATGGCTTATCACATTGCCCTCTAACAGCAGAAGAGCAAACAGGAATGGATGAGGATATGTATCCTGTAAGCCCACCCCAAGTAATATACTTCCTCCAGCAAGACTCCATTTCCCTAAAGTTCAATAAGCTGCCCCCAAAGTGCCACAAGCTTCAAATCCACTGTTCAAGTATATAATTGTACAAGACCATTTTCCACTCAAATAATCATACCATATTTGAAGTAACTTGCAGAAACTTTCATAAGAAATAACCCTAAATTCGCGTCTGAAAAATTCCACTAAAAAATAAAAGCTATATTCGTACGTTGACATAAACTACCAGAGGTGGCTTCATCCAAAAAAAAAAAAAAAAATGATTCTCAGATACAATTTCACTTTTCTTTTCCGACTTACTACCTCTTTTAGCTACTGATGTGGGCAAATACATGGCTGGATTTCTAAAGCAAAACTGCTTGCTTATTAACACACTCACAAATATATGTGTCAGCATAATTACTAAGAGTATGTCTGGTTTTAGTGTCTTCCAACATGGATGTGTGTGTTTATTCAGTAGGAAATAAACAGGAGTGCAAAACAAATGTATCATACTAAAAAACAGAAAATAGATTTCAATGCACATGATTCAACATGCATGAGAATGATCCCAGAACATAAAAATTGCACTTTAAAAGTGATTTCATATAATCAATTACAATAACATGACATTTTATTTCTCTTATTGTTTTATATAACACCATCTTTTACCAAGATATTAAAAAGTCACCCCAATAATTTCTTTATTGATTTAAATCTCAGATTTAACTACAAAACGTGTGTGTGTGTGTGTGTGTGTGTGTGTGCGTTTTGCCTCTGCCAACAATTCACTATAACCATATAGTCAATAACCTTCGGTCTGTGCTGCAGTTAATTTTTATTCTTAAATACAAAATAAAACCAATCTTCCAGTGGTAGCAATGGTTTTGAGAGATTGTAATAAAATTATTTTATTGTAATATCTGTTCTACATGAAAAGGTGTTCACATAGGACTAATGTGATAGGTTTTTGAAGTTCCTTTGCACAGTGAAAACTCTTAAGTTTTATACAGATTAATGATGCATACAATGTTGTAAAACAAATTGTGCTTGGAATTTCATACACAAAAAAACTAAGGAAATAAATCATATTGTATTTGTTCTGTGTAGTAGGATGAGTGTGAACTATAAAATTTATTTCAGTGTTTTGAAATTATATTAAAAGCTGTACGTTGTATGTGTTTGTATCAATTTACATACAATGTCATGTGGATGTTCATTAATCTGAAACAGAGTAAATAAAGTAACTTTAGAAATTCATAAACCTTGCCATAGGCTTTTAAAAAGCTGCATTTGAAATACTTATTTTCTTGATTATGAAAGAGATGTGTAACGGGGTATGAGCCATGACTGAAGCTAAATGCATCTAGTGTTAGCATTTTATGTAGTTAAAAATGCAAATAAAATGCATTTTATGCAGCTTATTTAAATGGTTATTTAAAGTCACTGATTATATACGTTCACACATTTGCTGACTTTGTAGTTGTAGTTGTATGTAATCATTAGCGACCTTGCTACTTTTACACATAAAAATGGTGTTATATTCATAACGTGGACACTTACCATCATCACTAAGTGTTGTAGTCAACCATGTATAGCCGCAACCTGCTAAATGACCAAACCCTTATTGTTATATTTCTATTTGTATTATTATTTTGATGAAGTCACAACTAAATTATGTCATATGCCTTTTTTATATTTTTTAAATAATTTTCTTCAGATTTACTAAAGTTTTTAGAGTTTCATGTTGCTGAATCTTTAGAATATCACTGTCACAGACAGCAAGGCTTGGAGGCCATCTATGTGGAAGAAGATGTGCAAAGGTTTTAAGAGCCAGAAATGGTGAATGACTTCCAGAAAAGTGTGTTCCATACACAAAAGAAAGATGCACAAAAGATGACCTCACAAAAATTTTTAAAATGCTCAAATCCAAGCTTCGAAAATGCATTTAGGGATAAAATCTCACAATACCCTAGAAACGACTGACAATATTTATGCCAGGAGAGAAAGATCAATTTTTCCAATGGGCTGAAAAGAGGTATATGAGTCACACTCCAGGGAAGTCTGCATGCCCAGTAATAGCCAACACAACCTGAACTCAGTATTTGGTGTTTTTTGCATTGTTTTCTTTTGTTATTGACATCATTGAGCTGTTCAGTTTTCTCTGCTCCTATCCCTTCCTCTTCCCTGCCCTTTAACCCTCTCCCATGGTCCGCATGCTCCCAATTTACTCAGGAGATCTTGTGTTTTTCTACTTCCCATATACATTAGATTGATGTATGTCTCTTTTAGTGCCCTCATTGTTGTCTAAGTTCCCTGGGATTGTGATTTTTTTAGGCTGGTTTTCTTTGCTTTATGTTTAAAAATCACTTATGAGTGAGTGCATATGATAATTGTCTTTCTACGTCTAAGTTACCTCACTCAATATTACATTTTGTAGCTCCATCCATTTGCCTGCAAATTTCAAGATGTCATTATTTTTTTCAGCTATGTAGTACTCCATTGTCTAAATGTATCACATTTTCCATATCCATTCTTTGATTCAGAGGCATTTAGGTTATTTCCAGTTTCTGGCTATGACAAACAATGCTATTATGAACATAGTTGAGCACATATCCTTATGGTATGATTGAGCATCCTTTGGTATATACCCAAAAGTGGTATTGCTGTGTCTTGAGGAAGGTTGTTTCCTAATTTTCTGAGAAATTGCTATACTGATATTCAAAGAGGCTGTACCTGCTTGCACTCCCTCCAGCAATGCAAAAGTGTTCTGTTTACCCCACAACCTCTCCAGCATAAGTTGTCATCAGTGTTTTTGATCTTGGTCATTCTTACAGGTATAAAATGTAATCTCAGAGTTGTTTTGATTTGCATTTCTCTGATGGTTAAGGATGTTGAGCATTTCCTTAAGTTTTTTCAGCCATTTTAGATTTGTCTGTTAAGAGTTTAGGTCTATACTCCATTTTTTAATTGGATTATTTGTTTATTTATTTTTTTTTTTTTTAGAAAGAGAGAGATAAGATATAAAGTTGGGTAAGTAGGTAGGTAGAAGAGTGGCTTTGAGGAATTGGAGAAGATGCTTGAATGTGATCAAAACACATATTATTAAATCCTTAAAAATAAATAACATTGTTTTCAAAACTATTAACTTAGGTCTGTGAAACAGGATTCTAAAATGTGTGCATAAAATGAAAACAATGAACCTTATTAAAACTATTTTTAATCAAAAAGAGAAAACATTTAATTATAGATAGGGACACAGGAATAGTTATTCAGATCAACACCCAGGCAAGTACTTTCCGGCTCCACGGATACTATACAGAAAGCAATGGAATTATCTCTGTCCAAGCAGTACATTGCATAAGTCTTTGTATAAAATTACAAATGGCCCTGATTTCATGCATTGTGTAGACAATGAAAAATAGTACATTGTCTACAAAGTCCAATGCTAAACAAACATCTTCCAAACAGTTACTATTCTGAATTTTCTATATGAACTGTTTCTACCTTCGTTCTAGAATTTGTAGAAAGGCATTGAGCTAAAGTCACATGGACCAAGAACACTTGAATGTTTACTTATTCCGTTATCTGTGGATAGGATATGTAGGTAGACTTAATCTTAAGAATTTCAAGAAAAGGGTGTTTCAGTGCATGGTTTCACAGGTTTCAGTGTACAGATTCTTGCTTTTGTTCATTAGCCTTGGAATTAGAACTGAAAACATAATGGAAAGTTACCTTGTTCTCTTGTATGAAAAAGAAAAGAAAGGGAGTGGCCAGAGTTCTAGCATTCACATCAAAGTCATTCCACCAATGACCTAAGCTCTTTCAGTTCATTAGCAGCAGAGCACATGTTAAAACTTGCATAACTAGGGGCTAGAGAGATGGCTCAGTGGTCAAGAGCACTGACTGCTATTCCAGAGGACCCGAGAAAGAAAGAAAGAAAGAAAGAAAGAAAGAAAGAAAGAAAGAAAGAAAGAAAGAAAGAAAGAAAGAAAGAAAGTTCACTCTTTGTTTCGATAGCTATGTTTTGTGTAGGATGTTGAGTTTTACAAAAACATTTTCAATTTAAATTTTATTAGCACGGAATGTTTTAAATGTAAGGTTAAATTATGAAGATGTTATTTTCAAATTGCTCCTTCTAAATTTACATTTCAATACACAGTATCTATTTTAAATACTTTATAGAGTAAGCAAACATTATTTTCAACAATTCTTTGAGTTTTAATTTTGTTCATTATAAATATGTTTTAATTTTTATCAATAATTATTTTATTTATAACAATTATTTATTTTATAATGACAACTAAATTTTATCATTTCATTATATAAAATTTTGTGTAATACTTGCTTCTTCCAACTGCATAATTATCTTTAATACTTTGCTTTTATTTACCTGTACAATAAAATAATTAAAGACAATTAATTAATAAGTTAAATAGTAAACAAAATAAATATAAATAATTAAAGATAGGAAAGATTACCCTTTAATTAAGTCAACTTTTTCTTTTGCTTAGTTGGTTAATTATAGTAATGCATCTTTATAATAATGACTAGTTTGTATACTAAGTTGAAAGTATTCTGGATGTCACCAAAATACTTAAAATCTGAAAGTCATACAGGAAAAGAATCTGCTCAGTTCTTACTATGTTAGCATGTTTTTTTTTTGTCAATCACTGCTATTATGATCAATTTCAAGGGGTGACTGTTGCTGAAATCTGAATCTGAGAGTTGTAGGATGCACCCACCTCTTCTTCTGTCCTAACAATGCCCGTGTCAGCTCACTGTTCTGAGCAATCGGTTGACAGACTCTCCTTAAGCACCAATTACATACCTTTTCGGGGTAATCAATTGTGTTGCATATGAACGCACCATCTCTGTGACCTGTGACTGCTGTCATGGATGTGTACAAATCTCTTCTCCTTAATATGTGTGCTTAATGAAGAGAAAACCATAACACTTAAATACGAAGGCTGCTCAATGAGCTCAGTTTCAGAAAGCACGATGGTAAGTTTGAAATTAAATTGTTATGTTTTCAATCAGTTAAATGAGCCATTTCTAAATGGTTTTTGAAGATGTATCAAAAGAGATGTAGCAGATAACAGAGGAGAATACTTCTAGCAATAAGTGAAGATTAATTTTCTAAGCATTGTTGGATTCAGAAAGTGGAGGAAAGGGCTAATAATGCTGCCTCTCAGCGTTAAAGCAGTGACTTAATTCTTCATTCATTTTTAGAGTTGTCTAATTAATATCCAAATTAAATACATAATGAAATTTGATGAGGCATGATGAGGTTGCACAGCACGGTCTTTTATGAGCAATTGGAAAGACCAAGGAATAAATGCCACTGTGAAATGGTCTAACAAAAACATTACCCCATTTGGGAACTTGCCAGCCATTTCTAGATATATGAACAGTCAGGTTTATTTATGTGTTCATCAGAAATAGTGTTGCTTCTTGCTTATCTGAGACACTCTTTCAGCTTAACTATATGAATATTTCAGTAACAGATTTTCCTTAAGCGACAGGAACAAAGGATAACTTGAGATTTCTGCTTTTTTTTTTTTTTTTTTTGAAACAGGGTTTCACTGTAGTTTTAGAGCCTGTCCTGGAATTAGCTCTTGTAGACCAGGCTGGCCTCGATCTTACAGAGATCCACCTGCCTCTGTCTCACGAGTGCCACCACCCGGCCTGAGGTTTATCCTTGACATAATTTTCTGATTTATTATATAAATGATAAAATTATTCTGTGCCAATACTTTCTGAGTTAGGAAATAAAACAGTCTTTACTATAAGTCCTCTCATTTGTTAGTATCTCTAACTGTCCTGAGTCTATTAAAGCAGCCTTTATTCTGGAACTTTAAGGCCTTCGAACGTTTTAAAATGTAAGCCTCAGTCATATATTTATGTAGAAAAAATCCTCAGTTACCAAGTAAAATTTTCAGTTTGGGAGAGCTTGAAATTTTAAATAATTACCTACTAATGTGATGTGGGATGTCATTCTGTGTATTTTGCTTTTATTAGTTAATGAATAAATCTGCTTTGGCCCATAGCAGGTCTGAATATGCCAGACTGGAAGGGATAGATAGAGAGTAGGTAGAGTCAGGGAGCTTCCATATAGCTGCTGAAGGAGAAAAATGGTGGAAAAATTTACCAGAAGGTCACAGTCTTGAGGCGATACACAGATTAATAGAAATGGGTAAAATTAAGATGTAAGAGTTAGTTTATAAAAAACTTGAGCTAATAGGCCAAACGGTGTTGTAATTAATATATTTTCTGTGTGATTATTTGGGTCTGGGCAATCAGGAAATGAAAGAACAACCACCATTTACATAATGGCACCCCCATATGGGACATGAATGCACATGAGACCTAGGAAAACAAAAGAGGAGGGCTTCTAGACACACAAAAACAAAAGCCAAGTGCAGCTTCTTGGTAGCAGCATTATTTTTAGATACGTTCATATTTTATACAATTATTCCCAATCTGCTACTTTCTAGATTAATTCATTGTTACAGCATGTAGTTGGACACTTGCTTGGTTATACTTGTACAAAGTCAACTTTTGTTTTAATTAAAAATAATAAATCAGAAACGCTATACACTTAAGTGTGTAAATATACACATGTATATTTATACACATATTTATATAAATGTATATATGTACATGTGTTGGGGAAACTTCTTCAATCAATGGCCTTTGAGATGATGGGCCACATTGGTTGTGACCTTGGGTACCAAAAATACGCCTACTTGCTCGCTGTCTCTCTCATGACTGCTGGATTTTGATCCTGTTCCCAGATCATGCAGAGGACTGTGATCTGTGAGTCTGCTCCCTAAATAAAGAACCCTTTATTATACTCAGTTCTGAGCTAGTGTGAGACTATTCTATTCACGTTCTCCTACACACATGTGTATATATGTGCTTAAGAAGACCAGCTGTTTGCATATTGGAATAACAAGAGCAGGTGATGGTTTATATTACTTCCTGGTATATCCTGAATATTGTAAACACCAAATCAATGTCCTTTGTAAAACTACCATGATAGAAAATGAGCATATTAGGTATGTTATAGTAAGTTTACAAGTACTCTTGAAATTTCCTTACAAAATACAAATTTCAAAAAATAAAAGCAATTCGATAATTCAAATTTGCCCTATGTTATCCAAGGTGAGGTAAATCTTTAAAATAAGCTTGCAGAATAAACTTCTTTCTGAAGTGCTTCTGAAAATCATTAAGATGCTGATATTTTATTAGGACTTTGAGTGAGCAAACAGGATGTATGTGTAACCAACAAATTTTCATCAGTTGACATGAAAATTGTGAGATGTCAAATGTATAGTACTCTACCTTTGCCTTTTAAAATGTTACAGTGGTAAAGGAGATTCACAGAAAAGACAATACTTAAAGTATAGCACAAATGTTTCTCATAATAAAGTTATGTGAACACAGTAATGGGTTTTGAAATTTTAGATCAAACTGCAGAGAATGTAAACATTGTCCACAGATGGCAAGCATCAAAATTTTATTCACAGAAGCTATTTGACATAAAAATAATCTGGAAAGAAAAGAAAGAGTTTTACAGACATTTTAACCCACAGTTTATCTGAAGAGCAGCATTAGACTGTACAAAATAGCAATCATTGTTCTGGAAAATTTGTAAGATGCAATACTCCAAAAGGTGTATAGCCCAATTTATAATTTATAACCTGGTATCTTATAAACTGGTTTAGAGTTTAAAGATGAGAGCAGGAATTGTAACTGAAGCCTGTAGACAGCCACACACTAGTCTTAACTTGTCAAACACTGGTTGAAGCAAACTTTCAATAAGTCGAGCTTGTCCTACACTAATATAAAAATAAATTATTTGTTTTGATTTTTTAAAATCATTTTCTTTTATCTTCTTAGTAACATGATGTTTATTATTTGCTTCAAAATCAATATTCCTCTGCTTTTACTAATAGACAATATTTCAAGACTGAAATTATTAAATACATTCAAAATGACTAACTTTTAGAAGTAATCTTGAATAAGAAATGATGAAATATATAAAATATGCTCTATTTCATAGGTCTGAGTATAATTTTGAATATGTTGCAACACGAATTTGAAAGTACTGGTTGTGTTTTTTACTGCAAACATTTGCCAGTTGACTGATTTTGATGAATTTCTATCTTCACTTACTTCCTTACAAGATCACTTTGAAATTTATTTCTCTATTTGTTCATGATTGTAGTGGCAGTTCAAATGTATTTTAATAAGTAAAGACTGCCTGAGGATCTAACAGTAAAACAGTCGCACTGGTCAGCCTTACAGGCCAGGTTATTATAACACACACCTTTAATCCTAATAGCAACAATGACATGCACCTTTAATCCCAGTAGCCACACTAGTTGCCATAGAAATTGGTGCTGTATGCCTTTAATCATGGTGGTGCACACCTTTACTCCCAACCCTAGAGAGGAATATATACTGGGAGAAGACAGCTCTCACACAGCCCCCTTCTGAGATTCCAGGAGTCAGGATGGCCATTTCAATCTGTGACTGAGGTAAACGCCAGTGTCTGGTGGTTTTGCTTACTAGATCTTCAGGTTGAAGCCCAATTTCTGACCCTGAGTTTTTATTAATCATGTTTCACACGATGAAACCATTTACTATTAATATCATTTTTTTATTTAAAAAGGACTGCTGAAAAGACATAAAACTGAGGCTTGAATCATGCCCTCAGCTGTTAAGAGAACTTGTTTCTCTTGCACGGCACCCATGTGCTGGCTAATAACCTATTGTAACTACACATATAAGTAGCACCCCAACCACTTCTGGCCCTCACAGACGCTGCATACACATGGTACATGCAGGCAAAACATTCATAAAAAGAAAATGAAAATCAATAAATCTTTAAAAAGATACAAACTCTATACATGTACTATTGATACACTAAAGACAATTCATGACAAAATAATTACAGTTGAGATTCATAACATTGCACATTTATGTGTGAATTTTTATTTACAGTTGCAATATTTATTTAAATATTAAATGTTAGATTTAGTGAATCAATGAAATATATACATTTGTATCTATAAACGTGTTTGCAACCATATAGATTATATACACACAACACACAATATATAACAAGTATATAATAACAGGAAGCTATGTCTTGATTTCATAAGCTTGAAAAATCTTAATTCAGACTAATTTTTTAAAATTAGTCAAATTTAAATGGTGATAAGAAGCATGATAGATAAAATAATACATATTTTACGAAACAGAAAAGACAAGGAAAGGGTCACATTGTCAGGAAGCATCAGTTAAATATTCAGAAAAAGTTGATACTTAATAAAAATAGAAATAACCCACATTTTGATTATCTGCCATAATGTGTCCCAGAAAAAGGTGTGTGTTTTTGGATGCCAGATAAATAAAGAACTATTTTAAATATTAGAAATTAATTTAATCACTGTTTTTACAGAAAACATATGTTAATTAGTAAGAAGGGTTTGGGTTAAGCACATGGATTCTATTAAGTTGCATCAAAACAGCTAAAACCAAATTAATAGAATATTTTAAAATTACAAAGTAATAAATATGACATAATGTTAGTGGTATTAACATTCCAATGAATATTTTTATCTTCTTAATATGGAACTGTGCTGATCACTAAAAAATGTAATGTTTCAGGTGATATTTATGTATCTATACTCAAATATAGTTCATAAAAATATAGTGGGAGATAATAAAAGCAAAGTTGTTACACATAAGAAAAGATCTATCTCAACTTCTTAGATTAATTTGTATTTGAGAAGATGGTCTACAGTTAGTCTCTACTATAACAGAAGTGAAAGATGAATGCTAATTTTCCTTGACAATTTCTTCCCTTTGTTTTAATTATAAAGGCATAGCATTAGTGATAAAATTCTTTACTAATTCTGATTTATTTTACTTGAGTGGTTTTCCTCAAATCCCAGATTCTAAATTCTTGGCTGGTTTTAAGTATTGTTTTGTTGGTTTACTTTAAGATTAATTGCAATGTGACAGAAATCTAAACCAGCACATACCTTTTAATGACACCCTTATAACCATTTCCTCACATGGTTTACACCTGAATATTTATATAATTTTTTATGTCTTGCATTACTATTGATCCTTTGCTATTGAAGATAATAATATAATAATAAAGTAAGAAACCAAAGAACTAAGGATTCACACCATGCTTGAGTTGATACAGAGCAGCCTTAAAATAGACTCATGCTGGCTTCTCATATTCCTGTACTCTTGAAAACTCCAAGGTTGTACTCTCCAATTCTAGTGTTCAAGGGTAAAACAGGTGCTTTGTCCCTGAGAATTCGGAGTTTTTCAACTGTAGTTCAATCTATATAATTACAAGTTTTTAAACTATCAGTGTTGAAATGGTGCAATTTCTGTACCATTCACTAAAGATGGTAGAAATGATGCAGTATAATATTGGTGTTCGCTAAAGATAAGTTCATGTACAATGGCTATCTTGCCAAACATAGTTATAGATGGATACATTGATAAAGGGCGGACTGAGAAGTTTTGATTACCTTGTGGTGCCTCCATCACTATTTTTATAAAAATGATCTTGCTGGCTGGGCTCAGTAACAAATAACCAACAGCACACTTTGCAGACAGATCACAGCTGACAAATTTCTCACTAGCAAACTGTTGAAGTAGAAGGTCAAGAGGCAGCAATATGAGAAGACAATCAACTGAAAAATATTATTGGGCAAATGCTTGAAACTTCCTTCATGAAATTGAAACCACTTGGAGAAGAGAAAATAATACAGATCAATAAAACAAGTATCTTGTTTGGTGCTTGAAACGACAACAGAATCACATAGTAATCAAAGCACTATGGGCTGAGGACTGGAATGGCATGATAGAGGCAGATACACGGGGGGGCGAGGATAACTAACACTAAAAAACATTTTGAGAGAGACAGAAAAGAAAAACAGCAAATGTAACTTCCCTATAAAGAACAACAAACCACTAGAAGTCACGGGTTTACAAATAAAAAGCCTAGTGCCATCAATGAATATCAGGTTGTAGAGTTATTGATCAGTGTGGTATTAAAACACACCAAACATTACAGGTTATTGACATTGTTTTTTACTACACTTGGGACGTGACAGTAAGAGGCTCTTGTTGCAACACATATTTGAGTTGCAAACCATGGAGAAATCAAGGTAGTAGTCACGTGGAAGCTTCCCCCTCTTCACTACCTTTCATAATGCTGGGAAGTACTTTGAATGTTACTGTAAACTAACCATCAACATTCTCTACCTATGAATCCTGTCAACTAGAGTATCAACCAGCCTGGCAAGACATACCTTTCTGGGCAAAGCAGCATGATTACCATGAGAATAACCAACAAGTTTCTGATTGAACTTAAGGAAAACTCCAAAAGTTGAAACCCCCACATACCCCCATTAAGCTTGAGACTGTTGGGTAGACTCTACTTCTTTAGTCTGCTAAATAGGCATAATTTTAAACTCACTCCTAATGAATTATCTATGTAACAATGCCCTCAGCCATATCAGAAAAGATCTTGCAGCTAATGGCAATAAATACAGAGCCCTATAGTTACTCAAGGTGTGGAAATTAAATGGTAGAATTCAAAGATTTAAGTGGGAAATCTTTATAAACCCCATACAAAGCTCATGGATAATTGTGGAAGAGGAATCAGAGAGACTCTAAGAGCCTGAGGCAGCAGGTAACTAAAAGAAAATATCGTTTTCATGTCACAGGAGGACAGTTGCACACATGAACACACAACAGTTTTGACAGCATGCACAAGAACTAAGCCGACAAAGTTCTAGTAGGAGAAGGGAAATGGGAATGAAGTCTCAATCCTAGAAAAGGTACTGTGTGTAACTGATAGCTGCCGGGAGACATAGTGATAGAGAAAGATTAGATAGATAGATAGATAGATAGATAGATAGATAGATAGATAGATAGATAGATAGATAGATGATAGACAGACAGATACATAGATTTGGTGTTGTGATTTTGCTTTATGTTAATGTAGGAACTAGAGTTGAAGTTCCGAAATACTTAAGTTGTATAACAACATACTCTACAGGCAGACATAGTAGTGTTTGCCTATTTTCCTGATTTTAATACAGAGCTTGATCTAAAAGATTGTAAAGTTAGCAGGAGCTACACAGTGAGACACTGTCTCAAAACCAACAAAAAATGAGTAGGTACTGGATATAGGTAATTGAGACAAGATATAAAAGAGGGTGCAAAGCTATTTTTGGAGGTCCTAAGTGTGACATAGACTTTTTTGTTTTAAAGGGAAGTACATAAAGTATGTTTGATATTGATAGTGTAAACTTTAATATGAATCCACACATTCAAGAATATATGGGTAGCCTAAATAGTGAGTGACTTCTAAAAAATTGTGCAAATTAATATGACATTAATGAACCTGTTCTGGTTTTAGAATGGTGGTTCTTTGTTTTATTTCTTTTAGTTTGACAATTTGACATGATTGGGGGTCAGGAAAGATGGAGCAGCCATTGAGAAAATGCCTCCATAAAATTGGGCTGTAGGGAAGGAAACCTGTAGAGAATTTTCTTAATTAGTGATTGATGTGGGAAGTCCCAGCCCATTGCAGGTGGTACCACCCTGGGCTGATAGTTCTGGGTTCTTTAAGAAAGCAGGCTGAGCAAGCTAGGAGTAGCCAGGTGGTCAGTATTTATGGCTTCTGCATCAGCTCCTGTCTCCAGGATCTTACCTTTTGAGCTTCTTGTCCTGACTTGGGTCAGTGACACCCTACATATCTGGAAGTGTAAGCCAAATAATCCCTTTCCTCAGCAACTTGTTTTTGCTCATGGTGTTTTATTATAACAATAGTAACCCTAACTAAGACAGCCAAAAACTAGAAGTTAGAGGTTTAAGTATGTGTGGAGATCAGAAGATAGGGAAAAGGAGGGTAATAGGTTGATTAACTTAATCTTTGAAGAATCATTAGGAAACCATGCTAATTTTAAAACATAACTGAAACATGATCTCAAAACAAACAAACAAACAAACACACGATGAAACAAAACCAACAAACAACAAACAGGAGTTTGAACAGCAGTATCCCACTTGGGTGAACTATAGTGCTCCCAGAAGAAATAGCTATGAAATGAAAAATCTCCATGTCAGGTATAGGTTACTGCCATATAAGTTATTAGTCATGGAAGCACCAGAGGCACCCAAAACAAGAAGGCTATTTCCAGTGCTTCTGGCTCTCAACAGAGCTAGATAGTAAGTCCTTATTGCAACAGACATCACACTCTTCAGTTACAGGACAGAGAGAAATCAATCCTGAAGAGATCAGGAAAGTTTCTCCCTGCAGGCTAGCTTGCATATTACTGGAAAATGCTATCCATCCTGCTGGATAGAAAAAGACATCAGTGGTTTGAGCCATGCTGGACCCTGCATGCTACAATAGTAACCTTGCCAGATACAATATATTTACTTGTGCAATGGTGGCAAGACTACAGGGGTGCCCAATCTCAATCTTGTGTAGATTTCAGCCTTGGTTACGAGAAGGAAATTTAAGCCTAGTGCTATAAACGTGGTTAAAATCCATGGTCAGCAAAGATATAAGGCCCTAAGTGAGAACTTTTAGGTGTTGTTTTGTGAAATGTTCATATTTTCAAAAGCCCTCTAAACGTTTTCATTGATGTCCTGAGATGTATCCTGCTCTCAGCCATGGTCAAAGATACTTCTTATTGAGGAGGGTAGTGGTTAATGTTGGGTCTCATTCCTCTTCGAAATGCTGTTTATGAATGCCTGTGAGTACTCAGACATAGATTTAACATCTATGCTAACACCTTCCCAGGCTGCAGGAACATCCCATGTAAGGAAAGGGACGGAAAGATTGGGAGAGTTGGAGAACGTATAGGATTGCTATGAAAGTTACGCGTCTGGACTTGGCATAACTTTCATTCACATGATCTCACAACAGCTGAGCTGAGCAACATCGGACCTTCATGAGGTCAAGAGAGCTAAAATTTCAAACAGGTCTGTGAAACGCGCCGGAGTTCTGCACCGTTTGCTTAGGCGTTAAGGGCCCCTGATGGCTGCTTAAAACATAGAGCACTCTAGTTTTGCAAGGACCTGATTCCATTAAATTTCTCATCATTTAGTGGGTGTTCCTGACAGTGCATATTGGTGACACTAATTGGACTTGCTGCATTATATTAACAATTTCAAACAGATATTAAATTATGAGATAATTGAGAGATGTATTGAGGGATACAGGAGTTGTTAGAGAGGAAGCGGGGGACATATTGTATACACAATGACATTAAAGAAACATTTTAAATTTAAAGTATGTTCTAGATTGCTTTTTGTTGTTATATTAAAGACAAAGACATGAGCAATTAGAGAAAGAAAGAGTTTATTTTAGCATAAAAGTTACCCTGTATTATCAAGGAAGATAAGAATAAAACTGCAAAGCAAGAGCCTGGAGGCAGAACTGGTTACTTATTTGCTACCCTAACGGCTACTTTCTTTATATGCCTAGGCCCACCTGATCAGGACAGGCATTGTCCACTGTGGACTGTGACCTCCGACAGTAATTGGAAATAAATAAAATTCTCAACAAAAATGCCTACAGGCCAATGTGATGCGGTAAAACTCTCAGTTGAGATTCCCTCTTCACACACACATTAAGTTTTGTATCAAGGTGACCAGAACAAAACAGAACAGTATTCATTTGAGTTTCCCCTGTGTTTCCAGGCTGTATAAAAATACATGGAGGAGCATAACTTCATTTATATCTATAATAGAGTAGTGGAGAAAATGATCATAGAATGATTCAAGCAGACAGTATGGAAATGGACTAAAATGATGCTTAAATTTATTAAATTTAAGTTTTAAAGCAAAACAAAACAAAAACTACCTTTCCCTATGCATGCCTACATTTCTTTTATTGCAGTTTGATAATTCTTTCATTTAATATATAACCTTGTTATTCCTTGGAGGTTGATCGTGTCTATTAGTAATTTTCTTATTGAATGTAGAGAAGATGTATGATTCAAGAATGCACAGGAACATATTTTAAAGAGTATAAAAACTTCTAGAAAGAACTGATGAGTACAGTTATTGATTAAAGTTGTCCACATAATTCCTTGTAAATTCACAGTAAATAAGCCCAGTGTAGTAAAGAAATAAATCCTGAAACTGGGCAGTGGTGGCACAGGCCTATAGTCCCAGCACTAGGGAGGCAGAGGCAGGCGGTTCTCTGTGAGTTCGAGGCCAGCCTGGTCTACAGAGCTAGTTCCAGGACAGACTCCAAAGCTACAGAGAAACCCTATGTTGAAAAACCAAAAAGATAAGTAAATAAAATAAATAAATAAATAGAAAGAAATCTTGTCCTGTATTTTTTTTTCTGTTTTGGGTTTTATATTTCACATAGTTAATGTTTCATGGATTTATCACTGAATCAGTAGAGAAACTAGGGTGAATTTAACTTTCTACTTCACATTTTTTAAAGAGAAACATCAGTCTGATCCATAAATTAAATTTAAATTAAAGATATTAAAGATAAACATTTATTGCAATTTGGGAATAAGCAAATCTTTGCCGGTTTGAAAATGCCTACAAACTTGAGTAAGTCACAAAGTCTGATTTACAGCGCCACTATATGTTTTATAAAACTGAGCCACACTGTGTATTACCCAGAGAAACATATGGAGAAAGCAGATGAGGGACTTGGTGGAGTATTCGTTATCAAAACTACAACTTGTTGCACACTGCTGGGTCTATGCTGCATTTGAGTTATTTGTGACACATGTTTGTAAAAGAATGGACTAAAGATAAAAATATCAACAATTTATCAACACAAATTTAAAGAAAGACCGAGTTTAATATATGATTAAGTGGTTGCTATACCTTGTGGAAACTTAAGGTATAAAACATAAATCAGAATGCATGCATACAGCATTTATACAGTAACAATTTAACATTTTCAGATCTGTATTTTAAATTAGAGATTACTATTTGCTGTTGATGCTATTATAAATTTTTTACTAAATTTATTTTGGGGGGGGGTTCAAGATCACTTTTATTTGCAGAGCCTGCAACAGTTGGTTAACAATGCTAGCTAAGCCAGTACATTCCAAAAAGCCATTCTCCTTACAGCATTTAACTAACAAAATCTCTACAAACCAGACCAGAGATCAATCGGGACACATTTCAACATCGGGAAGAGGCTGCTCATTCCCTTGTTCCCAACATATTTCCAACAAGATTTGTTTTATAGCCAAATGTGACTCAGACCCACAACAAAGCAACTAGCCATCTTTAATATCATTGATTCCCTCCCCACCCCCAGAATAGAAAGCAGAGGTAAGAGGGGAGACTTTCCCTAAGAAAAACCTGTGTAGTGCCCAGAGGAGCAAAGATGACCGGGAGACTGGTACCTGATAATGTTGATGAACAGTCACCAAACAGGCTGCACAGACTCCAAGCAGCCCAGCTCCTCAGAAGGGAGATGTTCCCTCAAGAGCCTCACTTCCACGGGGTTAGATTAAGGGGGTAACTCGGGTGACTCATGACTCCCTGTCCCTCAAATCAAAACACAATAAACCTAGAACATTTTAATTCAAATTTATCGCACTCCCTCCTGAGAAATTCTACAGTCATCTGTAGGCTATGACCCACTCCTTCCACCTAATGGCCTGGGCTTCTGGCCCCCGCACCCTTGGGTGCCCACCCAACACTGATTTGATACTCAACTCCTAAAATGACTTTTTTTTTTTTTTAAGGACATTCAGTGGGCATGCTTCTCCCTAGCTCTGTGGTCTCCACTCATCCCTTCCCACTCTCACCTTGGGGTACCTACACTACAACATTCCAGCACTGGTCTGGGGGTGGCCAGATGGAAGCTGCTTGAAGTGCTTTCTTGTGACTCCGATACCAGCCACTATCCTGGGGACCTGGGGCGAGGAGAGTGGAGACAAAACTTTCCCAAGGAGATCACAAAGGACAGAGGTAGGCCTGGGAAGGTTAGCTTATGTCCGGTAGCCAAGCGTGGATCTGGTACAGGCTCTTACCAGTATCTCAGTCCTTGACTTTGGGTAGCAGCAATCCCAGTCCACAGCGCCACCTAGGGGTGACTGAGCTCCTAGCGCTGTCCACAACTCAACAGGTTTACCTTTTCTTATCTCTGCCCCATTTTTACTAAATACTAACCCCTAAACATCATTAGAGGTATAGGACCTAAACCTGTGTGGACTGTATACATAGAAAACAAAGGATAAAATAATAAAATAAGTGAATTTACAAGCATATTCTAAAGTTGCTATTTTCCATTTTAATATGTAAAAGGAACATTAAATAGAAAAGAGAAGAGAAAGGAGAAATGGATAGAGGGAGGGAGGGAGAAAGAAGAGAGATAGGGGCAGAGAGGGAGAAAGGGAGAGAGAGAATGAAGAAGGGAGAAGAAAAGCCACCCTGGACACTCAGTGAGCAGTACTGTGGAAGCAGAGATGCTTATTGGAGAAGTTTCATTGAACGTGACTTTAGTTATAGCAATGACTGACAAAGATGCCATGGTCATGAGCACAGCGAAGATGCTCTAGAAATATTTAGAAGGATTATTTTGAAAGACCGAAGTTACAGTAAAGAAGCCATGACATCCTAGTTAATCCTATTATTAAACCCTATCTGTAAACATAGTCTGAATGCCAGAAAAAAAAATCTGGATTGAATTCAATTTTTGGAGGAAAAAATTCTTTCTTCCCTGAAGTCTACAGAAAACCACATATAAAATTGAAGGGGATATTCCTGACAACTATAGGAAGCAGGAGCAATGGTTGGCCCCTTTAATTCATCATTATTTTTCACTGTTAACATTTCAAGGCATTTAAAAACCCACATTAGTAACAGTTTTAGAAACTTTTTCACACATTTTGACCTCATTAGTAAATACCATTCATACTTACTCATCGCCTCTCAGAATTTAAAGCAAGACCAGAAATTAATGGTCCACCCAACGGTCACAGGAAATAGCCAAATCTGAAATAAATTATATTGAACTCACCTGCTCTATTCTTTCCACCCCACTTTCGTACTTTCTGTTTTTCAGTGTCTTGCTGTTCCTCTGATTTTATAGGTGTGAGGCCTTGGTTTAGTTTTTTTTGAAACCCTGAAGTAAACAGCATGATGCTGAGGCCTCGAGCTCTTATCGCGGCAAGCAAAACTGTCAGTTCTGAAACACTGCCGAGACGGAGACTCTGGCTAGAGGAATGCAAACCCAGCAGTTCACAGGGAGCAGAGCAAGAACTGAGAGGAAACTCATTAATGAGGGATTAAATGGATAAAAATAATGCTTTCAGCCCTCAACGTTTATTTACACTCAAAAGTATAGGCTTAAAAATAATCACGTTAGCACAGTTTGAAAAAGTTGCAGGAGTGTTCTGCGTTAGCTCAGCTAGAAAGTGTTTCATTTTGCTCGCTTTTCCTTAATCATATCAAAGCCATGTAAGCAAATAATAAAAATATAACTTTTGACACCTAAATCCGTTTGTAGATTTGGAAATATAATAAAATTTTAAATGTTGAGTTAAAACTTTTAAATTGAATATTAGGTTAATTTATGTATGTAATAAATTTGTACATGAGGGGATATACCTTATAAAATAAAACAGTTATCAATTATTTTTAAACTTTTATCCCAGGTATATTTTTCATACCACAGTAAGTAAATATGTACACACACACATATATATGTATATATAATAACAAAGATTTCTAAGAATCAGACATATAGAAATGTTTTTGTTTTCAATATGAATTCTCCAGCAGCGCTTTCAACGAGCTGGGAAAAGTCACGTAGCAAGGAGTCACAAGCACCTAGCTTGGGTTTCTGTAACAATTGTTCTGTGTTTATTTGAAATAATTTTCTCTGGTAAGGTTTTCGGATGGTGCAAGAAGATCAAAACAAAAGGTGTGAGCCCTGTCACACCTTGTGCCATTTGTACTGATATAACTGCTTAATAATTTACAGGAAAGAGGATTTTAAAATGTAGAAAAGAAGTGGCCATGAAAGAAAAGATAAAGAGTATCACCCCCTTTGTTAATTCACATCTGTGTTATAATATATCAAAAAATACCTTGACTTTCTGTACTCTGGACACCGGTAGTCTAACACTACAATTGCTCTTACTCCAGAATATCATGCCAGAGGGTTTAATGAATAACCTTAGTGGATGTGTACCCCCTCTTGGGGGTATCTGACCCCATTCCAAGAATTGTATTAAACCCTCGACAAACCTTACACTCATGGTCTGCTGTTGTACTGCAACACATTTGGTTGATAGGTGACTGGAAATAAAATACCATTTTATATAAACTCTAGATTTGGCATCTAAGTCTCAACTATGGACTAGAACTTTGCACACACTCATCTAGAATCTTTGATTTTATGTTGTTTCTTTTAAAACAAACAAACAAAATAAAGTGGTGTCTACTGATGCTCTTTTCAGGGAGCTAGTGGAATAGCATAGAGGCAGCTCAGGTCCCTGTATTATGTGTCAAGTTACTCACCTGGCAAAGGAAGCAATTTTGCAAAAAAAGAAAAGAATATTCTAGTTGCAAAATCTAAACTGAAAAGAAGAAGAATAAAAAAATCAATAATAACAAAAGCAATGGCTACTTTAGGCAATAATTCAAATTGGAGTGATGTCCATACCAAGCCATCTGGTACTCCACTGCAAGCCATTAAACAGTTTCAGAAAGTATTCTACAGTCGGCTTCCATAATAGCCACCTCACAAAGTACAAAAGAACAGGTTAAAGTGTGTGGAGGGGAAAATCAAAAGAGAAAACTGAAAAGAAATGGGAAAAAAAAAACAGTAATAGCAGTATGTGCTGGCTGTAAACCAATAGAAGTATATCATCTGGATTCTCCAAATTGGTTACAATGTTATAGCCAAAACAAACAAGCCAAGATAAAACAAAACAAACAGAAAACAATGCGTGTATGTAGAAGTCGATATTGGAGAAACAACTCCCCAAACAGTTGACAGTGGACTAGTGAGTGCACTGTCTTCATCTAAAAAGGATAACCTAGAAAGTAGCTGATACTAAGATTTGGGAAGATATCCAGCTAGATCTGTATTCTGGGCATGAGTGTGTGAGTGTTTACAAAGGGGCTCCCTCTGAGGTGAGAGAAAGGGAGAGTGGGCAACATTGAATAAATGGGACCTCCTGAAACTGAGAAGCTTCTGTAAAGAAAAGAACACTGTCACTAAGACAAAAAGGCAACCAACTAACTGGGAGATCTTCACCAACCCTGCAACAGACAAAGGTCTGATCTCCAAAATATATAAAGAACTCAAGAAACTAGACGTTAAAATGCTAATTAACCCAATTAAAAAATGGAGCACTGAACTGAACAGAGAATTCTCAACAGAAGAAGTTCAAATGGCCAAAAGACACTTAAGGTCATGCTCAACCTCCTTAGCGATCAGGGAAATGCAAATCAAAACAATTTTGAGATACCATCTTACACCTGTCAGAATGGCTAAAATCAAAAACACCAACGATAGCCTTTGCTGGAGAGGTTGTGGAGTAAGGGGTACACTCATCCATTGCTGGTGGGAAGGCAAGCTTGTGCAACCACTATGGAAAGCAGTGTGGCGGTTCCTCAGGAAATTTGGGATCAACCTACCCCAGGACCCTGCAATACCACTCTTGGGAATATACCCAAGAGATCCCTATCATACTACTCATGACACTTTGATGTGAATATTTTGGTTTTTTTCAAACACTATAATCCTACATGTCAATCGAACAGAAAATAATGACATTTTTATTTGTTTTTTTCTTTATTTTGTATTTTTCCAGAAACCCTATGTTTTGAGGAATTTACTTTCTCCTCTTGCTTTTGTTAGGTTGCCAAGCAACTTATTATAGCCTGATTTTCATTTCTATATAAGCTGCTTGTTGTCAGTTCCTTCACGTTATTAAACTTTCACTGTTTTTGAAGGGAAATGAATCATATGTTATAATGTTATTCCTGTCCTATATTAACATTAATTACACTTATAAATAGTTAAAACTAATACACATATTTAGATTTCAGAATTATAAAAAAATCTGAGATTTCCTCTCTCTGGAAATATATTAACTATAACAATACAATTTTAGTGAGATCATCACTTTAATAGTGTTATTATTAATGCACACCATGCTAAAATCAAAATCATTTATTATTATTTCCTCAGTTTTCTTTCCAAGGTATACTTCTTCTAAAAGAGATTTTATAATGATATTTTCAAACTGATAAAAATTAATGTATATTTCTTACTTTGTCCAGATTTTGATAACTTCATCAAGTATGTTTATAAGTGTGTCAGACTTGGTACCCGTTGACTGGTTTCCACTGTTGGCTGCATTCTGGCATTAACATGGAATAGACTACCAAGCTGTTAAAATACCTGCCTGTGTTCTTAAAATTGAAGGTATTTCCCTTTCAGTCTTCCCTCTGTACTATTTACTATGCTGCTAAGCTTCATTACCTTTATGTTAACTTGATGCTAGAGTCATCAGAGTGGAGGGAGCTTCTACTGATAAAAGCTCTCCATAAGGTCCAGCTGTAAGGCATTTTCTTAATTAGTGATCAATGAGGGAGGGCTCAGACCATTGGGTTCATACTGTCTCTTGGCTGCTGGTTGTGGATTCTATAAGAAAGTAGGCTGAGGAAGCCATGGGGATCAAGTCTTTAAGTGGCACCCCTCCCTGGCCTCTAAATCATTTCCTGCCTCCAGGTTCCAGCCCTGTTTGAGTTCCTGTCCTGGCTTCGTCTAACGATGGACTATAATGTGAAAGCATAAGGCAAACAAACTCTTTCCTCCCCTACTTTCCTTTGGTCATAGTGTTTCATCACAGCAATGTAAACTCTAATTAAGACAAGTTGTTACCAGCCTCCTAGTAGGGTATTGTTGTGGAAGATCTCATCTTGTTATTAGGAGGACGGTGGAAAGACTTTGAAACTTTGGACTAAAAAAGCCATTGGAAAAAAAAGAGGTCAGTGGGATATTCTGTTCATGTTTGGAAAACGGGAATGTTGAGAATAGTGCAGAGGATGTTGGCCTGGCCTGGCTTGTGAATTTTCAGAGGAAAGTCAAGACTCTATTTTTCTTAAAAGATTTATTTATTTATTATGTATGCAGTGTTTTACCTACATGTACGCCTGCATGCCAGAAGAAGGCATAAGATCTCATTGCAGATGGTTGTGAGACACCATGTGGTTGCTGTGAATTGAACTAAGGACCTCTGAAAAAAGCAGTGAGAGCTCTTAATCTCTGAGCCATCTCTCCAGCACTCTATTGGGATTTTTAGTGAAGAATCAATAGTTCTGGTTAGATGGGGCTGAAGAATCAGCTGTGTTTCAAAAGAGGCAGGCATCATTGAAATGAAACCTTTGCTGTACTGGGACAATTGATTATGGGGTTTTGGAGCTAAGAACTTAGCTGTGATTTTAAAAACAAAAACAAAACCAACAGCGATTTCCTGTTCTCCTATAGAATTTCAGACTTTGAGAAGTCCAGCTAGGATGTCCTCCCTCAGACTTTTCCAGTCTCTCACTGTCTTTCATTTCCTCCATCTTACCCTCAGCCCTCCTACTTGCTATTCCCCACCCTGCTCTACCAGAGACAAAGCAGACTAGAAGAAATCCAGGCAGGCTGCTTTCCAGGCAAACTTCCCCACTCTCTCAATATCTCAGCACCTCCCTACGCTATCACTAGACATGTACCCACCCGGTGCACTTTCCCAAGCCACCAAGTGGTGCAGAGACTTCAAGATCTATCAGAGATCAAACAGATTAAGAGAAATCCAGGCCACACAAACCAGAAGATCACAGAGGAAAGAGAAGCCAAGGAACAGGATACCCAAGCAACAGAGACAAATTTAGAAATCTGTACCTAGACCTCTAATTGGCACAAACCCAGATGTCTGGAGAACGGCTGAAGAACACGAGAAACTACAGTCAAGGAAATATGTCACCACCATCACTGAGCTTTCCTACTACAAGTCCTGAATAATACAGTACAACAGAAGCATGAGAAAAAGACCTGAGGGTGCTGTACACCTTAATCCCAGCACTCAGGAAGCAGAGGCATGCAGATCTCTGTGAGTTCAAAGGAGCCTGGTCTATAGAGCCAGTTCCAGGATAGCCAGGACTACATAGAGAAACCTTGTCTCGAAAAACCAAGGAAAAAAATTAAGATGATTTAGGTCCTTTAGGACAAAGTGATAAATGCCGTAAGAACATTCAGAAAAAAACAAACAAAATTTGGAAGGAAAAAAATCACTTGAAAACTGAGAATAAAACAAAGAATTGAAGGAAATGAATAAAACCAACCAAGAACTAAAAATGAAAATAGATGCATTAAATAAAATACAAACTGTGAGAATTCTGGAAATGAAAAATCTAGCTACAAGCACAGGAACCATAGATGCAAGCATCACTATCAGAAAACAAGAGGTAGAAGATAAATTTTCAGTCATAGAAGAGACAAAAGATAGAATAAACTGATACAATTTTAGATTTAGAAAGTCCCTCACACAAAACATCCAGGAAATTTGGGACACTAGAAAAGCTCCAAACTGAAAGTGAATAGAATAGAAGAAGTAGAAGATTCCTAGGTCAAAGGCCCAGAAAATATCTGCAACAAAATCATAGAATAAATAAACTTCCTAACCTTAAGAAGGGGATACCTTTGAAAGTACAAGAAGTTTACAGACTATCAAATAGAGTGGACCAGGAAAGAAAGTATCTCCACCACATAATAATCAAAACAATAAATGTACAGAACAAAGAGAGAATATTAAAACCTGCAAGGGGAACAAACCAAGTGATATACAAAGGCTGACTTAATAGAATTACACTTAACTTATCAAGAAAGACTCTAAAAGTGAGAGGGCAAGGACACGTGCCTTATGGAGTCTATTGGACTCCATGGATGCCAGCTGTAATTCTTATCAAAAGATTCAGTCACCATAGATGGAGAAAAAAATATATATGTGACAAAGTCAAATTAAAACATTGTCTAACTACAAATCCAATCCTACAGAAGTTAGAAGGAAAACTTCAATATAAGAAGGTTAACTACAGCCATGAAAACACAAAAAAACTAGTAACCTCACACTAGCAAAATCAAAAGAAGGAAAACATACAAGCATGCACACACACACACACACACTACTACTACTACGACCACCACTAACAACAACAAAATGAAAGAAATTAACAATCATTGAATCATTGGTCAGTAATATCCCTCAATATCAAGAGAGTCAATTTCCAATAAAAAGACACAGGCTAACATAATGGATGCAAAATAGAATCTATCCTTCCTCCGCATATAAGAAACACACCTCAATATCAGATACAGATATTACTTCACAGTAAAATATTGAAGAAAGATTTTCTAAACAAAGAGACCCACAAAGCAAGCTGGTGTAGCTATTCTAATAAGGAGGGAAGGAGAGAGACGTCGGGAAGAAAAGACGAAAGAAGGAAGGAAGGAAGGAAGAAATATTAAGAGCAAGAAAGAAAATATTTAAAAAGAGCATCTCTGAAGTGAAATCCTCTGGAAAGTGATTCCAAAGAGTCAGCATAGAGGTGTGTTCCGAGGTGGTCAAGGTTGTCTTTCATGCTGGTAACTTAACTTGGTAGCTTCAGTGTCACACAGTTGGTACTGATTTTGAAGGTGTTAAGAGGACATGGGGAGCAGCTGAGACTTGATACTGTGAGAAGTCAGCAGAGGTCATTGGTGAAAGGTACAGCCTCTATCAGTTGAAGGTTCAGAATTGAAAAAATCATCTATAGACATTGATGCTTGGCACCATGAACAGAGTCTATGGGAGGCTATTAGTGAAATTGAAGCCGAGTTCCAGGAGAAGTCCCCATGATTTGGATATGCTAATTGTTGTGGGAACTCCTTCAGCCAATAGTCCTTAAGATATTGGCCACACAAGGTATCAAGCACTATAAATGCAGATGAAAAGCGTGTGCAGCGCTTTTTGCTGCTGGATTTGGTTCCCAGGGAACACAGAGGAATGCAGGTCGCTATTCTTACTGTGAGTTTATCCCCAAATAAATAAACCTTTGTTACACTCCCTTCTGGGCTATTGTGGAACTTTTTAGTACGACAGCAGCCAATAGTGGAAGCAGACTGAAACAAGAAGCCAAATTGTGTGTTTTGCAGAGGGAGGAGCTGGAGATGTGTCCCAAATACCTTGGTGGAGCCCAGATATTGGACATTAAATTTTTTATACTGTTGGAAATTGTTTTTTGTTTTGTTCAGATTGTGACTGTGCCTTGGTTCTTCCCTCTTGAAGTAAGGATATATTTATTTTTGTTTTATTTTATAAGATGCCAGAGTTGGGAAGCTGGATTTTTAAAGAGATTCTAGGTTTTGAAAAAGAATTTGAATTTTAAAGTATTTGAACTTGTAATGACCATGGAACTTTTTTAAATTTATTTTTTATTAATTAATTAATTTATTTAATTATTAAAGATTTCTGCCTCTTCCCCACCACCACCTCCCATTCCCCTCCTCCCCCAATCAAGTCTTCCTCCCTCCTCAGCCCAAAGAGCAAGCAGGTTTCTCTGCCCTGTGGGAGGTCCAAGGACCACCCACCTCCATCCAGGTCTATTAAGGTGAGCATCCAAACTACCTGGGCTCCCACAAAGCCATTAAGTGCAATAGGATCAAGAACCCATTGCCATTGTTCTTCAGTTCTCAGTAGTCCTCATTGTCCGTTATGTTCAGCGAGACCGGTTTTGTCCCATGCTTTTTCAGACCCCGGCCAGCTGGCTTTGGTGAGTTCCCAATAGAACATCCCCATTGCCTCAGTGTGTGGGTGCACCCCTCGCGGTCCTGAGTTCCTTGCTCGTGCTCCCTCTCCTTCTGCTCCTCCTTTGGATCGTGAGACTTCAGTCCAGTGCTCCAATGTTGGTCTCTGTCTCTGTCTTCTTTCATCGCCTGATGAAGGTTAATATTCAGGAGGATGCTTATATGTTTTTCTTTGGGTTCACCTTCTTATTTAGCTTCCCTAGAATCACGAATTATAGTCTCAATGTCCTTTATTTATGGCTAGAAACCAAATATGAGTGAGTACATCCCATGTTCCTCTTTTTGGGTCTGGCTTAACTCACTCAGGATAGTGTTTTCTATTTCCGTCCATTTGTATGCATTTATTAAAGATTTCTGCCTCCTCCCCGCCACCGCCTCCCATTTCCCTCCCCCTCCCCCAATCAACTCCCCTCTCCCTCAGCAGCCGAAGAGCAGTCAGGGTTCCCTGCCCTGTGGGAAGTCCAAGGACCTCCCACCTCCTTGCAGGTCTAGTAGGGTGAGCATCCAAACAGCCTAGGCTCCCACAAAGCCCGTACGTGCAGTAGGATCAAAACCCAGTGCCATTGTTATCCTCCTTCATCAGGCAATGAAAGGAGACAGAGACAGAGACCCACATTGGAGCACCGGGCTGAAATCCCAAGGTCCAAATGAGGAGCAGAAGGAGAGAGAACCTGAGCAAGGAACTCAGGACCGCGAGGGGTGCACCCACACACTGAGGCAATGGGGATGTTCTATCGGGAACTCACCAAGGCCAGCTGGACTGGGTCTGAAAAAGACCATGGAACTTTTTAAGTTTGTAAAAGGTCTTATATTTTGATGTTATTTTTAGTGTGGCATGTTGGAGATAGTAAGAAAGAAAAGGTTTTGACTTGACAGTGATATATTTGTGCATCAGGTTGTCAAGGAATAAGTTGTACTTTACTGTTTTATGTCAACTTGACACAAGCTAGATTCATCAGAGAGAAGGAAGCATTCAACTGAGATGTCTCCGTAAGATCCAGCTGTAAGACATTTTCTTAGTGAGGAAGGAGGGTGGGCAGAGCCCCTTGTGGGTGGGTTCTCCACTGTTCTGCTGGTTCTGGGTTCTATAAAAAGGCTGAGTAAGCAATGCAGAGCAAATCAGTGAGCAGCACCCATGCATGTCCCCTGCATCAGCTCCATGTTCCAGTCGAGTCTGAATTCCTATCCAGGCTTTCTTCAGTGATAGTCTGATAATGTTAAGTTCAGTCATTACCTCTTCAGCTCTCTTTGGATGTTAGTTTTCGCCAGAGCAATAGAGACTCTATCTAAAACACCTTCTTACTGATTTACAGAAAGCAGAATGAATGTTATGGTGTGAGGACGTTAGAACCTCTGCTCTGCTTCTCCCTTTCATTTCTTTTAATTGTGGCAAATTAACCTCCAATGAACTCTTAATTATTCTCTTCTCTGTCTGTCTTCTTGGTTAATTTGAGAGTGTATTGTTAGAAGACCAGATACATACAACCAGACTTAGCATGATTTTTGCTGAAATCATGAATAAAATTGGCAGTCAAAGACGTTAAGGTTTGCAAAATCTTAGCCCCTCAAGAAAAGAGTTTGAAATTAACTTCTGAATTGTGTTCTCCTTTTTCTTCTGGCTATTTTTAGTGGGTTTTTTTTGTCTTTTGCTTATTATAAAAGTAATGTTTGATAATGTAGATAATCCAATAAAGCAATATTAAAGCAGAATATTTTGAATAAATAAATTTTGGGGCATCCCATCTTTCCAACATTAAGTAATTTCAAGGAATCTCATAAATAAAGTGATGGTTGGAAAAGAAACACAGAGATCACTTTTGCTTTGTGTGTGTGTGTGTGTTTGTGCATGTGCATGTGAGAGCTTGCATTTGTTCTTTTTGTTATAGAGAATGTTCTATGTTAGCTCTATTTATGGTTTTGAATGTGATAGTTTAAATATATACTAAAGCAAAGTAAAAAAATAAATAACAATAAAAAAGTAATGGATGGAGGGATGGAGGACCAGATAGAAAACAGACAAACAGATAACAAACAACATTAAAACAGGTTCCAAAAATATCTAGCAGAGAGACTTGGGAAGTACTGTTGAGGCAGTCAGATAGAGTTATTGACTGCAAGAGTTTGTGTATGACTGCAGGGAATATATCCTTGGGTGAGACTTTAAAGGAAAAGAACAAATAACAGCAGAAAAATAACCACATTAAACCACAGAGACTTAGATACTATCCACAGGGCCTGCATGGGTTCATGTCAGAAGGAATCCCAGTGCTGAAAGGAGAGAAAAACATAGCCCATATACCTAACCCAGAATCTATCTCCAATTTATAACCACACACAAATGAAAAATTAGTGGTTTTTTTTTCTGACTGAGTCCACTGGAAATACAAAGCACTCTTAAAGGTCAGCTCCATGCCTAGTAATAGATGGTAAGTACTAAATGAACTCATTAACATTCTTGGGGGTTCTTTGTCTCATAATATTTTGTCAGCAATTCATTTTGTCTTTTTTTCACCTTATTGTCCCTTGGTATATGTATTACAGCTTGTGGTTCTGTTTTTCTAGGAATTCCTGTGTGTACACACATATGTGCCTCTACCTCTGTGTCTATGCTTTGCTTGTACTTTCTCCTTTGCTTCTTCTGTGTGTTTGTTTCTATCATATTCCAGTTAGTTTGATTTTAATCATTTTTTCTTAGATTCCTACTTGTTTTTGTATTAGAGACAGAAAGGGTATGGATTTAGAGGGAAGGGAAGATGGAGAGTATCTTATAGGAATTGAGAGAGTGGCAAATATAATCAGAATATGTCGTGTGAAAAATATATGCTCAATAAAGAAGTAAAAGTAAGGAGTTTACAAACATATGAAGAGAAGTTGAGGTAATGAGCTGGAGTTCCCATTGAGAGTGTCCTCTCTGACATATTCAGGGATCACTATCAATGGCTGCATATTATTTTCACTGTAGACACTTCGTATTATCATTGGAACGACAATAGTTGCTTCTGTTTACCTTCTATATCTTTTGAAGAGATGTTTTGTTCCTGGGTTCTTTTGTCCGCCTCCCTATCAAAGAGTTAAGGGAACATCTCAGCCCCAAAACAAGTGACCTCGGAGGACATCCTGATACAAATATTCTTGGTCTGAAATTGGGTGGGAGACAAAATTCCTTCCGGAGTCAGCTTTTAGATGACCTCAAATAATGCCAGAGCACTGACCAGTATATTTCACACTGTAGTTGTTTATTTTTTTCTACCTTAGAAGACACAGTACCTACCAAAGAAGTTGCCATTGCTGTGGCAGATCTGCTTACATAAGCACTTTCTCTGAGGGCTTACACTCTCAACAACTGGGCTGAAACCACCATATTTTACTATTTTTACTCTACTCTGTGTTTTATGATAACAAGAGTAGAGATATGCTGAGACAAAAAGGAGTGTGAGTCCTGTGCTGGTTATAGAGACAGACTCTACTACTTCTGAACGTATTTTTAAGCCATGGTTATTAAATATGGCAAGCAATCTTTCTCCACGTGCAGCAGATTGCAGAGAAAGAAATAAGCATAGAAATTCTCACCCCAAATCCTAAGAGGAATCTGACAATTGTGCTTTCTGAAACCAAATATGTTTTCTTGTTCTTTATTTCCACATATTTTAAGATAAAATACTCTTTGCATTTAGCTGGGCAAATTTCTAATGTATTGCCTTTTCTTTGTGAGAACATCTCAAAACTCTTACTTGGAACCAAAAATTCTGAAATGAGATACATTTCATGTAATAACTTACTTTTGTCAGCTTAACATAAGCATTGAATGTGCTAGGGAAAATTAATTATGTGAAAGCTGTGTTTATATTTAAAAATCTCAAAAATAACATATCTCCCAGTGAGAAACATCCCAGTAAATTCTCTGGTATGCAAATACACATAATTAAGAAAATGGCATTAATTAAGCACAAGCTCATATAGAAGCACAATAATTTGTCCTCACAATAGCTTATAAACAGAATCCTAACTATAGACTTTGTGAGAAAACCACTTATGGACTGATTTAGATGTAAATTTAGTCAGTTCTCGGCAAATCTGAACAGAAGATAATATTTTAACTTATTCACTCATAAAAATAGGATTATTCATTTGTTTGTTTTAAGGAAGCAGTTACATATTATCAGGGACATTTTTTTACTATAAATAACCAAGACATTAATTTAGGAAGAGGAGTATTAATTCCATAACCTAAAATTGTCTCTAAATTGCCTGAGATGCCTGAAGGAATGAATGAGATGTATGTACCAGGAAGATACTAGACCCATCTGACCTAATGAATCTCAACCTGAATTGAAGGAATATCTAGAGCACTTTCAATATAATAACTGAACTGACCACAACCCAAAATTAATGACTTAAAATGTCCATTACCTCAGTAGTGTCCAAAGTAAGTTTTGATAAATTATTTTTAACTCTAAAATTGTGTTTAAATATTTTAGTAACTTTAGGTTTATATTACCTAAATGTACTAATCTGCTTTAGTCATCGATGATTTATTCCAGAGAAATAGATTTTCACTACAGACAACAAGGATGATAAAAACAAAACAAATGAGATGTCAAAGATCAAAGCTATGTAGAGAAAAACTGAAAATCTCTGCAGGAGGCTGCTTGCTGTTGCTAGTGGGTAAACACCCACTTGCATTGTTCCTGTGCAGTGCCTACAGGTATTGCCAGTTACACGGTGAAAACCTGCAATCTGCTACTCTGTCCAACTGCAAGCTCTGACACATTCTGTTGATAATGTTACATCCCATCTATTTCCCATAGAATTCCATTTTTAATATTTGTCATCAACAGAATTTTCCAGAAAACACAAAAAAGCCACAACCACAAGAAAAGAACTTAAAAGTTTCAGAAAAACATGTACAATGGATAACATAAAGAAGAAAACAATTGTAATACCCAATCACTTGGTGAATCTTTGCTTTAGAGCTCAGAAGACATCAGGAACATTTCCTTTTAGTAGAATATTGTTATTTGGTGTGATTGGAAACTATTCTAGACAATGCCTTTTTAAACTGTTTTCACAGTGATCCTTTACATCACGGAAATTTTGCACAGTTCTCATTACAAGTATATTCAATGAACACAGAACCCAAATATTTGCTGATCAAGAAAAAAAAGAATCAAAGAAATATATTTCAAATCACTTCTTTGATATATTTATAATTTTACTATTTACGATTAAATTTTCACACGTAAGAGGTGGGTGTACTATTTATGTAAAAAATTACACCTTGAATGAGTATTTATTACTTCAGAGTATCTTCAGAAGTTTTCAGAGTTGATGGTTATTTTGATTTTGTAATCATCAATGCTTAAAATGCCATTTCTCATAAATATATAGTAAGAGTTGCAGTAGTAATTTTAAGGCCATTTCAGACATTGCTATCCTAATCACAAGACAAAATTCATTGAAATTTTTTACAAAACTTTGTATAAACTAGACGTCAATTTTTAAACTGAAACATTGTTATGTAACACAATTTAAAAATACTAATGTACTAACTTGATAAATAAATGTCAAGAAATGTTGGTGGCAAAATCTTATAAACATTTGCCTTCCATAATCCTATTCTGTACTTCAGTAAGAGAGGAGTGTAGTTGCCTGTCTGCACTACAGGACCATTCGTGAGCCTCGGGCAAGTGCTTGAGATTGAAACACACAAAGACATACAGAGACAGCACAGAGACACACACCTCTAGTCACTGGTAAAGAAGCCCTTTATTGAATAGTACCACAGAGGCTTATATACCCAACACAGTAAGGTGTGCCAGCAGGTGAAATCCTCATCTCCTGATCCTCAATCAAGGTCAAGGCAACAAGTGCTTAGGAAGCAGAGCTGAACACAGCTTTCAGTAGCACAAATCAGAAGACCAAGTAAAGGTCACTAGCAGGGGAGAGCAGCTAGAGGCCAGGCTTCCAAATGGTCCCAAGAGAGGAGAATTTTGTATGGAGAGCAACAACGCTGCAATTCATAACGCCTTTCTGTCTCGTGTCTGAGCACAGACAGCATTAGGTTCCACTGCATGGTGGGATAGCATGCACAGTGTGGAGACAACATGCTATGTTTTCCAGAACGAAGGTCATGGTGAGGTTGCACAGTTAAAACTAGGGTACATGTGCAGAAACACTTGGTTCATTCAATTGTGAATTGGTTTGGTCATTGAGTATTCAGAAATGTTTTGTTGCTCTCAAGTTGTCTTAGAATCCCAAGTTCACCTATGTGACTTTTTAAAGACTCACTACCCACACAGAAGGCTCTGTACTCTGAAATCATGAGAACTATTGTGACACCTGTGGTTGTCTCTGCCACCAAATAGAACATTATATCATCTTGTAGTTTTGGAGATATTTTGTTTTGCATGATCCCTGCATTACCATGAATAGATTATGCTTATATTTTTTCACAAAATAAAACTTTTTGAAGGTATTAAATAAGATTGACATTCATATCTCATATGATAAATGTGAACTAATATGATTTATTTTGATCACTTGCTTTTTAAAGAAGCAATTATCATTTCAACATGTTAAAATAGTCCTATGATATCACTGTGATTATTTTATGTTAATGATTGTGAAAACCATAGATGCTACATTTCAGAACATCCAATTAATCCTGAGTAAACCGAGGGAAATTATGTATCACTAATAAAATTTTGAAAGATGCTCACAAGTATCTGAGAAGTAGTGTTTTCATGGCACCGGTGTGGGATGTAGGGATGCTGTGATGAGGAAGTAGATGAGAACGAGCAATAGTTTTAGAGTGAAATTCAAAAACTTGCTTGGATTTACTTTGGTTAGTAGCTTGAAATTATACAATGTGGTTTTTAGATTCCATGCTCTCCCCTACCTTAATTTTAAAATCCTCTGCTCAAATTCATTTTTCTACTTTTATTATTATTTCAGTTGCTATTCACTGTACTTAATTCTTATATTTTTTCCTAGGGTAATATTTTCAGACCTCCTTTAGACTCAGTATAAGCATGAAAATGTACAAGGGCTTTGTAAAATCCAGTCCTTCTTACATGTGTCTATTATTTGTCCTTCCAACTGTTTATCTAATAATTTTTTATTTATACATCTATTCATTTAACTAGAAACAACCATAGGATACACATACATAAAACCTACATGATATTAGAAGAGTTTGTATGGCGATTGGTGGGATGAATGTATTGCGTCTTGAAGAGAAGTAGCAGACTTTTGAGCCTTCATACACACACAAATGGTCTAGGTTTCAGCTAGACCATTTACATTGATTAAATGTTGGACAAAACACTTTACTTTCTTTCAGTTTCTAAGTTTCTAAGACTCTGAAAAAAGTAATGATAACAATAAACACTGTTTATCACTTTGGTAGTATTTAGGTACATGTTATACAAAAATAATTTACACACAATAGATACTCAACAAGAATAACAATGATTTCTGTCTCTTTGTCAATTGTGTCATCATTTTTTCAAATTATGTTCTTAAAAGAATACTGCATAATTGAAACTAATATTAACCCCTTATATTATCATCTATGCATGATGGCTGACCTCTCTGTGCTTTGCTTCATCATAATGTAATTAATAATATATTACTAGTCTAGTCCACATTTTGAACAATTTTATGTAATGTTGTTAATTGGCACACTTGGTACAGAGAATTGTGGCTATTTTAGCATCATTACTAACAAGATTCTAAATCGTCCCCATGACATCTACCTCTTGAAACACTCCCTATCATTTTTACTTCCACCTGAATATTTTTCCAGAAATAAATTTACTCAAGTTGCATTGTTTCCTAGGACCCATTAGGATAAGAATCCGTAAAGAATATAACTAACAAGATGCACTGACTTCTTTTGCTGGCTAGTACATGATTCATTATCCAACTTACCTAATTTAGTTCATTCACGGTTTTCCAACAGAATCCATGGTTTTCCCTCTTTAACTGCTGGGGAATATGAGGGAAGATGTGTCAGCTTCTTCTAGCAGCACCATTCCTCTCTGCTTATTGAGACTATAAAATATTTTTCAGTTGTTTCCTGTTCCTTTTACTTCTTAAGTTATATGATTCTAAGCACTAAAATAAATTTACAGATATTAGAAACAACATGAGCCTCATAAAAAGTTAATACAATTAAAAAACCAAATTATCAACAGCCTGACTTAAAGCTGCCAATTAATTTTAGTGATACGTCAAGCTACATCATGATAATATTTTAAAATAAGAAGAGAAAATCAAAGAAAGCTATATAGCTTTATGGAAATCTATAGTTCTTTTGCACTGCCATTAGACATAAAACCAAATGTTGAATATGTCAAATTATAAGGCAATGCTTACTAGTTAGTATAAAATTGGGGATTAAATAGGTTTAAATTTGTATTGTAAAATTTTAGTTAGCATGCAGTGTATTGAGTTCTTAGCATTGTCATAATTGTGTGTCATTGTATACATTCACTTCCCTGTTGTTTGCTTACCGTCTTTCCGCCATCGCTCATCATCATCCTTTACCTTCCAGTGCCTGCCCCCGTGCTCTGAAAGATTCCCTCTGCGTTCAACTCTTACATACACACCAGTTTTAAATTAGTTAAATTATTTACATAGAATGAGTCTCACCTCAGTCTGTAGTAAATTTAACACTAGCAGTTTGACAACACCAGATTTGCTGGAAATTTGCTATTACTGCTGGTTCATTTTAAACACTAACTACATTTCAGTAGAGCTGGTGGTTTTCCTTGTGAAACTGCTGTGGAATTTGAATGAAGAGGCACCCACCATGTTCTTGCTGCATTCTTCCTCTCTTGTTTCGGAGACTAGCGAGAATCTTTCTGCTCCTTTCTGCTCATAACTTATGTGATTTTAAGTCAGGAGTGAGAATTACAGCAAAGTTGCAAGAAGTAGTGTCATGTCCACAAAAATATTGATGAAACTCTTTGTTACAGAACCAATTCTCATACGATACTAGCAGAATGAGACTGATTTACATTTCATTAAAAAAAAGACTTTTACCACTGAGTATTATTCAAATGTGTAATTGTGCCACATTTTATTTATCCATTATTCAGTTGAAGAGCATTTAGGTTCTTTCCAGGTTCTGGCTATTACAAATAATGCTGCTATGAACATAGCTGAACAAATGTCATTGTAGTATGACTGAGATCCTGAATTTTGCATTCAAATGGATAGAACTAGAAAACACCATCCTGATTGATGTAACCCAGACCCAAAAATATGAATATGGTATGTACTCACTCATAAGTGGATACTAGCCATAAAAAAAGACATTGAAGCCTATAATTCATGATCCTAGAGAAGCTAAATAACAAACCGAACCAAAAAAAAAAAATACAGATCCACCTGGAAACTCAAAATCGACAAGATCTCCTGACAAAATTGGGCATATAGGAGTGGGGGGGGGATCTCCTTGACAAACTTCTCCCTTTTGGCTTTCCTGAGACGCTGGAACTTACCAGAAAAGAGCAAATTAGCCATCCTTGGAACTGCTGTCAAGAAGCTTCACGTGGAACCCATAGTAGAAAGGGTGAGCAGTCAGAGCCTGCTAAGTCAGCACTGACAGCGTGTGGACTCTTTGCCCCGTGATGTAGCTTCCATGTGTAACAGCAAAGATGCCATCACAGTCAAGTGTGTCAAAGGCGCCCAAAGTCAAGTTTTCATTTCTAATTGTATGTTGCCCACTCTCTACATACCTATTCAACATAGTACTTGATGTTAAGCTAAAGCAATAAGAAAACTGAAAGAAATCAAAAAGATACAAATTGGAAAGGAAAAGTCAGTGTTGATATTTGCAGATGATATGATAGTCTACATATGTGAAGCCTAAAATTCTTCCAGAGAACTCCTACTGATAATAAAAAAACATTTATAGCAGGTGTTTGATACAAGGTAACTTAAAAATTCAGTGGCCTTCATATATACATGTGAAAACTTACTGCAAAAGAAATCTAGGCAGCAACACTTTCACAATAGCTTCAAATGACAGAAAATATCTTGCAGTTACTCTAATCTAGCAAATGAAGATTTCTGTGGTAAAAAGTCTTAAAAGGCTTTGAAGTAAGAAATAAAAGAAGATATCAGAAAGTAAAAATTACCCCATAACTATGGATTGATAGGATTAATATAGTAAAAGTCATCATCACACTAACAGCAATCTACAGGTTCAACACAATCCCCATCAAAATTCTAATGCAATTTTTTTTTACAGTTTTTGAATGCACATGTCCTTGTGGTACAATTGAGAATCCTTTAGATGTATACCCCAAAGTGGTATTACTTGTCTTGAGGAAGGTTGTTTCCTGATTTTCTAAGAAATTGCCACACTGACATCCAAAGGGGCTGTACAAGCTTGCATTTCCACCAGCAATACAGAAGTGTTCCCTTTACCCCACATCCTCTCCAGCATAAGTTGCCATCAGTGTTTTTGATCTTTGCCATTCTTACAGGTGTAAGATGGAATCTCAGATTTTTTTTTTATTTGTGTTTTTAGGATGTTAATAAACTTAAAGTAGAAGCAATAAAGCATGTTAATGATTTACTTGTTAGAAACTAATATATTCCTAGTAGAGAATGAAAAGTATCTTAATAAATCTAAAATTATGTTAAATTCAACAACAGATTTTTATGTATGGAGTAGATTCATGTTCTGCTTTTATTATCTATTCATACTTATTTGATACCTATTATTTCATTTATCATTAAAATGCAATGGACCATATCAGAAGTTATAAATAATACCTCATAGAATGTAATTCCATGACTTGATGTTCTATTTACTGATTCTGCAATCCCACAGAAATAACTATGTGGGGGGGGCGGATGACAGTTACATATTTCACTAATTTTCTATAATGTCAGAGAAGCACTCATTCATTATGTAAAATTTCTCAATACAATATTAGCTTGAGAGACCAATTTCCAAAGTAATGAGAATATGCTCTCTTCTAACTACTGAGCATATGTGGAATAAATTAATGTTATCAATTCTAATTACTGTGATTATAAAACGCCACTTTTCTAAACACTTTCAAAATGCTTTGACTGTGCTATATTCCAGGCTATGCATATTCAGCTATATCTGAGTATTCCACTGGTCAACTGTTAACTACTGGGGAGTAAAACGTCTGTTTGAAACTGTAATTTGTAATTGCAAATTAATTGCTTTTGTAATTCTTCTATTGGTGTTCTATATGCTTCAACTTTTATTCTTTTAAAATAATAATAATGCTCCTATCAAGTCCCTTATTTTTTAGTTTACTGTCTCTGAACATTGCCACACTAGAGGCCAAATTTGTAACATATTACTGTATATTAGATTCACTAAAAACAAATACATCACAGGAAATTATAGATTTTACTTTGAATGTTAATTTTTGGGTATATAATATCCCAGATAAAGTTTTTGTTACAACTTCCTCTACAATACAACATTCAGGAAATGGGCTCTTGAGAAACACCTGGATGATGAGAAGTATGATTTAATTTATAGACGAAGCTACTGGTGATTGTGCCATTTTATCACATTATTCATATTTGGTGGAAAGTGAGAAGAGAGGACTGCTAGGGACATAAACTACTAATGTGATATATAAGTCTATCCTTCCTTATTCCTCAGTTTCTTCCTGATTTTCATCATTGCCACTGTCTCTCTTCCCTGATGACGTTCTGTCTTGCCATAAGCTAAAGACACTCTAGCCAGCCTACCTTGGACTGTAGCTCTTGAAACGGTGACCTCAACTGAATCTTTTATCCTTAATTCTATAAATTATTTTGTTTCATCATTGAAAATTAACATATTTTATATACTGGTGCAGAGTAAGTACTATCTATATTTGAATGTTTGACCTGCTCAAAGGAATGCATAGCTCTGCGTTGACATATCTTCCCATGTACTTCACATAGCTCTCCGTGGTTTATGAATGTGATGGCTAGCTTAAATTTTTAGTGGAATGTTTTTGTTTAAACCAAGAAGCATTTTCTTGCTGGTTAAGGATGGAACATTCTGGCAATTGAATCTGACTTTGAAGAAAGGAGAAAGGATCAGTAGTTCAAGACACCTTGTTGTAGCAAGAGAAGATAGAGACCAGCTACAAAATGTGTGACTTTGTCTCAAAAGTCAACCAAGAAACCTTTTTCTCATAATTCTAGAAAAATACTTCTCATTACCAAGCTGTATATTCTGTTGAAAATAGATATCACAAGTAAAATATAAATAAATAAATAAATGGGATGAAAATAGACATCACTGAAACTAATTTTCAAGATTGCAAAATGGCACATATAATATCTTGGCTATTATAAATTGCACTGGTACATAAAATTTCTTTTTTGTTAAACTCTACTTATCCAGAAAATGAAAATAAAAGAGAAATAGAAGCCATTTTGGGATTAGAAGAAACCTAATATCAGAGAAATTCTCAGAATTTCCACAAGCATGATCCAGCTAAGACTCCTAGCAATAGTGGAGAGGGTTTCTAAAAGGTCTTTCCTCTTTAATAATATTAGTGACTACCATACTTATCATCAGTAATGATGGAAGCAGATGCAGTGACCCACAGCCAAGCACTATGCTTAGATACTGGAGTTCATTTGAAGAAAGGGAGGAGGGATTTCATGAAGAAGGGGGTCAAGAACATGATGGGGAAGAACACAGAACACTTGACCTTCACTAATGGGAGCTCAGAGACTATGAACGGACAGCTGGGGAACCTGCTTGAGACAAAACTAGACCCTTTAAATGTATACATTTGGGTTTTATATTAAACTTGCCAACTAACTCCTGTTTACTTTCCTTTCTTAGATAAATTAAGTCCCGTTAATTGATTCATGTTTTACATAATTTGGGACTGATTTCACAAAATGCATGAGTCTGGGTACTTGATATTTATTTATTTATTTATTTATCCATTTATTTTACAGAAATGTTCATTAAAAACACAGTACTTAATCTCATGCTTATTGCTAGGGCCTCATTGGATATTGGCACCAAAATAGTGAGAGTGTATTAGACAGAAGTGATCAGTCCTCACAGCGGAGGAATTCAAGAAAGGTATAAGCTGTGTTCTAACACTCATTCCTTAGGGAACATAGTCAGCACTAATTTCTTCTCAGTCTCAAAAACTCTGACCTATTTAGGTTGCATGCATCCCTACTCTTTCCTCATCTCAAAATTATCATACTAAAGAACAAACTTCCAATATTCAAACTTTTGGAGAACATACCCCTCATTGAAAAATGCTAACAGCTACATCTAAAGAGTCTTTATAAAGGCTATATTTTTGAAATAACTTTTGAAGCAAGCATGCATATCACAATATACTTCGATAAATTCCCAACATAAATGCAAGCTCAGTCCTCATAATATCAATTTAAAGTTTGGGATCCATTTCAATGGGATTATAAAATGGAATTTCAGAATCAAATCACATATGCTAAACTAATATGTGACCCAGATAATACCCTTTGTGAAACGAGAATGAATGGG
The DNA here is from genome assembly GCF_950005125.1 of Chionomys nivalis. Classification (NCBI taxonomy): domain Eukaryota; kingdom Metazoa; phylum Chordata; class Mammalia; order Rodentia; family Cricetidae; genus Chionomys; species Chionomys nivalis. Next base: position 9,979,336 of record NC_080102.1, on the reverse strand, counting down.
GAGTCTAAACTCTAAAGGCATGCTTGCTCAAATTTGATTGTTAACTCTTGCACCTTCAAACTTGGAGAATGTTCTTAATTTTTTTTCTGAACCAAACATTTTGTTCTGCTTTAAAATAGTAATAGCAATTAGCACTTGTCACATTTCTGAGCACTGATTGATACACTCTATCAAAAATGCTCAGAGTAATGTTGGAAAAACAAATAGGACTGTCAGTTAATATTGACCTTTACTGATGTCTTCCTGTGCCAAATATATAAATGACTTGCCTTCTTAGCTAATTTTTTATCGTATGTTCACTAATAACATAGGAATAATTAACATTGACTTTCCTTGATCCTTAGTCTTGGAATTTCTGTAACTGTGAGGAGACACCATGACAATGACCATTTAAAGAAAACATTTAATTGTGGTGGCTCACCTAAGAGTTTCAGTTCATTATCCTCATAATAAGAGGCACACAGGCAGACATGGTGCTCGCTACAGCATGATCAGAAGGCAACAGGCAATGGCCTGGGACACTGAGCAAAGCCTGAGGAACAGAGACCTTAAACCCTTCCCTGATAGAGACACACACCCTCCCTTTAACATGGCCACACTTACAGCAACAAGGTCACACCTTCCAATAGTGTCACTCCCTTTGAGATTATAACCTACTTACATTCAAACTATATCATATATTTGAATTCTTCTTTTCTGTTTACTCATAAAATGTGGAATAATTATTGTGAATTTGATAGAGTCAACCCATTGGACTGTCAAACATTGGAAATCATTTCATCAAATTTTGTTTAGTAAGCATTATCCATTTGGTTTTAGTGCCTATTATTTTGCAATTCTATATTAAACACTCATGTAATCTTACAGATCTCTATTTTGTATTTAAATTAAAATATCACAAATTAACCAATAAGATACTGTATGTGATGCTTTTGGTTACCTTTTATATGTTCTTATAATCATTTATTATTATATCATTATATTAGTACTACAGTATATTTATCTGTTATTTAACTATTAATTCACAAATTATAAATATTTAAGAACTAGTTATTATGTTCATGTATATATATATATATATATATATATATATATATATATAAACTCTTCATTGATTCTTTGGAAATTTTACATTATGCAGCTCAATCCCATTTACCTCCTAGTTCCTCCACATCTGCCCCTCACCTCTGGGTGAGTCTGGTTCAAGGCCTCTGACCTACGGCCTCTGGCACACCATCATTATTGGACCCTCACTAAAACTCCTCTCAGATTTCCTGCTCTTGCCCCAAGCAATGGAGATCCTGCAGTTATCATTATAAGACTAGTCCGTTCACAAGTGCCAGCAGTTCACAGATGGGGTAGATATTAGGATAGGACAAGTCAAGGTCCAGGATGTGGACCTGGATAGTAGCTGAACTGGCAGTCCAGGACACTGAACCTTAAAACAAGGGGCAGAGCCAGATCTCCTAAACCCATGCCTTGGGGCCAGCCCTCTCCCACATCCATGGTGACGGGTAGGGTCAACTCTCCCGAGTGGAAGGGGAGTTGCTATTTCTTCTATGAGGGAAGGGTCAGCTCTCCTACTGGAATATCCATGCAAGGGTCTCGGCCAGCTAGCCCGGGGTCAGCGAAAGGTGTGGCTGGCTCAGCATAGGTAGTTCATATGGACCCTTGTGGTAGATAACAGAGTCCAACTGCAACAGTAACATAGACCCAGATATGGCCCTCAGCAGCTGCTCTGACCTGGACATCGCCATGGCCCCAGTGGAATAATAGGCCTGCAAGTTTAGCAAGGCCCGAGCAGTAGCATAGCCCAGGGACAAAAGCATGGTATCAGGTGACTGACTAGAACCTGGACATCCTCAGTGGTAACAGGAGTCATCGAAATCAACTCAGACACTGGCTACTGTAAAGCTATGAACCCAGATATAGCCCTTGGCAGAAGTTCAATACTGGATATCGTCATGGCCGCAAGGGCAGCACATCAGATCAGCATGACCCCAGTGATGTCACAGCCCTCTTACACCAACACGGCCTTAGGTGATGGCTCAGGCCCTGGACATCCTTATGGTCTTTGGTGCTATTAATGAATCATGGATGTCAACAAAGACCCACAGTTGCAGTAGGACCAGAGACATAGACTCAGTTTTGGCAGCAGCCCAGAAATGGATGTCACCCTGGTCCCAGGTGGCAAGCAGGACACCCACATCAGTCTGTTTCTTGTCACTGTTTCTTCTTCAGTTCTGCCTCTTTTCACAGGACATGAATCACTCTACTTCTCTGTCTCTCCAGTTTCTCCACCATATAATTGCTCATCATGGCACCTTCCTGTGATGCTGAATGAACCTGTGTATGTTTTCAGTCAGCCCTAACTATGAGAATCCAGGCTGGCCTATTGGCGTCTTGTACCTGCCTGAAGAAAGTGGCACTAAGCGGGTCTGTGGGTGCCTTCAACCAGTCAGGAGTATGAAAACTGAGGCTGACCCATGGGTGTCTTCACCAACCTGAGCTGTCTAGCACCAGGCAGACCTGTGGACACCTTCAGCCAACCCAAACCCTGAGGGTCCAGCAATTTATTCTATTCTCATCAGTACATTTTCATTCATTTCTTACAAATTCACTTATATACCTGCTTTTCAAATTCTGAATTCAGAGAGATAGCAAGTGGAATGATGAATACTAACAACAGAAATCATTAAAGGAAGGACTAAAGAGATGCTGATCCATGGATATAAAGTTATATTAAATACTAACAATAAGATCCAGAAACTTTTTAGACAACATGATTACATATTAAAATGACTTTAAGATTATGTGTGATTTTAATATCAACACTTCATTTATCATAGATATAAGAGGGCCCTTCTTATGTTAAGCACATCTTAAAGTCAATATGGCAATGATTAACAATTAGATAATTTATACAAGTCTGTGATTTATTTAAAACTTATTTATTAACCTTTGTTTTGTGTTTTGGTGTTCTAAAAAAGGTACTGAGCCATGTGGCTAACATATATAAGAATAATGATGGGGCTGGAGAGTCGGCTCAGTGGTTAAGAGCATTGCCTGCTCTTCTATAGGTCCTGAGTTCAATTCCCAGCAACCACATGGTGGCTCACAACCATCTGTAAAGAGGTCTGGCGCCCTCTTCTGGCCTTCAGGCATACACACAGACAGAATATTGTATACATAATAAATAAATATTTTAAAAAATAATGAGCTAATATATGCTATAAGAGCTAGTACAAAGCCTGAGCTAATGGGCCAATCAGTTTACAACCTTAATGCAGACTCTCTGTGTGATTTTACTCTGGGAGTAAACAGCTGAGGGACTGGGCAGGACAGAAACCCCAACAAGCAGGCCCTAATGCTACAGAATGGCATCCACGTGGATAATTGCATCCACAGAAAGTCTGAGAGAGCTTGGGGAAGAATAGACTAAAACATGTCTTGGTAGCAGCAATTTCTCTGATCTGCTCTGCTTGCTAGAGGCAAGCAGCGCTCTCATCTAAGAGAGGCTTCCTGACTCAGCTTTAGCTGCAAAACCTTGCAACTCTTTTAAGAGGTCCTGCCAAGAAACACTTACATAGTGTTGATAAAAAGCTGACCTCATGCTTTTCAGTTTCCAGCAGAAGCAGGAAAAAAGGTGTGTCATTTTAAAATGCCAGCTTTTTGGACTGTCCTGCCAGTGCAAACTCTGACTTAAACCTTGTTATATGGTGAAATACTAGACTTCTATAGATATCAATACAATTCAATCAAAAGTTCATCCAAAACAGGCATCAGCAAAATGTGTCCATAAATGTTTGTCTTAATATGGTCATTGCTGCTCATTTCCCACTGATGAATAGTTGTGTGATATACTCATATTGAGTCTCTGCTGGGACATCCTAATTACCTTATTCATGGTATAAGTAATAGTCACATAAAGAATAATGCACTTGAAAGAGAATTTTATGTAATTTACTTATTTTAATTATTGTCATCAAAATGATTTATAGCTATTCTTTTCCCAATTGATCAATTGAACAAAATAGTACTTATCTAATCTAATTTTCCCTTTTTATTACTTTGTCTCCTCAATTTATCATACATTGCAGTGTTTTGCATAGTAGGAAACTGTATCTGGCTAATACACTATTAAACATTCATTTTTTTAAAAGTAAACTTAATTACCTAACAAAGTCCATCTCAGCCAGAAGACTGGATATTGCATCACTATTTAATAAGGTTTACAATATAATCATCAGTTTTATTTCAAAATGAATGTTATTCCTACAATTATTTCTTTTATTGTTTTACTGAGAGTAAATGACTGTAGCAAAAGACATCTTTATATACATTAATTTTAATTTTATCTTATTTTACATTTTCATGTTTTGTGTAATTTGTTTTAAGTTAGTTAAGGAAAAAAGAAGAAAACGTGCTTTAAATAATCTCATATTTGATCATACTTGATATTATTATTATTATTGCTGCTGTTTATATTGGAAACTAGTTCTGAATTTTCTATGTGGGTTTATTTCTATACTAATTAATGAACTTTAAAAATATTTTACTTAAAATTCTCTCTTGGCAACAAATAATGTCTTTCTTATTTTGTAATATTCTTATTGATTTTAGAAAGCTATGTCAAAGACATGTAACATTATTGATCGAGATTGCTTATCTTTTAGTTCTTTTTGGGTATCAGTCCTTTGCTTTCTAGCCAGTTTTACTTTCCGAACAATATCTTCCATTAAAAATTCCCTGTCCAGTCTATTTGTTTAGCGTCAGTGTTTTCTCTGTGCTTTAATTCCCATCAATTTTTTGTAAGGTATGAGAGAAAAATTGTTTTGACTCTGGATAAATTAAATGCTTTAATATATGGGTCAACACTTTCAAATTTCTCTGTCCACTGACTCATTTTATTCTAATTTCAAATCATGAATATTGGGCTATATTAAAGGATGTCCATTTTGCTTCTGTCTTTTTCTTTGAGCTATGTATTTCATTTATCTTGAAGTTTATTAAAGCACTCTCTTTCTTTTGGAACAATATTAAAAGATATCCGTTAATTTTTTCATTTCTATGTTGGTATTCTCATTTTATTCTGTTTAATTTTCTATCTCAATTTACAGTCTTTACACAATGGGGTATTTTATCATAATTATATAATCGATGCTATATTTCTATTTTTTTCTCTGATTTTTTTTTAATTTTATTTATTTATTAAAGATTTCTGCCTCCTCCCCGCCACTGCCTCCCATTTCCCTTCTCCTCCCCCAATCAACTCCCCCTCCCTCAGCAGCCCAAAGAGCAGTCAGGGTTCCCTGCCTTGTGAGAAGTCCAAGGATCTCCCACCTCCTTCCAGGTCTAGTAAGGTGAGCATCCAAACTGCCTAGGCTCTCACAAAGCCAGTACGGGCAGTAGGATCAAAACCCAGTGCCATTGTTCTTGACTTCTCAGCAGTCCTCATTGTCCGCTATGTTCAGCGAGTCCGGTTTTATCCCATGCTTTTTTAGACCCAGTCCAGCTGGCCTTGATGAGTTCCCAATAGAGCGTCCCCATTGTCTTAGTATGTGGGTGCACCCCTCCAGGTCCTGAGTTCCTTGTTCGTCCTCTCTCTCCTTCTGCTCCTCATTTGGGCCTTGAGATTTCAGTCTGATGCTCCAATGTGGGTCTCTGTCTCCTTTCATCGCCTGATGAAGGTTAATATCCAGGAGGATAACTATATGTTTTTCTTTGGGTTCACCTTCTTATTTAGCTTCTCTAGGATCATGAATTATAGGCTCAATGTCCTTTATTTATGGATAGGAACCCATTATCAGTGAGTACATGCCATGTTCCTCTAATTTTGGGTCTGGCTTACCTCACTCAGGATAGTGTTTTCTATTTCCATCCATTTGCATGCAAAATTCAAGAAGTCATTGTTTTTTACTGCTGAGTAGGACTCTAATATGTATATATTCCATACTTTCTTCATCCATTCTTCTATTGAAGGGCATCTAGGTTGTTTCCAGTTTCTGGTTATTACAAACAATGCTGCTATGAACATAGTTGAACAAATACTTTTGTTGTATGATAGGGCATCTCTTGGGTATATTCCCAAGAGTGGTATTGCTGGGTCCTGGGGTAGGTTGATCCCAAACTATCTGAGAAACCGCCACACTGCTTTCCATAGTGGTTGCACAAGTTTGCATTCCCACCAGCAATGGATGAGTGTACCCCTTACTCCACATCCTTCCAGCAAAGGCTATCATTGGTGTTTTTGATTTTAGCCATTCTGACAGGTGTAAGATGGTATCTCAAAGTTGTTTTGATTTGCATTTTCCTGATCGCTAAGGAGATTGAGCATGACCTTAAGTGTCTTTTGGCCATTTTAACTTCTTCTGTTGAGAATTCTCTGTTCAGTTCAGTGCCCCATTTTTTAATTGGGTTAATTAGCATTTTAACATCTAGTTTCTTGAGTTCTTTATATATTTTGGAGATCAGACCTTTGTCTGTTGCGGGGTTGGTGAAGATCTTCTCCCAGTCAGTGGGTTGCCTTTTTGTCTTAGTGACAGTGTCCTTTGCTTTACAGAAGTTTCTCAGTTTCAGGAGGTCCCATTTATTCAATGTTGCCCTTAATGTCTGTGCTGCTGGGGTTATATGTAGGAAGTGGTCTCCTGTGCCCATGTGTTGTAGAGTACTTCCCACTTTCTCTTCTATCAGCTTCAGTGTGTTCAGACTGATATTGAGGTCTTTAATCCATTTGGACTTAAGTTTTGTACATGGTGATAGATATGGATATATTTTCAATCTTCTACAGGTTGACAACCAGTTCTGCCAGCACCATTTGTTGAAGATTCTTTCTTCCATTGTATACTTTTAGCTCCTTAATCAAAAATGAGGTGTTCATAGGTTTGTGGGTTAAAATCAGGGTCTTCTACTCGATTCCATTGATCTACTTCTCTGTTTTTATGCCAGTACCAAGCTGTTTTCAATACTGAAGCTCTGTAATAGAGTTTGAAGTCAGGGATGGTAATGCCTCTCAAGGTCTGTGAAGAATTTTGATGGGATTTTGATGGGGATTGTATTGAATATATAGATTGCTTTTGGGAGAATTGCCACTATGGAAAGCAGTGTGGTGGTTTCTCAGGAAATTTGGGATCAACCTACCCCAGGACCCAGCAATACCACTCTTGGGAATATACCCAAGAGATGCCCTATCATACTACAAAAGTATTTGTTCAACTATGTTCATAGCAGTATTATTTGTAATAGCCAGAACCTGGAAACAACCTAGATGCCCTTCCACGGAAGAATGGATGAAGAAAGTGTGGAATATATACATATTAGAGTACTACTCAGCGGTAACAAACAATGACTTCTTGAATTTTACATGCAAATGGATGGAAATAGAAAACATTATCCTGAGTGAGGTAACCCAGACCCAATAAGAGGAACATGGGATGTATACACTCATAACTGGTTTTTAGCCATAAATATAGGACATTGAGCCTATAATTCGTGATCCTAGAGAAGCTAAATAAGAAGGTGAACCCAAAGAAATATATATAGTTATCCCACTGGATATTGGAAATAGTCAAGATTGCTGGGCAAAGCCGGACGATGGTGGCACACGCCTTTAATCCCGGCACTCGGGAGACAGAGGCAGGCGGATCTCTGTGAGATCGAGACCAGTCTGGTCTACAGAGCTAGTTCCAGGACAGGCTCCATAGCCACAGAGAAACCCTGTCTCGAGGGCAAATTTGGGAACTGGGGGGTGGAGTGGGATAGGGGAAAGAGGAGATGGGGAGAGAAAAGTGAGAAGGGGAGGATAGGGAGAACTTGGGGGAATGGGATGGTTGGGATAATGGAAGGCTGAATGTGGGAGCAGGGAAGTATATATCTTAATTAAGGAAGTCATTTTAGGATTGGCAAGAGCCTTGACTCTAAAGGGGTTCCCAGGGGTTCAAAGAGATGTACCCAACTAAGTCCTTGGGCAGCTGAGGAGAGAGAGCCTGAAATGGCCCGATCCTATAGCCATACTAACGAATATCTTGCATATCATCATAGAACCTTCATCTGGCGATAGATGGAGATAAAGACAAAGACCCACATTGGACAATGGATTGAGCTCCCAAGGTCCAAATGAGGAACAGAAGGAGGGAGAACATGAGCAAGGAAGTCAAGACTGCAATGGGGGCACCCACCCACTGAGACGGTGGGGCTGATGTATTAGCAGATCACCAAGGCCAGCTGGACTGGGACTGAAAATGCATGGGATAAAACCGGACTCACTGAATATGGTGGACAATGAGGGCTGCTGAGAAGCCAAGGACAGTGGCATTGTGTTTTGACCCCACTGCATGTACTGGCTTTGTGGGAGCCTAGGCAGTTTGGATGCTCACCTTCCTAGACCTGGATGGAGGGGGAAGGACCTTAGACTGCCCACAGGGCAGGGAACCCTGACTGCTCTTTGGACTGGAGAGAGTGGGGGGAGAGGAGTGGGGCATGGGGGGAGGGGGAGGGAAAAGAGAGGCGGGGAGGAGGCAGAAATTTTTAATTAAAAAAAATTTAATAATAAAAAAAGACAACAAAAAGGATAGAGCCCGCATTTACTCAACAAACACAAAAGCAAAATCACACCTGAAGTTTAATTGTTCAAGTGATCAGTGTACATAAGAAGTTAATTTAAGTAAGACAGGCAATTTAAGGCAAAATGAATGGGCCTAATTTAACTAAATGCTAAGCTGAGTGAATATTACTGTGGTCTCCGTAGTAGTAAACAGTATATGTATGAGCTGCCTATTCAGTTCAAGACTGGTTGGTGAATTTTAACTTCTGCAAACAATTCCAAATTTCATAAGCTGATTTCTTTTAATGAATATTTTATTATGCCTTTCTGTGGATTCTTTTTCTTAGGTTGAACTCTAATTGGTTCCACAACGTTTCCCCTTCAGGCTTCCCCAGGAACTCCCTACGTATACAAGATGTTAGAGTAAACAAAATCCCTTCTACTTTCAACCTCAAATAAATTCTTATGTACACTGTGTAATATTTTTTATATGCAATTCTCAGTTCCAGCCCTTGCTTCACTGTCTTCCTCTGACTCGATTCATGTGGATATTGATAGCATGTATATCTCATGTGTAATCATGAGATTTCCGCAGCACTTTTAAATTGGGCATACAACCTAAACCCAGGTACTTTAAATCAGAGTAAACTGTAATTACTTGAAACTAAATATGTATATAGAAAACAAAAATAGACAAAATAAAGTACCATATGGTCTTATAAAACGTGCATTATCCTTATAGAATCAGCATCAGTATTGAATTAGAAAATATCGCTGTTTATTGGCGAAGTGATATAGCTCAAAGTAGCACTGAGCATGATCCCTAATATTAAAACAATACAATAATGATAGAATTGAGAATTTCATAAACAACTCATGCCAAAAAAGCTAATTTATGTCTAGGATTTTGAAGCTCCATTAACGTTCTCCACATCATACCAGTGTATCCTTTTGTAGCTCTTGTTTGGGTCTTGTTTAGTTAACCAATTTCATGAGACTTCTCTGACATTGCTAGAAAATGAAGTTCTCCTATTCCTTGGATTTTAGAATCTTTTTGAACCCTCTTTTGCTACAATCCCAGAGCCTCAGAAGCAGAAGCTGTGTTGTAGATGTATCAGTTGTGTATGGGAGCAAGGTGATCGTCTGTTATATCATATGTTGTATGTGTTATATCATATACACACACATTCTCACAGTCAGGAATTCCATAAAAATACTAAGATAATCGCCATAATATGCATGCAGATGACCTTGCATATATACATGCATGGATATATATACATTTATGTATATATATACATAAATAGAGATATATAACTCTGTATTATAAGAAATCGTGATTTTTCTGTCATGATGTCTCTTTCTATGTTTTCCAGGGAAACTGATATGCCCTATTGTGTGTGCTCTTGTGGTCACATATTGACCTGTCCCTTATTGATTTTGTTTAGACTCTGGTAGTTTGGATTCTGAGTTTGGCACTATTAGAGGTGCTGGTTTCTGGACTTGTGTTTGTTTCATCTGTGTTTTATTCTTTTGTTTATGCTTGCTCCCTGATATTTAAGAGATTGTGAATGTTTTGTTTTTCCTCTTTTCCTTGCCTGCTCAACTGATGGTTTTACAGGGAATGCCTGCTTGTGTTGAAGACTCAGACATCAGGAACAGTTTGGGGAGGGAAATTTGATGGAAAATGTCCTTGTGTTCACTTGGGGATGGATTCAGAGAGGAAAGATAAAAACAGAGCAGAGTTCTTGATACAGATCTGTGGATGAAACTGGGAGTATTGGCTCTCAGGAGCAGGAAATGTGTTGGTCAGACTTCAGCCTACTTGTTGCCCTGAGAGGAACAGTCTTTGTGTTGTCAAGTGGTGGATGCTGAGGTTAGAATATGAAACAAAGCAATGGGTAGTAGAAGGAAGGCTAGAAGTGGAAAGTTCTGTGAGGGACATGGGATATCGGAGCTGGGGTGGGAAGAAGGATCTCAAGGGTATTCTGCTGAAGACCTGAGGATGAGGCTGGAGTAGCGGAGTTGGAACAGCAGAGAGAGATGACAAAGTCTGTGGGCAGTGTACCTTGATTTCTGGCATTCATGACCCGTGTGATAGCTTGGTGTTATCTGGTGGTATTGGGAGCCATTTCTTTGTTCTGCTATGTTGGAGTATCCCAAATGAATGCCTCCAGTTGTTGAAGGCCAGGATGAAAGAATATGTTGGGGGAAGGAGAATTGGTGGAGAAGAAAGACTTTTGTACTCTTATGGGGGTGGGATGAGAGCGGAAAAGGTGAGTGCAGCTGGCTTCCTGCTACAGAGATGGGACGAAACTGGGCAGGAGGGTAGATCTCAAGAGCAGCAGGACAGATGTGGGTCTGACTTCAGCCTACTTCTTCCCCTGACTGAGAGGTCCCTGGTTTAGCAAAGATTGACAGCTTGAGTTGGGATCTGTAACAAAGCAAAAAGTGGAGGAGTAAGTTTAAGAAAGGGAAAATCTGTGAGATCCATGAGAGATCAGAAGACAGGGAGCTGCCAAGGCTGTTCTGCTCCAGAGCCTGGAATGTGACTGAGGGGATTGGAACAGGGGAAACAGAGTTATTGTCATATTCTTAAGGTTACTGCACCATACTAGTCATTGATTTATAGGCGTCATATCTGCATAGAACTATTGCTTGCTTCCCTTTCTTTGAAGTTTGCTTGACTCATTTGGTACCATGAAAGCTAGCCCTCAAAGAAGATACTTTCAGATCAGAAACAGCCTGGATCCTCCCGTGTTGGAAGATCATGGTTATTTAGTGTAGAGACTCACCTTTAACCATCAGAAAGCGCCAAGCACAACACTCATAGCTTATGGTTTTTGAATCTCTTGGACAACCCTGATTAAAAACTCAAGAATAGGCTTCTTATACCTGGTGTTGATAATTTTGCAAAATATATATTGAGATCCAGATTAGCCAAGATAAAACATAATTATTTAAGCTATACATGTGTACAGCCACTAAGAAATGCTAAGATTGAGAGAGATTGTATTTCCTAGAGAAGTGCTCCCGAGTCGGTTATCCAATACCAAGTTGTCAGCCTTGAAATTATAAACATTCAAGTAACCTGTTTTAGAATAATCAGGCTGTGTTTACATATCTAGGAACATACAGACATATGGTTGTGGAGTTGAATATATATTAGCAACTAAAATAATAGAGGCTATGATTTGGGGAGAAAGTAAGGGAGGTACATGGGAAAGAATAGAGCAATTAAAGAAAAGAAAAAGTGATATAATTGTATTTTAATCTAAAAGTATTTTAAAATAAAGCATTATACTGTAGCTGTAGGTTTTCCATCTCAGTCCCACAGACACTTTTAACATAATTACTCAGAGGCTTTATATTAATTACTTACTGCTTGGCTTATTATCTCAGCCTTATTATTAACTAACAACTTAAATTAACCATTTCTATTATTCTATATTTTCCAAGAGGCTCATATTACATAAAATTACTTCTCTGGTGGCTACTAGCATCTTTATTACTCCATCTTCTTTTTCCCTTGTCTTTGCTTGGATTTTTTCACCTGGCTTTATTCTGCCTGGTTATTGGTCAAATAAGCTTCTTTATTAACAAATGCTAATAAAATATATTTAAAGTATACACAGGAGCATCCCACACCATTATACATTCATACTAAGTTCCACTAGAGATTTCTGTTGCTTACACTAAACTTGTTAATCTCAGTAACCAAGGAAAATAGCTAAATAGTCGTCAAAAATGAAAAATAAATCATGGGAATTTAAATTGTCATAGATAGAGTTTGTCTTATTTAGGGTTTCTACTGCTGTGAATATATGCTACAACCAGTCCAACTCTTATAAAGGATATTATAAAGGAAAAAAGGTTGGCTAATAGTACACAGGTTTAGTCCATTATCATCATGACAGAGAGCTTGGGAGCATTCAGGAAGACATGGTACGGGAGAGTACCTGAGAGTTCTACATCCCAATCAGCAGGCGCAGGAAAAGACAGTGAAACTAGGCCTGGCTTGAACGTTTGAAACCTCAAAGCCTGCCTCCAATGCCATGCTTTCTCCAATAAGGTTACTCTTACTCCAACAAGGGCAAAACTCCTAACCCCTCTATCTCCTTTTCCCCTGAGCCCATAGAGGCCATTTTCATTCAAACCACCAAAGAATCTTTTCATTTCTATAAATAGCTTATTTTTATTCAATATCAATATTGATCCTTGGATCAGAAATAAATTTTAGTGAGTGGATAATCAACTATGAAGTTCAAAGAGAGAACCATTTCTAGAATATTCTCAAAGGTATTTCCTTTTGTGAAGTACTTGCCTTCTGTGATTTGTTGTTACTGTTGTTCTTGCTACTAGAACTGGAAAGAATCAAAAGAACCTTCCTCCTTCACTACTGTCTGACTAGACTGGGGAACAATGTTTCTGCAGGCTCGTATTTTAATTCTATGAAAACTCCAAAAATATTTAGCACAAAGGAATACTTAAATCTCTTTTCTCAAAAATGTTTATGTTATAAGTTATGTCCTCACAAATAAAATCGTATTCAATTATTTCAGGCCCTTATTTCAGGTGTTTGTGTGGTTACATTGTTTATTGTCGAACTTGGCAGCAGTGAGGCAGAGGAGGGAGATGCTGTGTGCTGCTAGTTAGCCCTGTAATTTCCACTTTATTTGTGTGCCAGTTACACTAAATATAAATCAATGCTTCCATCAAATGTTGCATCAAGGCAGTAGTTGGAATTAATTTCCTACCATGATGACAGAGGGGTTGGTGAAGATACACAGGAAGTTAAATTATACCTACCTTCCTTGACAATGAAGTAAACCAATATAGAATTTTGCTTTGCTAGTTTTATTTTTAGTGGGATCACTTGATAACTTGCTATGTATACCCAATCTTTATGGTGCCACACTCAAGTACATTGCCTGAACAATAATTGATCAAATAATATTTAGATTATTTTAGTAAAGTATAGAATTTCTAAAAAATATTATGGAAATTTTCTCATTATTTAAAATACTAGAAAAATAACAATATCACTGTGAATAATCAATTGATAGATATATAAACTGAAATAACTATGATTTAATAAATTTATTTGACAAAGATTTTTAAAACAAAATCCCATAATATTGTGAACAAACATGTATGAGAACCAATGAAAGACATTGTAAAATATAAAGAGTCATTACATAAGCAAAAACAAACGCTGGAAATCCAAACTTCCCTTGTATTCCTAACTGCCAGTGCAGATAGCTAAGGGCTTCCAGAAGACACAGTTTAGTAAGAAAAACTTGCAGTACAAGGCATAGGATACCTCCCTATCCGTTACAGGTCCATGAGGGTCCTGAGTTCTACAAAACAGTATAGGCTATTGCCATTGCCCTTAGTTACTCGCCATAGCTTCATCGTAAGATCCTATTGTTGAAGACATTTTACACTATGTCGTCAGAATATGGAGGTATCAACCATACACCTACCAGGAAACTTCCTCCCTTCTACACACTTTTCACAGTGATAGAAAGTTCTGTGCAGCTTCTGGGAGAAAGAAACAATGAAATAAAATCCAATAATACTGGATTCTGCCTTCTGCAATATCCACCCACAAGGCAAGATGGACCTACTGAGTCATTCGGAGATGGCTGTTTTGAGGTAACTGCTTTCTAATTTTATTTGAGGTCCACCCTACAGAATAGAATTTCATACCTGGGACTCCAATCTTTTTCAAAAGCCCATGGCTGGTAACATTAAGTGACTCTAGATTAGAATGTTCATTTTTATGTTGCTATATATTTAAGTTTATTTACATAGATATCCTGACTGTCATCAGATAAACTTCTTTCTGAAACAGCAATGTAAAGATACACAACTTGTGAAAATACTAAAAATAAAAACTGGGTGCTCACAATTAAACTGGATATTCTTACTAGTTCTTCTTCCACCAAGGATCATGAGAAAACTTAGGGGAGGATATTTCTCCCAAGGCAGAAAGCACATGAAAACAAAATAATGCCGAGAAGAGTTACAACGTGATTATAAAATAGAAAAGGAAATAAGTACCTGGGAACAATTAAAACAACCATGAAGCAAACTCCTTGGGGTCATTGAGCAAGTGGGGTATAGCTTCTTGTAAGGAAATGAGATCCAGAAAAGAACAGACAAGTACACACTTTCTAATCCTTGCGCCATCTTCATAAGCTCAAATTTCTCACATAGCTTTGCTTTTTGTGCGTAAACACGGGAGCTACACTTTCTACCTCCCATTTAACAATCTTGCAGGCACTTTGTCATAAGATGCTTGCACCTGCATAAAAGTTCCCGAGCGACATGAATACATATTCATATGCCCTTTGCTGGTTGTCACACTCTACTTTTCATACAACAGGCTCCAAGATCTTCTCTATTTAAAGGATTATAGATTAAGTAGGCTTGATTCACCACAAGACAATAAATCATTATTGGATGTGACATAAAACATGATGCAAAGTCAGCTGACATGATTTTACTACTTAAAACTGTCATTTAAAGCCCGCTAATAGGAAGAAAAAGACTGAATATAAGAAGAGTCCTTAAAATTCACCAGGTTAAAAGAAATCATACAGCACAATAAGAGGGTAGGACACAAATGGATATTTTTACCTGAATGGCATAGTTGTAAGAATGTGAAAAAAGAATCAGCATTTTAACTGTTAATGAATAAATAAAGAAACCACAGTGTGGTTCACATACCATAATAAGCTAAAAATTGTAATAGCAGTATTTAATCTCTTAAACTTTTACCTATACATAAGAATGCACTCATAACATGTGTGTGTATGTGTCTGTGTACTTGGTTATGCTACTATTTTTGATAATAGTACCTTTAATGTCAACCATGTATCTAATGAACTGTCTGTCAACCATAGATCCAGAAATTTTGGAGCTGACAGCTGAAGCTGTAGAAATTTTTAATAACTATAATAACATGAGTTGTCCTTAAAATAAACATGAGTGGTCTGTAGCAAGGTTCTGTTACTTTCTCTTTCACTGCATTTCTGTCTCTTCCTCAGTTCTAGCACTGATGCAGGCAAAGGGAGCAAAACTTACATCATCCTCCATGACAGGTGAAGAATTTATAAAATGAAAATCTGGGATCTAACCTAGTAATAGGTCATTCTTCTTACCCCACTCCTGAGGAAACTGAAAAAATATTTTATTTTCTACTGGGTAACAAAATTTCCTTATGTTAGAAAGGAAAAAGGACCATAGCATCTTTCTCTTTGGACAATAACAGGAACCCCTAGTGCTAGCATGCTCTGTAGAGTACACATTATGTAGTATTGAAGAATTAGTAGTTCCTATATGTTCTTTGACCTGTCCCAACTAAAAGTTTTTGAAAATCTTTAACCATGAATTTCAAACTATATGTTTTATATCACCCTTTCATGCACACAAATTTGTGTCGTTGCTGATTAATCCTTAACTGTCAAACACAGATAAAACACCAAATGCATTTTAATAGGTAACCCATTAACCTGTAATATCATTGAACAATAAAAAGCCCACCATTGACAACACACCTTGTCTCAGATTGACTTGAAAGGAATTATGCACAGTGGCAGATGCTAAGAGTTAACCTTTTCCACTCTGTGTGAAATTTGGTGGGATTAAAGTGTAGGTGGGAGAGACAATGTAGTGATTACTACAAGATAAAGACAAGGAGGCATGGATCAGATGAGTATGACGGTACTGTGAAAGAACATTCTGACCTGATGATGTCTGTCATATGTGATAGAAAGGCAAACAGCAGGACGTAGACACATATAAACAGAAATGTGTGACTAAAAACGGTGTCCCTAATGCTTGTTTAACAGCCCAAAGTCATTTCTCTACTATTTGTATTTAAATATTTAAATAACATGCCATTATTAAAAAGTGACACATGAAAAATTCAATGTATATTTGTAAGCTTTTGTATCATTTTATGAATTTATTTTTCAGGTCAGAAGTAAAAACAAATCATGTACTTGCAAATTAGTGTCATTATTAATTACTATCTATATAAACAGCATTTTTGTGTTTTAAGAAATGAATTTACCCAGCGATCTTGTTTGTTTCCAATTTCCAGGAGGATCCATGTATGTTTTTCTTTGGGTTCCCAGCTAGACCCTTGTACCCAGAGGAGAGGAGAGGGTGCCTGAACTGGCCTTGCCCCACTATCACACTGATGATTATCTCGAATATCACCATAGAAGACAGATGGAGATAGAGACAGAGACCCTCATCAGAGCAATTAACTGAGCTCCCAAGGTCCAGTTGAAGAGCAGCAGGAGGGAGAAGATGAGCAAGGAAGTCAGCACAGCAAAGTGTTGGTCCACCCACTGAGACAGTGTGCCTGTTCTAAGGGGAGCTCTCCTAATCCAGCTGGACCAGGATTGAATGAGCATGGGATCAAACCGGACTCTGAATGTGGCTGATAATGGGGGCTGACTGAGAAGCCATTGATAAAGGCAATGGGACTTGTTTTTCTGCATGTACTGGCTTTTTGGGACCCTAGTCTATTTGGATGCAAAGCTTCCTAGGACTGGACTTAGAGGGGAGGCCCTTGGATTTCCCACAGGGCAGGGTTCCCTGCCCTCTCTTAAGGAGGGAGGAGGAGGGAGGAGAATGAGTGGGGGAATGGGAGGAAGGGAGGAAGTGTAAATTTTTGAATGGAAAAAAAAAGAAATGAGTTTAAATTTCTCATTATATTTTAGTGTTCATATATAGCTGTTTCAATGAAATTTAATGGTTAGAAACAGTTTGAGTCCCAGTACAATTAAGTAATTTCTCATATAAGAATTCCATTAATATTAACTATAATGAGTATACAGACTATATTATCATTCTATATTTAATTTTACTATTAAAATTATGACTTTTACTCCTAATTTTAATATAAAATGTAAACTATGATTTGTCTCATAATAAAATTTATACTGTCTTAAAAACCTTGTACCTCTCATAATTCATTTTAAGGGTATTGTTGTTTTATTTGGGAAAGATTATTCAGTGTCCCATGAAGAATTCCCTGAAATATTTCTTTGTCTGAAATTACAAATTTGAGATTGTTAGGTTAGATATTGAAAAACTAAATTATGGTACAAAGACACTTCCAATGATATGAAAACACTCAGTAAGGATTTCAAACTATATCTCTGATTTCCCTATGTACTAAGTCAGTTTTGAGCGTTAAGGATTGACCTTCTTTCTTTGGAGGGAAATGCCAAACTTGGCAGGAGAGGTACTGGGGATTTCATGCTTCTGCTTCTTCTGTAACATTCCTCCTCAGTGATCCATCCAAAACCACTTTATCCTCACCACTCAGAGTTCTCAGTGTCATTTTCTGCTGATCTTTTCTGGGACTCAGCCCAGGGAATAGCAATCTTGTTCTTGATGGTGTCATTTGTAAATGCTATGGTTACAGACTTTTGCACTTTCTGCAAACAATCGTGGTATTTCTTTCCACTTTGCATCTTGTAGATTGTATTAGAATCTCTTTCTTCCCATTCTCTCTTTATCCATTATAGCTTACTTTTCTTTTCTCTTCCTTTTTAACCATATTATAATTGAATCCCAGAAAAAAAAAAGCAGATACATTTGTTTGCAAATGATTTTCAAGTTGTGGGAAGTATTTTTCTTGGAATTCAAATCAGGTAGATATACAGAGAAACCATTAGTACCACCATAAATTTCTTCCTATGATTGAAAACATTGCACTACATTTTTCCCAGAAGAATTGGGTGGTTTAGGGTCTTGGTATGTCAGTAAATAAATGAGCCCAGGCAGCAACAGACTCATGCATATTAACATGGATAGTTCTGGAAAGAAATTGAGATTATACCCTAATCACAAGGTCCTGCTTAGTATAAATCTATCCCTACTACCTAAGATTCAAGTGTCTCAAAATGTTGCTGAAGTTTGCATTTGTGATTTTGGGTGAAGTTTACATTTATTAATGTCAAACAACAATAAAATATACAGAAAATGAATATTCTAATTATACATATTTCACCAATAGAAAGCAGTAATTGTTGCATTTCTCTTCATTCTGTTGCTTCAAGTTTAAGAATTTGCTCAATAATAAAGGTTAAAATTGTAGAAGAGAATGAAAATGACCTGAGTGGAATTCATGCCTCTTTGGAATTTTGTCAGTTTGAAACGGGCTCTTATCCTGCTCAAGGCCCTAAGGCTTTTGCTATCTTTCAGACTCTGGAAGGAAATGCTGAGTGTGTTCAAGCATAACAGCATGCTCAATTAGGCATAGGAGTCTCAGTTTCAGGCAGCAAGTTACACCCATTTTCCTAAAATGGACCTTATGAACTTGTGTAGTTGTAAAGTCTTTTGGCTTATGCAATGTGACATGTAAAACTTTGTGAGTAAAAGAACAGAAGGATTAAATTATAAAAAAGAAAAAGAAAAAAACAGCACGGAGTTTTAAAATTCTTGCCCATGGCAAAATACTCACAAATGGAAGCTTAACTTCTACTATAAAGATATTAATTAATTATTTAATGATTTATATTATTGAGCTAGTCCAGCTTCAACTCTTCTAAGAAGCCACCATCACATCCCCTTCTCAAAGGTGGCTTGCCCATTGGTACCTAATATAAAATGAAAGAACGAGATCAAGCTATTTTTTAAAAGAGTTACACTATTTCCAAAGAATTTTATAATCTCTGCAATAAAACCCCATAGTTTTAAGAACTTTGATTCAGGAAGTGATAAAGATTCAGGTCAGGTATGTCCTGTGATATTCTAAGTTTGGCCTCTTCTGCTTTTCTTTAGGCAGACTCTGAAAGGCAACACTGCAGTTACTTCACCTTCCTTCTGTCTGTGAAGACTGCTGTCAGCAGCCCAAAATCTACAGAGGTGCTGTGTCTCTAGAAGGCCTCCCATGCTCAGTTAGTTGCATGGGTCTCTAGATAAAAGTCTGGGATCTTGAGAATTTTGAGCCTGATCATTTGTCACTTAGCCTATTGGAGTCATGGAGTATGCAACTCAACTTTTGATCAGTTTCTTCTTCAGTACTTATAATGTGATAAGGCAGCCCAAATGCTTTATTCAATACTGACTTCTTTTCATCTTTGGTTTGGCCTAGTCATTATTATTATTATTATTATTATTATTATTATTACTCATCTTTAAAACCTCTAATCATGTTTTCTTTTTTTTAATTTCAGATTTCAGTTGTTTTCATGAGATTCAAAAGGACCAAATACACACTTTGTCATTTCTGTAAGTCGATGCCCCAGTTTCTAAATTTTTTGAATATAGAATTTACAAAGTTATGGTATTTCAATGAAAATATTCTATTTCTACAATTTCTTCACTTTGATAGAACTCTTATTATTCTACTCTCTGATACTACTGTGTTTGGTGCTTCATTGTTTTTTTTTTTTTATGCCTCCAAAAAACACATAGTATAAATAGGTACCTTATCTTCTCTGATGGAACCATCTTTAATAATGGAATTTTAGATCAGTCTTTTGTAATATTGCAATTCCATGATCTCTATGACTTGTTACACTTCTGTGAATAGACCTGATCATAAGATGAAGATGATCACTCTGAATTACTTCAAGGCTTTTGTAGCCCTCTTCAAATCCTTTAATCTAAAATATGTCCTCTATCTCATGGAGCTTCCAATAGAGCTCCTTGACACATACTATACAACCAAGTCTCTTCCCAAACAACTTGTTTTAGTTTCAGGATTGTTTTTCTTCATTAAGGACTGAGATGATGCCACTAGGAGAGTTGCTCTGCTAATGATGTCGTTATCCTTATTAATTCACTTAAGAAACATCCATGTAATATCTTCCTGGAATTGCTTCAGCATTTGTAGCACACATTTGCATGAGATGCTTTTGTCCTCCTCCTAATAACTTGACATTTATTTTGAAAGTAAGCCATCTAAATTAATAGTTACGTTAAGAAGTGACGATATTTTTACCATAAAGAACGTAGTTTTGCAGAAGTAGAACAGAAAAATTGAGCCCTGCAGGTACAACTAGGGAAGGAATAGATAAGTGGTTTGTGTTTGCTCAGTGAGATGGAGAAAAATATTCAGGTATCTAATTTCTTTTAGAGAAGATGTTAGCTGTTTTCCTTCTTGTAAATTCCACCTGAAGACCGTCATTCAGATGTATTTTGTTTTCTCCAATGTGTAACTTTCACAATTCCCCGCCATAAAAAATTGGGTTTCATGATTTCTTTAGTTGGAATTACAGCTTCTTACCTATGGAGACGTTTATAATGGCCCCTGTCCTTCTGAGCTCTCATAATTAGAACTTTTTCTTTCTCTGTATGTTTGTGCCTGTACAGATAAATGTATTACTATTATTTTATTGGTTTATTTAACTTTCTACCTATCCTTTTAGAAAAATTTTGAAAGGGCAAAAAAGATAACTTGGGATCAATTAGATATAGTTTGTGTAATTCTCAATTAGAATTCTTGAATATATTTCAAAACCTAGAAGTACTGGTAGATTTATTGTCATAATTACAATGATTTTAATGCACACTGTAGATTTTGTATTTCATTTTAAGATAATGAATCAAAGACATGTATATTAAAATGGATAAAATATCAAATATTAATGAAATATCCTTGGAAAAGTGAATTTAGCAATTGATGATTTAACTTCTATTTTTAATTGTTGGGACCAATTGGAGTCCTGGCCTTCAGCTGCTCTTCCCTGCTAGAGGCTTCTAATTGAAGTTACTCGAAGCGTGCCTTGCCTAGAGGATCAGAGGATGGGATTTTCACCTGTTGGCCATTGACTGCTGGGTATTTAAGCCACCATGCTGCTATTAAAGAGGGGCTTTGTACCAGTGACTGGACATCCGTGTGTCTGTCTGTCTCTCTGTGTGTTTCCTCATCCTCCAGTCCTTTGCCCGAAGCTCATGAACTGGATTCTAGTGCATAAAGTGCAGGGTGAGGGGGCATGGGAAAAAAATAGTAAACATGATCTATATGGTTAGATAAAACACAATATGACATAAAGAAAATATTAAAAGCATGAGACAAATGATAGCAAATAATATAAAAATAGTAAGAAAAAGGAAAAATTGAGAAATACTACCCAAGGATGAACTTAATACATTCTTGGAGTCTTTCAATGAGAACATCTCAGCTCACTAATTTTGATTACTAATGAAAAAAAGCAGCCTGTAATTGAGAAGACTTTCTTTACATTGCTGCTACCTCCATATATCCCAAGAAACTGAGACTAGCTGAAATTATATATGCTAGCTTGCACACAAAATATACAAATTGAAGAATAATCATTGAATACTATAGGTGGTAAATATAAATAAAAGTTTAAAATCTAAGTTATAAGAAAGTCTCATTTGACAAAAAACAAAGACATTACAGTATTTTGATTTTATAAGCACTGAATAGGTAGTAAGGGAACATACATTTAAATACTGTGCCTAACTTTGTGTACTAACTTAACTGTGAGATTTTTGGAACACTTGGGCTTGCTTGTCTCTAGTGTGTCTGTGATGCTGAGGAGTATGGCTGAGTGAACCAGATTATTCTTCCCCGAGGGAATGGTCTTTTTCTGATCAATTGAAGTACTGACTACAGTACTAAGCTAAGAGGAATATTGAGAATCCTGTCTGCATATCAGAGTCTGCGGTCATGGACTTTGGCTGATGGGGTTCTCACAACTTTGAGCCGCCCTTTTGAACTTCTCAATTGACATTGCCTTATGAGCTTTGTTATATTGTTGTGTTGTTTTATTTGTTTATTTGACTGTGTAAGACCGTATATTTGTTCTGTTCTCTATATAACCCTAAGCAATACAAATAGTTAAAAGTTTATAATGTACTCCACATTTGGTATGTGAATTACTTATTCAAAACCTAATGCTAATGCTTCCTAATATCTGATTTTATGTATTTTTTCATTTTAATACTTTATGGATATAATTTCTTAGGAATTTTGAATTTCTTGATCTTTTCAGATTCATTTTTTATTTTACTTTCAATCAGCTTTTTACTGTTTTGCCCAGGTTAATCCTGAATTCAGTCTTCCTCCAATCTTAGCTCCACAAATTGTGGGGATTACATGTATTGCTGTTGTATCCTAGGTAACAAAGGTTTTGGATTAATTTTAACCTCTATGCTTTTAAACTCTCACAAGATACTGCTTGATGACACTCTTAACTTTGAATTCATGTTCACCTAGCATCAATTCGTACATAATTGTTTTAAACATGTCAGAATTTTTGGGACAGTTGGTATAATTAATAGGAATCAGTGCACTTGGCCACTCGTATTTAGGAGCAAATGCTGTCTTTATTTTGATGATGAAAATGAAACCCTGAACTACCAAGTGTTCTGACCAGATTACAGAGGCATTGTTCAAATTATGTTTGACAATGGAACAAGATGCCGTTCAGGGCCCCCTAGCCCCCATGTGGCTTCAAGACGTTCCTCTGCTCCTTTGTGCGATAAGTGCCATATAAGACGAAGCTTGGTTTGTTGAGTCAAATAGTGATGATTGATGCCTTAGCTATAACTTCTGCTGCGCTGAAAAAACCCCGAGACCTTTATTTCAAGCCAACCTGACCTAAATAGACAGAATCTGTCTCAGAAGCCTTTGCATTCATGAAAGATAGCCTTGCATGTCTAATGGGTATGATAAATCCAAAGAAACCCATCCTTTTTTCTGTAAGTGCTTCCTTATCCTTCTCCATCCCCCCTTTTGATTTTATTTAATTCTTAATAAAATATTTTCTGATTTCAATTTTTCCATCAGTCAACTCCTCCCTGATGCCTAATGCTTCCCATCTTCCCACTCACCCCTCTGTACCCTTTCCTTATCATTCTCTTTCAGAAAAAAAAAAAACTGACAAAAGAAAACTAAAACCATTTAAAAGGAAAGAAAAAACAACAACAAAAAAAACACACACACAAAAATCTAACAAACCACAATACACAATATCAGAAACCATAATTTACAAACAAATATACCAACCATAATACACAAATAATCAAAATGTCAATAAGATAAAAAAAATGCCCAAAGTGATATGCCATGAAATATACTGAGTTCATCTCAATTTTCACATATTTAAAAACAGAGTAAATTCTGATAATAGCAATTACAGTACCTTATTAGAGAGATAATTCCTCTCGAAAAAATTCATAGATTCTTTCTTTGAACCTAAAGTTTAAAAAATAGGTAGAGATCTTAAGGAAACGAACATAGAAGAATAAATACAAATAAAGTATAAAAATATTATTTTTAAATTAAGTTATCTGTGGAAGCAATATAAATACCACATGAAAAATAGATTACATTGCCATATTGCATTGTTATATTATGTATATATTATTATGTATATTATGTATATATTATTATATTTATTTGGTACATATTTATATACATTTGATAACATCACTTCAGTCATCTTTTTGCATAATAAATTATGCTTTTCTATGTAGCTCAGATTGGCTTGAAATTCTACAAAAATAAGGCTAGGCTTGATCTTACAGGAATCGCCTTCCTCTGCCTCCTGAGTGTTGGAAGTAAAGGCATGCCTAGCAGAGGCAGAAGTCAAGCAATTCATTGGAAAAAAATGACAAAGAAAAAAGCCTTCTGTCATCCATCATGATACATCAAAGAGCCACTTTTAGAGTTGTTTAAAAAGTTTTCTTTTACTTTCTTATCTATATTGGTAAGTTTAAAATTTTGAATTTCTAGAACAGCTCCATGTAGTTTTCAGTATTCATGAGCACTGGAAATTACATTCTTTCTTCTTGGTAGTAGCACAAGTTTTCCCCACTTGTCAATCAAAATTCCATTTTATTGTAAGCAAAGAGAAAATATGTTTGTGGCATGCTATAAAGTTGGACGTGCCACATTATCAAATATGATCTTCTCAAAAGAGATTCCACTTACATTACACACAAAGGCGAGACACATTCTACCTTTCCTTTTAAATATCTAATACTTGGAAATAGTATAGCCTACTCTTGCCTCATCTAACCTTGTAGAGAGAATTTTAACTCAACAGTGCAGGGAAGAGAAATGAAAAAAAAAAAAAAAAAAAAAGCATGGAATTTGCCCAGAGGTAAGGAGGTAGTGGCGTTGATGAATCTGGCCATGACAGCTACCTGTGAGGATGTCCTCCACAGGAGGTAAAGAGAATACTTGAAACTTCTTTTCTTTGCAACAATCTGCACTAAATCTTAACGATTTTCATGTGGTGCACCTTTTAATCAAAGTCAAGCTCCACAATTGATTTACTATGTTTTAAATAATTATTTTTGCTGTTAATTCATTAAGTTCTCTTTAGCTTTCCCAATCCTGAGGAAATGTTAACAAATTGCTTTCCTAATTTAAAAACAAACAAACAAAAAAGTGGTTTTTACCAAATCTGAAAATCGTCTAAAATTAACCATAGCATCCTTGGTTGTATTGACTGATTATTAAAAGCATGAGAAAATATTTGAAGTGTAGCATATTAGAGGTTATTTTGTACCTGTCCATATAACCTTTCTCTATTTTGTTTCACCTTGCACATGCTCATTTCTTTTAAACACACAGGTCAATGTTACATTGTCCAAATCTTCACCCATTTAGAAAAAAACAATGTTATAATATGATATTAGCATATATAATATGATTGGACTTTCCTAACATAAGCTAGGAGTGTTTTGTTTTTGTTCTATGAAGCATATGAATTTTGAAGAAATGTCCATGTGAAGAAAAAAAAGCGAATTAGAGAATTAAAAACTTCTAGTAAACTAAAATCATTTAAACTTGCAGAATTAAACTTGTAGAACGTCATTAAAATATTTTGGTGTTTCTAATTATAAAATAGATATTGCATTGTATTTTCTTTAATATTAAGTAATATTTAAGTATGAACTTGACACATTGCATACATTAATGGATTTCATAGTAGTATTTCCATATATGCATACAATTTTGACTGATTTAATTGTTCCCCTTGATTTCCAAAGAGGTTTGTAAATATTTCAGGAGGAACAGCAAATCCCAAGGCTATACAAGTTTTATTGACTTACCAAGCAATTGTGCAGCTCAGATTTTATTAAATAGTCCAGAAAGTTGGCATTGCTCTTTTTCTCTCAAATTCTCATCATAATATCTTAGATTTGGCATTAATCCATTAAGTTCTCTCACATCCCAATCTGTTAATTATGTAATCTCTCATTTAAAAAATATGACACTTACTCCCTAGTGTGACAAAATTACTGAAGTATGAAGTAATAATTCATTTTAGCTTATTTTATTGGAACAAGTTATAATAAAAATAACCTTAATAGGGAAAAATTTGAAAACTTTTATTATTAAGAAATCTTAGAATAATTAACACAGTCAAATGTTCTGATATTCTGTGTCATAGTTTGAAATCAATTTTAAAGTCATACTTTTTAAAATGTCTTTACCAGAATTATTTATTAGGTAATAAACATTTCGAAATTATTTTTAAAAGGATGACATGTGAGTATTTACAATTTCTTTTATAATAAAATGTGTTCATAGCTTATATAAAAGGTATTACTCTGGAATCATAAAGTTATTTCAAGATATATTTTTAAAAAAACCTTCTTGCCGGGCAGTGGTGACACATGCCTTTAATCCCAGCACTTGGGAGGCAGAGGCAGGCGGATCTCTGGGAGTTCGAGACCAGCCTGGTCTACAAGAGCTAGTTCCAAGACAGGCTCCAAAACCACAGAGAAACCCTGTCTCGAAAAACCAAAAATAAATAAATAAATAAATAAATAAATAAATAAATAAATAAAATGAATTAAAAACCTTCTTTTCTGTTGAATATACAAAGAAGAGAATCAAATAATGTAGTAAAAAAAGCAGTGGGCTGCTTCCTGCTACCCGGCTCCTGACTGCCTGGCTAGCTTATACCCTGAAATAACAACAGAAAAATTATATTCATTTAAACACTGCCTGGCCCATTATTTCTAGCCTCATATTGGCTAACTCACACATCTTAATTAATCCATTTCATTAATGTGTATTGCCACTTGACTGTGGCTTTCCAGCATGAGTATAACCAGAGTCTGTCTCAGAGAGGAGAGCCATGGCGTCTGCCACACTGCCTTCTTCCTTCCAGAATCCAGTCCTGTCTTCCCTGCCTATCTAAGTTCTGCCCTATCAAAAGGCCTAGGCAATTTCTTTATTTAACCAATGAAAGTAACACATTGACAGAAAACCCTCCTACACGATTTCCCATTTTTCTGTTTAAACAAAAGAGAAAGGCTTTCACTTTAACACAGTAAAATTACATATAGCAGAACAGTTATCAAGCAAGAATTACGGTTACAATACTTATATCTACTTTATCTTTTATCATAACAATGGAAAACTATAACTATCTATCTGTTCTTTAATGCTATCAAAGACTCCAGAAGGCTATAATATTACCTAACTACACAAGAAGTAAGCAACTTCTAAAACTCTAGAAATGACAGAGATATCTCACTACCTGGACAGTCATCCAAAGTTTTTTTGTACTGTTGGGGCATCCATCTTTGGCCTACAGGCCCATAGTCCAGCAGACATTTCCATGAAGCAGGAAAATTTAAAGACAGTTCAGTCACTTTTTTTGTATCCTGCAGAATGTCTCGCAGACTCTTTCATGAAGCAGGAACACCGAAAGACCATCTCACCTTTAGGCAAGTTCAGCAATTCTCTCTCTGCGGGTTCTTTATGTCCAGTTTATGCAACAGTCCAGACAAGAGCACATTCTTGCCCAAATGGCTATCAAACTCCATAAGGAGCCTCTTCGATGCCCATCTTCCTCAGGAAGTAGATTGGTGCTGCCAGGAGCAGATGTGTCTCTTTGTCATGAAATCCCTAATTTATTAAAAGATTAAATGTCATATTCTGTATTCTTTGAAATGATGACAAACATCTATAACCCACTAAGAAACCAAAAATTACCCACCCCTCCTCTTGAGAATGTCGGTATCATGTTCTAAAATTAATTCCTGCTTTCTGGGGGTGATGTCACCTTTAAGCACCCACTGAAAAAAATTGGATAATGATCAACTCCTGAGGAAAGTAGCTGTATCATTTTTTGACTAGTCGCTATGTAATGGGAAATTGCTAGAGTCGTCTGTGAAGATGGGCTATCTCAGCTAGCAGCTTTGAAGTTGTTTTGGATGAAACATATGAAAAACAACAGAGACATCTGTCTGTCTAGACAGTAACCTAAGGTATCTCTGAAATATTTCATTCAAATTGCTAAAGGAAACAATGGAAGGATAAATATGAGGCCAAAACTCATTGCTTATTCTATCCTTACTTCAATCATGATACCCTTTAAATGTATATCATGCACATAAACCATGAGAAATCTACAATACAAACAAAGGGACAGAAGAAAAGAACATTATATTCTATGTGGAAAACACTCATGTTTGATATCATAGTGAGAAACTTCATGGAATTATTTTGTCTGGAATTATTTTTAACATTTCAGAAGTGTGGCTTGTTATTCTGTGAGCACATATGATAACAGAGGTAGTTTGGGAGAAAAATGTGTATGAATAGTTGTTACAATCAGTAGTAGTAGTAGGAAATCAATAATTAATGGACAGAGAAGGGAGTTCTCAAAACCCCTAGGGGTTTATGTATGGAATACAAGGTAATTTTAGTGTTTACAAAGAAAATCAACAGAGTAATTAAAAACAAGTGCACAGCTGTTCATAAATTTCCTGCACATATAAAAAATATTTCGAAAAATGTTTCTTCTGTGACCTTCTTAGAGTAGAAATAAATGACCTAGTAATATCCTCCTAAGTTTCATAGTCACATGTCTGAACTCATAGCAAACATTTCAGTTAAGACTTAAGAGGAGACTTTTGGAATTTAGACAGCAGATAAGCTCACGACTTTTTTAAAAGGCCTGAATATTTTATCCAATATTCAATTACTCATTTTGTTGTTGATTGAACCTTTATTCTAAGATGCTCTTTTAAATGCTAAGATTAGAGGAGTGAACAAGTTCACACAACTAAGATGAAAAAGAGAAACTGCAGTGTTTTCCTTTGAATATATATGCAGTATTGCAAACTTCTATGGCACTTACCTGTGATAATGCCTATTTTATGAATGTGTGTGTCATAAACTCCCTAGAGTCTAACGACCAAAAGTAAATGAACTTTCATTTTATTGGTACTCTCGTGGTTTTCAAACATTTTCCACTAATATCCCTTAAAAGAAAAATGTCTAGTAATGGCATTATTGTAATATATCAAGAGGTATTCAGTTCCTGAAATAAGGAAATTCAGTCAGAAATAAGGAAAAATAATGCTATTGTTGAATATAATTTGAAAAAAAAATGACCTAATCAAGATGTAGTAGGAATTATTCTTATCTATAAAAACTGAACATTAAATTGAATAGCATCCAAGTTGTTTTGAATAAAATCAGAAAAATTTCCCATGTTTCAATGACCATAAAATAAAAACTAATTAAGCTGTATTTTTCAACCTATCAGCTAAATTTTAACCCTAATCGAATATAATTAATAGGGTGGTAAATTGAAATTGTAATGACCCATGAAGACATCTTGAAAGTTAGAGAAAACGTCCTTGAAAGCCAGGTACACAGGGGTAAGTAGTGTTTTAAAGACTGAAATCTGATAGCATAGATGGTATTTTGAGTTTAAGAATCGGGAGAGGTGTCTCCAAACAGAAATGACATCTGCTGCTCAGTCAGAGAGCTGACTTTGATTCTATTACTAACATCTATATAACAGCTGACAACTACCTGTATCACAGGTGGTTGATGCCGTCTCCTGACATCTGTGGGTTGGCACCAGCACACATGTGATATACATACATACACACAGGTAATGCACTCATACATATAAAATAAACAGTCTAAATCATGCATATGATATTTTTCATTGTCTGTTGGGCTAAAGAGGGATTGAGAAACAGCCTGGTGGGAACAAAATCATATAAGAAAGCATCATAAATGACCTGATGCTAAGTCGCAGCATAGATGGGAAAGGGATTCAAAGTAACATCCTAAGCTGAAGACATTCTGGAAGTCCATGACTGTTGGGTGAGGGCAATGAGTGTTTTTCAGGGATGCAACTCCTTAGCAACAACCCATGTTCCAGTAGATGGCCCTGTACCCAATGCAAATAACAGCAGCACAATTTTAACTCAGGAGTTATAAAAGGAAAAGGTACTGACAACAGGCAACCTTCATGGCTAGATCCTCTGCATATAAGTTACAACTGAGCAACTTGGTCTTTGTGTGAGACTCCTAACAGTAAGAGCAGGGTTTGTTTCTGACTCTGTTCCCTGCTTTTGGGGTCCATTTCTCCTACAAGATTGCCTCATCCAGACCTTATAGAAGTGCCTGGTCTCACTGCAACTTGAATACCATGACTGGCTGATATCCATGGGAGGCC
Organism: Chionomys nivalis; assembly: GCF_950005125.1. Classification (NCBI taxonomy): domain Eukaryota; kingdom Metazoa; phylum Chordata; class Mammalia; order Rodentia; family Cricetidae; genus Chionomys; species Chionomys nivalis. The sequence goes on along the minus strand of NC_080102.1, from coordinate 9,949,339 downwards.
TGCCTTTATTTGAAGAGAAACAGAAGAAGAGTGAATGAGGGTGGGAAAGAGGGGAGGTGGTGGGGAGGAATTAGGAGGAGAAAAGGGAAGGATAATTTTGGTTGGAATGTAAAAATAAAATAATAAATAAATAAAAGGAAAGAGGAACATAAAATTGAGAGAGATAACAGTAGGGGAAACCTGGGAAAAATAAAATGGAGGTAAAGGAATAGATTTGATAAAAGAGATTATATGTATGCATGAAATTTCCAAACAACAAAATCTTCAATTAAAAAACAAAAAGAATCATAAAATATTAAAAAGATATAGACATAAACACAAAAAGGAAGTTTGTTTCTCTTATCCTAACTGAAACTAATAAATTAACAAAAAGAAAAAGAGGACGAGTAAAATTAACAAAGGAATGTCCATAAAATTTAGTTTACAAGAAAAAATACAATTACATTTCTCTTTAAAATACTCAGCTACTAAATGAAGCAGAGACATAATAGAGGCTGATGAAAGATAAGAGCCCAGATTTTGCATTGCTACACTATTAACTTTTAATAGTGTGTGTGTGTGTGTATTTCAAGACATAGTGTGTGTGTGTGTGTGTGTGTGTGTGTGTGTGTGTGTGAATTTCAAGACACCTATCCCTTGGATCTTAGCCATAGTAGTATCTGTTAGTTTCTATCAGCACACCTTGATTCTTTTACAGAAATCTTGAATATATTCCCAAAGAGTGATATAAAACCTTTCTGGTTTGTAGCACCTGTGAGCCACAATGTGTGCAAATTTTGACCTTTCAAGTTATTCTCCAATAACACATTTTTAAACTTAAGACAAAGGAGTAAAGAAAAGAAATAATTCACTGGAATACCAAGTTGCTTTTAATACTATACATTTTTAGTAAAGTTTAATTTATGATTGTTTACTTTCTCAAAGAAAACTGAGAGCAGACATTTAATTATCTTACTGTAAGAACACAAGAAGCAAGCATGGATAGATGATGAATTCTAAAGAGATGATAGATTTTTAAAGGAAAGAAAAATGACATTCTACCTCAGTAACAGCTACCTAAAACCATGTTTCCAATTATTTTCTCATTCTCTCTGGAGCCTGCTAAACTCAAGGGTCTCCAATTAATGCACATGATTTGTCAAAGTCTCAGATTGCCTTTCCTTGTTTAACTTACAGTTAGTCTTCATAATCCATTGTACTGTATTTGTCAATAGAAATGGAGAGAAAAATTAAGAGCTCACTATGAACAGCACTTTCTTCTCATTTCAAGATACCATCTGTATACCATGTTTGTGTAAGTTACTGGACACTGCTTTCAAATGACCTTCTCTAAAGTTGTCCTCCCCTGTCTTATTCCCAATGACAGAAGGTTTAGGCTTCATTCCTTATAGATTTCCTTTTTTTTTAAAAAAAATCTACTTTTATTTTCTTGGCAATATAATCAAACAAAGAGTTATAGATATGACCACTCTTAAATGTGTCTGTTCTAAACCAGTTTCCAAAAGCTATTGTTTGCAACCAGCTATTCACCTTTTAAATGAGACATTTCCTGAAACTATCAAACCACTCAGTGACAGCCAATGATGCTCCTGATGCCAGGCCTCAACCCCTAAACAACTTACTAAGTTAATACTAACAATCCAGATTTGGTATATTGCTCCACTGTCTTAAAATCCATGGAATCTGTCCATTCTCCTCACAACCAGTAAACATTACTAACCTTATCAAAGGAGGGAGAGATTATACACAATATAATGCACTCTAGACTTATTTCCCTTACTCTGTTTTCCCAACACTTCCATGCTATCACTGTGTGCCAGATGATTGCGTCAGCTGGCAGTAGGAATCTTTTATACCTGCATCATAATAAGGTGCTGTTAGTATAGGAATCATGTAAAATATTTAATATATAAATTAATGTTTATAGAATAAATCAAAATCATTGTATGTATACAATGATTTGATCTAATCAATGAAAACATCACAGTTAATTTGAATGTTCTCTGTACTTGGTAATACATTTTAAATATTCTACTAACAAGCATTAATTAAGTAAAGATTGTGTTAACTCAGATTTTCTGGAGACATGTGTTAACAAATAATGCATGACAAGAATTACACAAATATATAGGGCAAACAATCACAATATATTACTTTAAGTAATATATTACTTAGATGTTGATAGCTCTCCAAAACTATGTGCACCTCATCAATTCAAAGTGAAATTTGATATGACAAGATTTAACTGTAATACAGAATACGTAGAGATAGACCAGATTTTTTAAAAAAGTACTCCTACTACTCTAATGAGAAGAATCAACATAATTCAATTGATATGTCTGGTATCAGAATAAGGACATAGATTGCAATTTGGAATTAATAGTTAAATTTTAATACAGGTGCATGAATGCATGCTTTGGCAATTATACTCCAACATGTTTAGGAGATTTCTGTTATTTTCTGGGTTATATAAATCTGACAAGGTCATATTGATGGGAAAAAAGTAATGTTTTCAAAGATTGCCATGTGCTCATGCTGAGATGGATTATGACCAGAAAATGAGCATAGTATTTGCCTTGAATCTGGCAAAAAAGCAATGGCATAAATGAGAATATCAATAGAATCCAGGTATTTACAAAAAGTATTCAAGTCTAAACAAATTTGAAAGATAATTCTTAGATCTATGATAATGAGAAAAACACTTGGCCATTTAGGTCAAAAGACAATAAAGGAAACAGATGATAAAGGAACACAACAAACATCCAACAAAGACAACACACGAATCAAAACCCATACCTATACTCAACCCAAACCCACGTACAGGTATGCAAAGACCAGTGGAAAAATACATTCACCATCTGAAAGGGCAATATGGCACCACCGGAGCCCAGAGTTCTTACAACAGCAAGAACTGAACATTCCAACACAGATGGAGCACAAGAAAATGATTTTAAAATAAATTTATGAAGATTACAGAGGCACTTAAAGAGGAAATAAAAAATTCACTTAAAGAAATCAAGGAAATGACAAAACAATGTAAGAAATCAATAAATCCTTTAAAGAAGCCAAGAAAAAACAACCAAATAGGTGAATGAAACGGTTCAAAACATAAAAATTGAAATACAAGCAACAGTGGAGAGGAGGGTGACTGAACTGGCCTTGCCCTGTAGTCAGATTGATGACTGTCTTGAATATCACCATAGAACCTTCATCCGGCGACAGATGGAGATAGAGACAGAGACCCACATCAAAGGACTGAACTGAGCTTCCAAGGTCCAGTTGAAGAGCTGAAGAAGGAAGTCAGGACTACAAGGGTTTGGTCCATCCACTGAGACACTGTGCCTGAGCTAATGGGAGCTCACCAACTCCAGCTGAACTGGGAATGAACGAGCATGGGATCAAACCGGACCCTCTGAATGTGGTTGACAGCTGGGGCAGACTGAGGGGCCAATGATAATGGCATTGGGATTTGTCTCTACTGTATATACTGGCTTTTTTGGATCCTATTCTCTTTGGCTGCAAACCTTCCTAAGCCTGGATGCAGGGAGGAAGGCCTTGAACTTCCCACAAGGCAGAGTGCCTTGCCCTCTTGTAGGACTGGAAAAGGGTGTGGGGAGGGTGTGGGGGGGAGCAGGAGGGAAGTGGAAGGAGGGGAGGAAGTGGGAAATTTGATTGGTATAATTTATAAAGGAATAAAATAATTTAAAAAGAAATAAAGCAATAAAGAAAATATACAGTGGAAAATCTGAATAAGTAAACAGAAACTACAGATGCAGTCATCACCAACAGAATTAAACAGATAGAAGAGAGAATCACAGTTGTTGAAGATACAATAGAAGAAATAGATTCATTGCTCAAAAAAAAAAACTGTTAAATCCAAAAAATTCCTAACTCAAAATATCCAGAAAATCTGGCTCTCTATTAGAAGACCGAAACTAAGAATAATCAAGATAGAATAAGAAGAATCCTAGCTCAAAGGCACTGAACTTATATTGAACAAAATCATAGAAAAAAAAAAAAAGATTGCCCAACCTAAAGACAGACATGCCTGTAAAGGTACAAGTGCACCAAAGAAACTGGACCAAAAAAGGCCGTTCACCATGTAACAAGCAAAACTCTACACTTACAGAATAAAGCAAAAGTATTACACACTGCAAAAGAAAAATGCCAAGTAACATACAAAGGCAGTATCAAAATACGTCCAACTTTTTGATGGAAACTCTAAAGCCAGAAGGTGCTGGACAAATGTTTTGCAGAAACATTTGCAAACAAGAAATTACAGCCGGGCGGTGGTGGCGCATACCTTTAATCCCAGCACTTGGGAGGCAGAGGCAGGCGGATCTCTGTGAGTTCGAGACCAGCCTGGTCTATAAGAGCTAGTTCCAGGACAGGCTCCAAAACCACAGAGAAACCCTGTCTCGAAAAACCAAAAAAAAGAAAAAAAAGAAAAAAAAGAAAAAAACCAAGAAATTACAGATGCCAAACCAGACTACTATATCAAGTGAAGTTTTGAATCATCATAGACACATAAAATGAGATATTGCATGACTAATTCAGACTTAAAAATTACCTGTCTACAAATCCAGCCCTAGAGAAAGTACTAGAAACGAAACTCCAACCCAAAGAAGTTGGGTGCACTCATGAAAACACACACAATAGAAAATCTGACAATAGAAAAACACAAAGACTGGAAGCACAAACACACACACACATACACACACACACTACCACTACCATCCAAAAAAACAAACGCAACAGAAATTAACAATCACTGGTCATTAATGCCTCATACCATCAGTCAACTCATTCACCATTAAAAAGACAAAAGCTAACAGAATGAAGAGAAAAACAGAACACATCATTCTGCTGCATACAAAAATAACACATCAGTAATACTGCAGAGTAAAGAATTGAAAAAAGAGTTTCCTATCAAATAGATCTGAAAAGCAAGTCGGTGTAGCTGATCTAAATCTAACAAAATATCTCAAACTAAAATTACTCAAAAGAGATGGAGTAGAAGGACATTTAATATTCATCAAAGGAAAAATCCATCAAGATGAAGTCTCAATTTTGAATATTTCCCTCAACTACAAGGACACCCACAATTGTAAAAGAAACATTACTAAAGCTTAAATCACACATAAAACACATCACATTAAGAGTAGGAAACTTCAACACTCCACTCTCACCAATGGGCAGATCTTCAGACAGAAAACAAAGAAATAAGAGAACTAGTAGATGCTATTATTCAAATGGACTTAACAGACATCTGTAGAACATTACACTCAAGCACACACAAAAAAAATATATCTTCTTCTTGGCACCTTATGGAACCTTCTCTAAACTGATCACATGCTCAGTCACAAAGCAAATCTCAATAGATAAAAAAAAGTAGAATAACTCTCTGTATCTTATCAGATCACCATGGGTTAAAGTTTAAGTTTACAAACTGCAGGAAGCCTAAAAACTCATGGAAATTTAACAATGCTCAAGTGAATTACCTCTGGGTCACTGAAGAAATAAAAAGAGAGTAAAGACTTCCAAGAACGCAATGAAAATGAATGCACAACATACCAAATCTCATGTAACACAATGAAAGCAGTACTAAGAAGAAATTTCATAGCACTAAAATGCCTACATAAAAAATTCGAAGAAATATCTCACTAGTGACTTAACAGTACACCTGAAAGCTATGGAACTAAAGAAGCAAACTCACCCAGGAGGAGCACACTGTGGTAAATAATCAAATTCAGTGCTGAAATCAATAAAGTAGAAAAATAGAACAATAGAATCAATGGAACAAAGAATTAGTTCTTTGAGAAAATCAACTAAATAGACAACACTTATCCTACCTAACTAAAGGACAAAAAAAGTATATGTAAACTAACAAAATCAGAAATGAAGAGGAAGACACAACAACAGGCCCTAAGGAAATGCAGACAATCATTAGGTCACACTTCAAAATCAGAAAACTAAAAGAAGTAGACAATTTTATTGACAGACACCACACCAAAATTAAATCATGTACAGAAAATCAATATAAATAGACCTATACCTCTAAGGAAATAAAGCCGTTATTAAAAGTCTCCTAACCATTGAAAATCCAGGGCCAGATGATTGCAGAGCAGAATTCTGCCAGATTTTCAAAGAGGAGAAAATACCAATACTCCTCAAATTGTTCCACATAATAGAAACAGAAGAAACACGGCCAAACTCTTTTTATGAGGCTAAAAATACCTTGATACACATACCACACAAACATGCAACAAATAAAGAGAATTACAGACCAGTCTCCCTCATAAGCATTGAAGAAATGGTTCAACATACAAAAAATATGTCAGTCTAATCTACCATATAAACAAACTCAAAGAAACAAATCATATTACCATCTCAATGGATACTATAAAACACTTTGCAAAATCCAACATCATTTCATAATAAAAGTCTTGGTGATATCAAGGAGACAAGGAATATACAAACCTAAATCTAATAACAACAATATACAGCAAGCTGATGGCCAACATTCAATTAAATGGAGAGAGATTCACATTACATCCATCCCACTTAAGTCAATTATTCCCTGATTTGAATTTTTTATCTTAAACTCTCCAAAGTAGTACCACACATGGTCCTAGAACCTGAACTGTGATGCTTCTCATTCTCAGTGTGGGAAGGAATTTTTTCTTTTTAAAATTATTTACTTTCTCCTAATGGACTTTTCTGGGTATCTCACCAAATTTGCTGATTCTTGGTTTTTCAGAGGTGTCAGGAGTAAACTCAAGCACTTCTTGCTATTATTAAGCAACACCTGCTTTCCAGAGTCATGGCAAACTGTAGTTGACTTATATGAGTGCTCGCATGGAGAGACTCAGATGCCAACCTTAGTGTAGAGTTGGCAGGCATGACTTCTTTGTCTATGTGGTAATGCCATGAATCGGAGTACCAAATGTTGTTTTATTTTCAGCACAATGGCCATGCCTTAATCTACTGCTATTTAGCCAACAATTGTTACTTCGCAGTTACCACCTGCTTTCCTGATAGTAGGCAAGTCACTCAGGATACAGCCTGGAAGAAATTCTCTTCCACAGTCACTGGACTTGTTGCTGCCACTAGAGATAGCTTTAGCTAAATCTCAAGATTTGACAGCTGACTGGAGATTCAAAAGCCAAGGTAAAAAAAAAAACCTGCTAGCTCAGAGAGGCTGGGTAGCAAAATCTAACTTTCTCTTTTTTCTGGCATCTCCAAAAGAGAGCATCCTTCCCCTCCATCCAATCAAAGAATGTCATGCCATTCCAAATCACTCCTTACTAATTCCTGTGCATCTCTCTATTTCTCCAAGATGCTATGATGTTCTGTGCTTACTCCATATCAACTACTTGCTAACTC